>NC_044195.1:16540918-16864918 GCF_900880675.1 Sparus aurata
CACATCTTACTCTGTGAATTCAGAATTTATTTCGGCCAAACCAGGGCTGATTGCTGAAAGATAAACCATTCTGTGTTTCAGTGGGTTTTGAAATTAGTTAATAGGCCAACTCAGTTCAGTAAAAGAGAGAAACTTGAATTCAGAAGGTGTACTGTTATATTCTTCTGTTTGGAAAGGAAAAGTTTTTATTTTCTTGACATTTTGTGAGGCTCATTAGTCCATTTATTCTACTTAAAGCTAATAGAGTTTGTGGAACTTGGCAAACTTACCACTGAGTGAACTCCCAGCTGAAACTAAAGCAGGGTACCATACTATTGCCTCTTGAGGTAGAAAAGTGGTATGACAGATCAGGACAGGCTGAGGCAAGCTGGTTAGCATGCTTAGTTCAGTAGACATCACTGCAACACAATACATACGTCTTTTGCATAACATCAACACTGTTCTTTCTTCACATTCTTTTGACAATGTTAGTTCATTTGAATAAAAATAAGAATTATAATTCTGGCCTTAAATCACAAATTGCCCCTTTAACAGAAACCATAACCTGGGTGGCATTTGGGGTTCCTTCAGAATGTATTTGCTGTTGGACAGCACCTTCAGCTTTTCGTGTTTAGACTTCATAGCTGTGGTGACATCGCATTTCTCCATCTTTACATCAGCAACTCATCTTGCTCATACAGAACTCCATTGTATACTCAGAACGTTAGTTCAACAATTATTGTCACTCATGATGAGTCAGTGTTTATGTCTGTCTGTCATTAAAAAGAAAAGAAAACATATGTGTCTCTTTCCCTCTCTGCCGCCTTTTCTTTTCTGGATAGCGGCACAGATCGAGCCTGGCTGGTATCACTTTACAGGGAGTTTCTCTCAGTGACACACACACACACACACACACAATTCACAGCCTGAGGTGAAAACAAATGTCTGTATGTCATTCAGCAACCACCTCGTGGTGTCTTGGCTTTAACAAGAGGAGCTCGTCATCCTCCATAACACCGCAGTTAACTTTCCCCCGCAGGAGTGAAACTTCCACTGCTTCCCTGGAACTCACTCAACTCTTCCTTCATTATGTTGTCTTGGTTGCAAGGCTCACTTTGGCTTGAACAACCTCTGATGCACGTCACGGACCCTGCTGCAGAAAGAGGGAACACTTCATGAGCATGCATACGCAAATCTGAACAAACAAGATGAGCTACATTTGACTGCTCCAATTAAAACAACAACTGTATTTCTAAAACTGAGACTCCTGTATCTGATTGTGGCTGAGGTTTCCTGCAGTAGGAATAAAACAATAACCTAAAAAACCGACCTGATTGCTGTTTCTGTTATCCTCCTCTGTGTATGAAAAGGAGAGTTTCCTCGCCACTGTTTTCCTAAGCTTGGTTTCACAGGACTCAATAAACTTTTGTGTGGCTTGACAAATGAGTTTGTGAAACGGCTCCTGAGAAATAAAACAAAATCGCAGGGAGATGAATGGGAGAGGAAGTCGTAGTTTCCGGGTGTGGATGAGGGTGGTTTGGGTGGGGAAGCTGAGATGTTACACGCCCAGTGTCTGTATGTGTAAGACACCAAATCTCAGCATTCACCAGCACAATTGACCAAATGAAAACATGCCTCAGATTGTATTTCCCCTCTGGCCATTAGTTATGAATAGGAGATTTCAGAGGCTGAACTGGTTTGTTCTTTCTCTGTCCCCCTTTCACCCCGGCAGTGGTTTTAAGTCACCCACATGTATCTATGACCTGTTTTATTCACTCCAAGCCATCGTTGTTGTCACAGCTGCAGCTATTTCATTGTTCAAGACCAAAGATATTGAAATAGGGAGCTGTAGGAAACACAGTCAGGGGCACCCCTAGACATTTTTTGATAGGGGGGTCCAGAAGGGGCCCCTGGATACCTTGGGGTGGCCAAAAAAAGGCGGGAGGTGACCAATAGATACACTAAAATAGCTAATGTAGCGATTAGCACCATTATCATTGTCATCTTCACTGACATTGTTTTAATTTTCTGGCTTTGGTGTTGTCTGTTTGCATTATTGTTTTAATTTCCCTGCTAATCTGTACAAAATTTAATTTAATTTCATTAAACAAGCACCATGGAACCTTGCTAAGAAAGGTGCTATATACATAAATAATATTATTATTATTGTTATTATCACTATTGTTATAGAAGTCCATTTATCTGATGTACATGTTCTTTATTTGTCATATCCACAAACATTTATAACAATGCTAAAGAAAAAAAACACGTATGTATGAAAAAACTGTTATATCAATTAGAACAAACTATGATATAGAATATTATACTGTGGTTTGGTGTACAGTAGAAGATAAAAAGAATAAATCTGTAATTCAGACAGAAGTTGTGGAAATCTATGTAGACTTTACATAACTAATTTTTCATTAATTATTCAAATTATCACTTTTCATTCATTTACAATTATCTTCATTTCATTTTCAGCAGTCGCTCAGAATTTAGGTTATTTTAATATATTTTGGCTGAAAAGCCTGATAATAACAGAAAACCATTGTCAGCAGCCGAGTCCAGGTTCACTCGACACGTACAATCCTGCAGCGCCGTGTCTTTTAAAGCTTTTCATCTCATTTGAGAACAAAATGTTTCATCTTGGTCATTTACGGGAATGTCCAATTAAGTTACCATAGTAACACAAAAACATCAAAGGACCATAATTTGGGGCCTGGAGCCAAAAAATGCCAGAAAAGATGACAGGAAAGATGGAGGGAGTGAGCGATGGATGGAATGTAAGTCTGTTATTGTGTCTGATTTT
The DNA here is from genome assembly GCF_900880675.1 of Sparus aurata. NCBI lineage: Eukaryota > Metazoa > Chordata > Actinopteri > Spariformes > Sparidae > Sparus > Sparus aurata. The sequence continues at coordinate 16,543,707 of NC_044195.1, forward strand.
CTAATCTGAGTGGAAACTCCCCTAATGAAAATGAAGACCCTTTGAAATAGACAAAAAGCATCAAACGACAAAATCTTACTAAGGAGAATAATTTATTTCAGCGCACTTTCATTTTGAGGTCTTTTGATTTGCTTGTCACAGACAAGAGGCACCATGAGCTTACACTGGAGTTTGTGTGAAATGTGAAAGATTCAAGCTAACTCTGCTACAAGGTGCAGAAAAGCCTTTTAAAAACCTTTTTTTGGCCAAAGTCACCAACTCAATCCCCGAGTGCAACCTAACAGGCAGGCTTGAGGAGCGGTCCACCATTACTCTCCTGCCTGTTAGGTCGCACTCGGGGATCGACACTTTTTGTCTGCCATGACTGCGACGCCGGAGATACAGCTCCAACGGTGAGTAGTTCAAAAACCTTCTTTTTAATGAACTCTGCGTACACAAACAATGTTTTCAATGCTCGTGTTCATGTGTAGAGACCCTGGTGATACTACAAGCAAAGTTTCATGTTGTGTCGAGCCTTCTTAGTGTTTTAAAAATAGCGATTTTGATGCTAGCTTGCCAGTGCCCCATGCACTCCATTGAAAATGACCTTGCCCGAAAACGAAACTACGGCAAATCTTAAATGTGCCTCTTTCTTTGTAATTATGAATTTACATGAAGGTTTGACTCATATTCAATCACAAATAAAGCCTTGGTTGCCTTTTGGCGAGAGTTTCACTTTAAGACGCATGTTAGAGCACTTACCTGTATAAAACAAAGATTCATTGTTTATTCATGCAGAAGTATTCACAGTGGACGGACTGGTTTTGGCAGGAATCACGTTTTTGCCCTTCATGCATCATATGTCTCACCAGATGCAAAGTGGTAAAGGTTTTTAGCCTGGTCTGTAAACTCATACCTGTCTGTGATGTAGATTGATGGATGAACATTTTCATTGAGGTCGAAATGTCACAAGTAAAAGCTGCAACCCAAACTGGGCTTTCCATCCCGGCCTTACACTTGGTATATAGTTTGTAATTCTATAGGGGAAGTGGGGGGTTTGAACAAACACAAGTTGGAGGGAGGAGACGTGCGTAGGTGTGTGTTTCACCACTCTCTGCTACAGTATCAAATAGCTCTCCTTCGCATACCTGTCAACTTGTAATCAATAATGCTAGAATAACACCTGAAACACAACAGCCATCAGTAACCTGTCACTCACGCACACACGAACCTATCTGCACATGCACGCTCACTCAAAAGCATCCATCATCCATGACTGTCTAGTAGCCGCTCAGACAGCACTCATTTGAACAGCTCCAGAGCTTCCAGGCATCATCCATCACCTCGGCCCACCAGGGGGGGTCCATGGCTGGGACACACACAGGCAGCGAACCTGATCCACACCAGGCAACAGACTGGACACACACAGATATACCTCTGGGGCTGGACAAACACAAACACACATAAAACCCAGTTCACCTACAAGCGCACACAGGTGCCCTTTTACATTGCTCCGAGCTTTGAAAACATTTCACCTCCCTCGCTGTCATTACACTGTGTAATTATTTTCAGTCCTTAATCCACATTCTTAATTAAATCCTCCAACAATTTTCCACTTCTTTCCCCCCCATTCTCACCAGACTCTTCCCCCTCCTCCTGCTTCTCCCGCTATGTGGATTATGTTTGCAATACGGCGTATAAATAGTGCTGAGTAGGTGGCCTTGTAATGGAAACACAGATATACAGATATCAAAGGCTCAGCCCCCTTCTTTCAAATTCTATGCACATTAATCAAGACTTGTGTTTCGCAGATGTGCCTGAGCACATGTGTGCACTGCTGTAAAGATGCGGTATTAGCCCCCGTGCACGGCTGTCTGGAAATGCGTGCATATATGTGAGAACATATGGCAGTGCAGTTTACACTTTCTCACAAAGGCGGGCTCAGTAAAAGCCTTCAGTTAAGCTTAAAGACGTTTAAACGAACAGCTCAATCAAGCACGGATTTGTGCCTCCGTGCGACATCTTCAGCTTCATTTCATCATTTCAGTCGAAAGCTGGAGTGTAAGGACTAAAAAAATGAGAATGTAACTCAGTACAGAGGTAAAGGTGTTCGTGACACACAGTTCTGAGTAACATTATCGACTTTGCGCTTCCATTAGCATCAGTCATGAGACGCTTAGTGTACTTTAGAGTACATTTAGTTCCTCTTCCCTTATCCTATTCCCATGACCTGGTTCTTCTCAAGTGGCACGTGGTTCAAAGTTTTAAAATGCATTTTATTTTAATATATTCTTAAAAATCAATTAACTCATTCACACAAAAGACAAACCTAATCAGGGCTGAGGCCGAAGTGGATGGACGAAGGCTAGTGCAGGGGAGGAATCCACCAAAATAAAGAAACAAACTTAAGTCAACGGGCACACGTGGCAGACACACTCACAGTGAAGAAAAACCCACTCCAAGGGACACAGCAAGACAAGACAAGGGAGGATGCCACCACCAGGTCACCAGCAACGCCACCACCGGCCTACAGCAACTGAAAAGGGAGGAAACAACAAATTAGTGGGGTTGCACACACACACACAAAATGAAAGAAAACCTAACAAAACCATAACAGACAGACCCCTTCCCTAAAATCACAATATATCACTTAACTGCTGATATAACCAAAAAAAGAAAGAAAACAAAACTCAGTTACCAAATTCAATTAACGAGATTTACAAAATAGATTTACATAAACAGAATCCAAAATGAACTCAAACACACACTCAAAAATAATGAAACAGGATCCACACATTGATACACTCATTCACATAAGGGGCACCAGTCCCCAGTAAAACAGATAGTCGGGCCCAGCAGCGTGCGGCCGACCAACTGTCCTGTACAAGCCGACACTTCCGATGACCGCAGGACAACACCGTACGGCATGCAGCAGCAGCAAATATGAACGAGATGAACGTAGTAAACAACGCTCAAAGCAGCAGCAAATATGAACGAGATGAACGTAGTAAACAACGCTCAAAGCAGCAGCGGCCCAGGGAGGTGGCTACAGTAACACCTAATTAAGGAAAACCATCATTAACATTGGCTAAGTTAAAATGATGAGGTTATGCATTAACGTATAGGCTACATACCTTTTTAGTAGCACAGACACTCACACACTCATGAGAGGAGGGAGGGAGAAAGGACTCCAGGCAGCCGCCAGCATTTACCTGTGACCACACTAGCATTAGCCACCTAGCAGCATCAACCACAACGGAGAGAGAGAGATGACACTCACCACCGCCAAACAATCACAGCGGCGCACACGGACAGGAAGCACACAGCAGCACACGATCGCCCTACAACACAACACAAATGCCTAAAACATAATGATCGAAATAAAACGAGCAGCGAGGTGAAGCAGCGTGCAGCCATACCTGTCGGGCACACAACCGCCGACCCGGAAATGATGAGAGGACGAACCGGTGGGCAGACTACCGCTTTTATACTGGCCCACCCCAATGCATAGCGGAAACCATAGTAACCAAATGTAAACAAAGGACAAGAGGGGAAACAAGACAAAATGCTTATCCTGCTACATATACATGAAGTTTTATTTTAACCTCGGAGGCGATAGACTATGGTCACACTGCAGCCATATTCCTCTGACATTAAGTACTGCTGTGTTCCAGATCTGAAAACGTTTGATCATTTCACTGCTTCCTGATTGATCACCAAGAGAAATGACAACAGATAGTGAACATTAGGAGGGGCACTGGGCCCTATTGGAGGGTAAAATAACATAATTCATAACCTAGCTTCTGATAGACAACAGCTACCTTGAGCATTTAACCACTTCCGAACTGGCATTACATTTGATTGTGTTATATGATACAATATAAAAGGTGTAAATTCAAGTCAAATTATCAACACACAACTTGGACACAGTTATCTAACCCTGGAAGTGAAACATACTGCATGTAGTCAACCATTTTACCTTAAAATATGGCCCGATGTCCCTCCAGATTATCGCTCTATAGTGAAAATCATATTATGAGTTGCTGATCAATTCTGGAAGAAGTGAAATAATGGCAATTGGTCAGATTCCCTACGTTTTGTTTTTGTAATTTGCAGCCTGGTACACAGCAGGATAATGTCATCCCAGCATCTGAGCTTCCCCCCTCGGCATTGGAGTAAGATGGCTTCTGTGTTCAAATTAAAGAGAATTTAAGTGCTATTAGTGCCTGTCAGCCCAAAGCAAGAGTGATCAGCATCATTCAACAAGCCTTGTGCACGTTCCAGGTCGGCTCTCACCTTTCCAACAAGCCTTTTAGAGCACTGCGTTGTAGATTCTTGTCTTCTGTCTTACCTCCAGGGCTTGTGGAAGGCTCCAGCATTTGGTGTAAAATGATTGATGGGGGTATGATCTTGTATCTGAGCGTGTCCCTGTTGAGATGTCAGCTATGATGAAGGTAAGATAAAGGGGTTGATGGCTCGGTTCAGGAATGAGGCGTCGCTGTGGTAACAGTGAGCTTCAGCATTACCTCATTTCTTTCATCGCCAGGGAGCGAGAAGGGTCCTGAAAACTCACTCCACTGCGCAGAAGTACTGAGTATCATTTTTTCACAAATAAGTCATATTCGCATAAATGTCACCATTAGTAATGTGGACAGTTCCGTCTGATTACATCATGTTTTGTGATTTAGTTACTGTGCAGTGTGACTCAGAGTTGAGTGACAGTTGCAGCTATAAATGTCTTAACTTGAATGCCATGGTGATGAAAGCGGTGTCAGAGCTGTGGTGTGGACACAATGACTTGTAAAATAGAAGCAGAAGTGTGTGCATAACCCAAATCGGCCTCTGGAGCCGAATGAAGTCAAAACTCAAGTAAAAGGACACCACAGCAACCCAAGGACAGTCATAACATTGCTCACGCACATGGAAGCCTCACAGAGGAGTTCATATTTGAGATGTATATTTGTTGTTTTTTGATATCTGACAGTATTTTGACAGTTGGCTTGAAACTTTTAAACCTAAATTAACTGACTGTTTGGGAAGGTTTAGGGCTTCAGACACAAGCTGCAAACACAACATTGCTATCTGATGAGTTTCTACAGCACACTTGGTTGCAAACAGTTGCCTATTATATAACACGTAGACACAAAGCAACACTGGCATTCATTCGTTGTTTTTCTTGCTGCCAGATGAATGAAAATTCCCTCTCTTTGTAGCTCCTTTCTAGTATAAACACACCATGACCCACCCATTGGTTTATGGACTACAGCTTTGAAACTGAGTTTGGCTTTCTAGTCACCATTTAGGTGTTTTTTGAGCAAGAAGTGACCACAATTGGGCGAGAAGGTGGAGCTGGAGAGGATATCCTGATTGGATCTGACTGAGAACCTAAGGATACGCCGTGGTAGCAACTTGTCAATCACAAAGTAGCCCTGCATGAGAGCATATCCCGTGGCACCATAATTTGCTAAAGTAACATCAAGCTGCATTGAGGAGACTTGAAACTAGCAATTGAGAACATAAACTATTTACTGGGGTAATCTATCAATATGGTCAATGTGGTCATTTTCTCATAAGCTTACCATAACGCTAACATACAATCTAAATTCTTTTTGCAACCACCGGAATGGCAAAGATCTGCCCTGCTGGCCATCAAATATAATGTGGGTTAAGGCGATTCCACATTAGCCTCACTTTTTCAGACCCAGACTCCACCAAATCCTGAGCGGAAATATCTTCAGCTCAGACTTTAGAAGCTTAATGTACCACTTTGTTCACTAAGCTACTAACTAACTTCTGTCTCGTGCAAGTAGGATACAGGTGGTGTTTTTTTTTTTAATAGCTTTTTAGCTGGAAACAGCTGCTGGTTGCAGGCAAAAATGACACTATTAGAGCACTGAAAGTGAACTGAAACAGTAAAGTTGTGGCGAAAAGATCATAAAACACTATGTAGAGCTGAGGGGGACTGTAGAGTCTGGTGACAATTATCGGTGGGTTTGTTACGAGCAACCTCTGTCGCATAGCCAGAACTATATCTCCACAGTGCTGTGTCAGCACTGGAGAAAGGTCTGCCTGCACCAATTCCTATTGTGCTAGGGGGAATAGGCTCTGGTTTGTTTGTATTCTGAAATACTTAATATGTAGGAGTTCTGCATGAAAGGTCTCAAAACAACTGGACCTTTGTTATATATTCTGTTGATTTGTGTACTTACGCTATCCCAGTGTTCCCAACAATGTCCAAACCCAGAGAAATCCAAGAGTTCACTCAAGGTAATGCTGTGTTTCATCTGGTCACTTGTTGCTACTTCTGGGACTTTTACAAGGAAATTGTAAAATAAACATGAATAAAACACCTTGACAATGGAGGTCACCTCCACAGATCGCTGCTGCAGTCAGGTTGATAAACAGGAGTGAAGGTAAATCCACTTTTTAATCAAAAAAGTTAAAAAGAAATCTCTTAGCTCTCCTCCCATTGGTAAATGGCTCTGCAACAGTGCAGAATCTGTGACAAATTGTATGTTTAAACCAATCACAAACATCTTGGTCAGCGCTATACCCAGGATGCAGTGATTGTGGCATTAATATAGACAAGTTTCAGTAATATAAAAGGTAAGAGCTACTAGCGCATTTGTATTGTTACACTGTTGGTGTGAGGGTAACTTTCCATGTTCATCTTATTGGTTGCTCGGAGGTTGTTGTTGATTCCCATAGCATTGAGGATTTTGAAAACTGAAACATGATAACTTGATCGATAATTACATCCAGGAGTCAGACTAACCAGTGCACATTACACAATGCAGTAATTTAAAGGTGCAATATGTAGGAATTTTAGTTGAAAACATTTAAATAATATTCATGTTTTTAAATAACACAAATAGTCTATAGAATGTACAAAAATAGCAGTTTTGACTTTGTGTTGTCAGTGTATTGTGTTGAAGAGATATCTATGGAAGTCAGCATGCTAGCCAGCTAGCCACAGCCCATCAGAGTAGGCCCCACTTGCTGGCGGTACAAGCACCAACCTTTTTTTTTTTAACCTTTTTTTCATTGCTCTGAGCTCACACTCCAAACCATTGTCTGCTAGCTTGGCTAACTGCAGCTACAGTTGGCAGCAGTTAGAGGTTACTCCAATATGATGACCTCTATTTATTTTGAAGATGAATTCAACAGATGGGCAATTCTTACACATCACACCTTTAATCTACAATTATGTTAAAAACATTCTGTAAAGCAGAGTTAATCCTTTATAGAGTGAAGAATCACTGAGTTGAGTTGTCTTTTCCAGATGTTATATTTTGCAATACAGATGGCAGGAGAGCTGAGGGGCAGAGGGGAGGTGCTATCACACTGTCCACTCCAACCTGCAAGGACATCTGGACATGATATCTGCTGCCTCTTCTCAGTAATGACGCAACAGGAAAACCAACAGTCCCACCCTTGCAGCCCATGTGTACATTTTCCTGATCTTTGCCATCACAGAACATGTCAAACCCTCATGGAGGACTTGACACAACCTTAAGCAATTCAAGGTGATACAGATTATAGTCCACATTTACCAATAAATCACTTGGGGAACAAAACCCAGAGACAGCTCTGGGCAGAATGCTGAAAAGTAGCCCCTGATGGCAAGAGCTGCTCTCTGCTATAAAAAAAGATAATAAAAAAATGTCCAGGACAGAACATTGACATGTTTCCAAGGAAATGACATGAGTCACTTCTTGTTTTTCTGGTATTATAGTTAAAGATGCTGTTCACAGGTTTCTCTTCTCCTTTGTCTCCAAGCAAAGTGATACTCCCACCGGTCACTACCATAATCATGGCAATAGTTATCCTATTCTTTATGCTTTAATGGGTTTTAGGTGAACATTGTATTTTGCCTTTGTATTACACAAAGGATTCAAGATAGATCGCAGCACAATGTGAAACAAACATGAAGACACAAACACACGCCCATATCACTTTTACTTTCATTATGAATACAGGAACTTCCCAAAAGGATGGAAACTGCTTGTGAGTTGAAAGTTTTAAATATCAGAGATTTGGAAATTTATTTCCAGCAAAAGTGCCAAGAACAGTGCAGAGGAACAATGTGTGTTGAAAACAAGAGATGCTCTTTCAGATTCCAGATTTAGTGTGGTTGAACTTTCCCTCACCTCCAGAGGCAGGGCAGGGACACAGCAGAAAAAACAGGGAGCGGGCCAGGGGAAATTCCTGCCAGGGATCCATGAGTGTCTTAATACCACAGGAATGCACAAGCCAAATTGACATGACTTGCCATGGCAACTACAGATAAACCCAGTGCTCCAACCAGCATCATGATTGTTACTGTTTGTTCTTATTTGTTTGTGAATAGCTGCTGTCATATCAGCACGCTGAGTTTGTTTTCAGTTTAATTGCAGATGTTAAATACAATGTGTTTGTTTGTTTTTAGCTTTTCAATCTTCACCTCATCATTACAGAATCTGTGTGGTCTGGTAAGAAGACTTGCATTATGCTGACATACATAGAAACCTCAAAACTAAATGAAAGTGATAGCAATCAAATAGCAAACAAGCGTTTTCCCAAACAAAGGAGCATTTCTTTAGATAACAAAATTCATTCCAAAACGAATATTTCAGTGACTGAGGTTCAAACAAGGACAAAGTGTAATATTAGTAGCCCTGTAAAGGCCCCGCACATAGAGATGTGGAACAGCAGAACTCAGAGGCATGGCAGTTGAAGGCAATAAGTTGTTTACTTGGTAAAAAGCTCAAAACAGAGTTGGGTAACAGGTAATCAGTCAGCACGGAGGGGAAAAGCAGGCAAGGGGCAGGCTGGTGGAACCAGGAACATGCTGTGGTCAGAACACACGCTGGGTCATTAAGACTGGGTAGTACATTACACAAACTGGCAAAAGACTGGGAAGAGAGGGCTGGTATATTATGTAGGGAATGGGGAACAGGTGTGCTGCTGACTGGTGAGTGAGGGGATCAGGTGACTGGGAATGCTGGGTACACAGTGAGGGCAACTTTAGGTCAGGTGGGGAATTCCAGTGACAGGAAATGCCAAAATTGCTTATTCGCTTCCCTCCTGAGAGTAGGATAGAGGCAATCAAAACTTATTGTTAGTGAGCTTTATGAGTAGCAAATTTTGTTATATTGGGAGAGAGGTAGAGACAGCTAGGCTAGCTTTTTTTCACCCTGTTTCCAGTCTTTGCACTAAGCTGAGCTAAACTAAGCTAAGCTAACTACGTGTAGCAGTATAGCTTCATATTTAACACAAAGGCTTGAAACTTCTCATCTAATGTCACCAAGAAAGCAGAAAGACGTATTTCCGAATCACATACGTCTGATTGTCACTCATACGTCATCATCTGGCTGAACAATGACAAAAAAAGTTGCTTTGTAGGAATTCTGATTGGTATCAGATGTAGGTATTCTAGAGAGCGTCATATCCTGGGAAATTGTAAAAAAAAAATAAAAAATGTTGATGACTCACCCTGACCTCTTGGGCGTATACTAATTTGGCGTCCAGTTAAATGCTGTTAATGACAGTGCTGCAGTGGAATGTTTACCGGGTGAACCTGAATCATATTTGAATAGAGAAAATATTTTCTGGTTTTCCTTCTGTTGTCCTCCAGCCGCTTTCTAATGGGCAGATTTAGCTTTACTTCTTAAAGTAACCGCTAACCGCTGCTAATGGTAGCTGCCTCTGTCTTCTCAGAGGCTGTGTTCTGTCCCGGTTCAGCCGTGTTCACCAGCTGCTTGGCAAGGTAAGGGCGATGTGGGAGGGACAAGTACCTCCCTGGGTTCCCGTTTAACAGGATAGATGTAAATATGTGGAGTCATAGAACTGTCTGCCAACTGTTTCACTGGAACTATGACTAACACTCAGTCTATTAATTCCATTATGAACATCTCTTCAGTGCTCAACTGAATTTTATATTAACATTTCCATTTAAAAAATATATACGTACACATATTGACATTGTTGTATTTATATTTATTTTATTGGGAAGAGGACCAATTGTTTCACAATCTGTCGTAGAAAGAGTGTGACTTAATCTTACAGTAACTGTAATGAGTTACAAACAGGACTGGTTATTTTTCCTCTATAATCCACCCTAATAAACAGCTTTCGTTCTCCAGTGTCAGGCCTTACATAACCTGATGAGGGAACACCCTGCCACCGCCTGAAAAACAACATTGATTTGTTTCATTTCTGAACTTCATCGCTGGGTGGATCTCCTCCAAGACTGCCAGCGTTTCTGTTTGTTTCTCAGATTGTTTCTGCGTTAGCGAGAAAAGAGATTGTCATGGCTTGTGTTGATTTGTGGTTTACTTTGTGCTGTAGAACTCCCTATCGTGGCTGTGTTCCCACTGAGGGAGCAGCTCGTGAAGTCTGTTGGCAGAGGGCCCATTGATCCCTGCACCTCAACTGTGATCCATATTTTTTTGTATTCTATTCTTCTTTCTCAATGCCACGGGATGTTTCCTGGTTAGGAAGATAAAACACAAGTGCCTTCCTCTATGGAGCTATTCTCAAGCTCGGGCTTCAGGAAACCAGCGGGGGCCAGGTTAAATACCATATTAATCTCTGAAACCTATTAAACTCTTTCATTTGCCTTTCATGGACAGCACTATGGATAACTCTAATAATATTTTAATGGAATGCTGTACATACACACTAACCCAAATTACAGCAGCTTCCACCAATATAGCTCTTTCTTTCCACTCTTCTCTCGCATGATGAGCAGAGTAGTACTGTAAAGCAGAGTCCATTATTAGCTGCCATACATGCTGGCTACCTGCCAGGCCCCTCCACTAAGCCACTCAAAGAGGCCTTTAGCCAGCCAAAAGGCCTGAAGCGTTCCCATGCCAAACAAAAGCACATCAGCAAAGTCAATATTGGCCTTTTTGCGCTGCCAACCGGCAGCAGGAAAAGCAGAGTAAAAGGAGCAAAGCATATCTAAAGGCTGAATGAAAACACTTAAGATAGTAGGAATGCTGCCACAATAAAACCTGGAGTTTGGATAAGTCCTCCCACAGGTCTGCGTGTCTCCACGGGGCTGTAACCCATCGCATTTCCGTCCATTCTCTGTGCGAGGTTAATTGGACAACACCATGTCAGGATGTGTGCGCAAGTCTTTAGAGTCACTCACACTGGCCTTTTAAAAAAAAAATGGAACGAGCAATTTCCCCTGATAACGGCGCTGGCGTGTTTCACTGACAGGACTAAAGAGTCCGAAGTAGAATAAAAGCAGCAGGAATCCGAGCTATGATACTCTCACAGTGAGAGGAGTCATAAATTGGTTGTTTGAACACTTTGCTCAAAAAGTGACTTTGGACTTCCCCTCTGCGTGCAGAATGTACATAGAGCGGTAACGGTAGGGATTTGAACGGTTTTGTCCTCGATAAACAGCAGGAAGAGAGCAATACTCTGGTGTATCATATCACGCAAGCTGTGGTTTTATTGCATTATGAAATATTGATGCTTGGACACGCTTTTCCTTTACTGAATTTCTCTGTGTGTGGCTGTTAATTCATGGGCTCACTTGCAATAAAAATCTTGATCTCAGTGAGATTACCTGATTAAATAAATGTTGCAATGTACAATGGTGAAACTAGAGAGATTACCAATGCCCTTTTTATTTTGAAAACCATTCACTGTTTGTCGATGACTGATGTGCTTGAGCATGCAATGCATCAGAAATACCCTGACATTTAGTGACATCTTGGTTTGTTGAGTCATCTGCCTTCCAACCATACCACCAAATAACAAGATTAGAAGGCTTTAGCTTTTACTTTTTGCATCTTTTGTTGTTGTTGTTTTTTTTCCTGTAATTTCCTTGTATTTTGGCCTTTTAGCTGTTTTGCCAATGACCCTGTTCAGACCTCCATCAACATCCATCCTGAGTGGTCCGATCACAAGCACAAGTCAGCTCACACCTGACATTTACGTGGATGTTGACATGCTTCTCAATTAACCACAGGTGATTTGCTCTCACTTGAATGGGACAAACAGACACAATGTTTTTGAGAGAAAAAGACCTTAATGTAAAACATTTGCCGAATTTACAAGAAGGCCCAAATAATTAATTTGTCTTTAAACAAAGTTTATAGGTTTTCTCTGACATCAACAACGTATATTTTGTTTGATTTTGTTTAAGGAATCTTCATCCAAAGGTGACAAGATGTAACCTATATTGGTTTGTATATTTACTTTGTTGGTTACCATCAATAAAATGTCATCTTCTTTCATAAATTTGGTGTAAATTAATAAATCTGTTGAAATAGTGAGTTGAAACAGCTACTACATGTACAGGTAAGAAGCACTTTATTAACGGGAGCAGACAGGCTGGTAAAGCATCTGTGACAAACTGACACTTTTACAAGGAAACATACAACTTCATGTACTGTACTGAATACCGAAAGGCTATAATATTCTTTTTAGTTTTTGAAGTTTCTCCTCGAGCCACATCTCTCAAAATTGTGTGATCTGTTTAGGGAATCTTGGTATATTGCAGTTATTAGCTCATTGTTAGATCAATTGAAACAGACAGTGAGTTCACAATCATCCGCCTCTAACACTGGCAGGTTCAAAGACCACAAACACGTCATTTACACAACAGTGAATCACATGTACATCAGAGGAGGTTTCATCAATGCTGCTCGTTGTAGTGTCCTCTCCTTTTGATGTCAGGAGATGTCAGTTGAATAGGCGGTCCTTTAATGCGGCCTCGAACACATGTGCGTACACACTGCTAAAAGAACGTGGTGGCATGCTGCCCAGATCATCTTCTAATGAGGTCTCAGTGATCAGATCTCAAAAACATATTGAATGTGTCTTAATTCAGTCTGTGCTGAAAGCTGTTTCGCTTGTGATCGGATCACTCAAGATGGATGTTGATACCAGATCTGAACAGGGCCAAAACATCTGCACCCACTCACAGCCACAGATGCTAATCTATGTGGAGCATTGTCTTATGAAGTCTACGCAAAAATACACATTGGTGCAATTCACAAAATTGTTTGTTTTAGTAGCTGCAGGAAGTTTGAGCTTCCAGTTGTGTTCATCATCATCAGTAGTGACAACTGCGTGTGTGACTTTCACCCCCTGATTTATATAAACTATGATTTTGACAGGAATTGTTTGTACCCTGAAGCATTTTTCCCTTTTACCAGTTAAACTGATGGTTTGGGTTGGTGAATTCGACACATTTCAAAGTCTGGTTCACTGACTGCTCTACTCCCTGGAGAGCCATCCTGGTCCAACCCTGTCAGGGGACTGTTTGACCTCAAAGACAGGAAGAGAGAATGTCATGGAAAGTTAGTCTTTGTGTTTATTCAACAAGTGCATAAGTTTCATTATGGAGATGTGCATCCTGGTTACCTATCTGTGCTGCGGTTGAAATCTCTCAAAGAGTCTTCGCTGAGGACAGGGGTTTGGGAGAGTTTTTCGATTTCTTCGCTCTCTCTCCACAGTGGGTCCAGCAGCTGTTGCAAACACCAGATGGGGTCAGAATCCACACTCCCACTTGGACCATGTGATAGTGATGGTGATATTTTTCATTTTTTTTTTAAATAACAGAGTTATTTTTCTCCAAAGGAGATGGACTCTCTGTGCCAAAGAGTTGCATAAATTTTCTTTTTTTTCTCCACAGCTGAGTAATGCTCTGTAGCAGATGTTCGTCTTGTATTCGCAGCACCAGCAGCACATTAAACTCAGCAGAGGAGTGAAGCCTCATGATTCACAATGCTGCCTGCATTCGATGGGTAAAAACCAGGGTGCTCTCTGTAGAGCTGGGACAAATGCTTTCTTACTCTCACATTTGTTCAAAGTATCAGTGTAAAAAACATCAAATGAATAAATTTAAACTCAGTTATTAGTTTCAAGCATGAGACAGCAAACAACATTACAAAAAAGGAATAAATATAAAGATATCTCTGTCCGATCTCAAAAAGGAAATGTTATTAAACCGAACCCCCTGCACTCTCGGAGTACATGTTGTGCGAAAATATTAAAGCCTGCTGTGTTTTGTTCAGCGGCTCCCTTGCATCCACAATCTCCAAATATTAAAGATTAAACCGGGTGGATTAGATTTTTTATGAAATCGGGGAGGTAAGTTCTGCTCCCAGAAACCTCCTCGGTGGGCTACTGGTATTAAATCCGAGGTTATAAAAAAATCTAAATAAATCTGTTTTTTGTTCATAACCACATGCTGTCATTTTGAAATGTCAGCGGTGCCGCTGCGGTTTCAGTTCTGGCCCTTTGAAGTGACATTCTGTCCTCCATAAAGCACTGAATTACGACTGGCGGAAGGGTCCATTTCTCCCTTGAGGGTTTCTTTTTTTTTTTTTTTTAGAGGCAATTACTGTTATATGCTGGCCACCGGTGCTCTGAAGTGTGCTGTGGTCAGGCTACATAAAGTTGAGGTCATGTCAGAGAATACACACCGTGACATAAACAGATTTAATGCATATTAGATATTGAAGACATGAAGCTAATTATTGTGATGGCAGTAGCTGATATGGTCACGTAGCAACACCTAACCACACTGCATGCAAAGCAAACACAGTCATTTGCAGGATGCATCCCAGTGAGGAAAAGTAAATGTAAAGTGATGATGGTCAGCAAAAGTAATGATAGTACGTAAACAATGTGTTAGTAACCTTTCATACACGTGGGTTACATGATGCTTCAGCGAACAGATCTGCTTGCTCAACTTGCCCGATGCGTTGAGCTTAAGTAATTAATATTCCCTTGTAATGTTTTATCTTCATCTAATAAGCCAACAGTAATATAAAGGTAAGTAGCAAGGCCAACATAAAACTGTTATGTTACTGCTGTCTGGCGATACAGAAATATCTTCTGCCAGACCACCAGACTACAGAGCAGCTTCTTTTCTCAGGATGTGAGACTCTTCAATTCATCCTCATGTATCAACTATAAGACGACATTTTCAGTATCCAGCCTGGCGACTTGCTTTAAGAATAACTATAAAGTTAGTCTTCTTGTTGAAGCTCTTTGCTTAAGTTCATCAGTTTAAAGTGAGACTGTTTCACTGCCAGGTAACATTTCTTTGCAGCACAATTAAAGGACAACTTAACTGGTTTCAAGTTTTACTTTTATGTGATGGTGTGACACACAATATGATATATACTACACACCAGAACACCCCTAATCCTGCAATCACATGAAAAGCAAATCGAATAAAGACCACAGCTTTAAGTTTTCCTGTTTCCAAAGTTACAATTTAACGAGGTGCATTCCCTGTGAGTGCATCCTTGTAATGAAAAGCTTCACCACAACATCTGGTGAGCATTGACAGGTATGAAGGGAGAGGCTGACATTTTACCTGACATTCACAAGTCCTAGTGAATTCTACAACACGTTCTCATACTCAAACGACTGAATAGGTCGCTTCCAGTGAGTGTGATTTAATTTGACTATATTACTACGTTGAGATAACACAACTGACTTTTGGTTTCACATGGGACACGAACAGCGGTCTCCTAGGTGAAAATTCTTTGACCAAATCTTCCTCTCTGGACCCCGTCTAATGACTTCCTCCTTTGCTGCCATAATATTACTCCAACCGCTAGAGGGCACCCCTTGAAAATATACAAATTTAACTTGCGATACGCTCGTATGGTCTTTTTATCTGATCCGGACAGGCTCGACTTCCACCCTTTCCTTCTTGTCTCCTCATATCTCGCCATCGAAAACTCACCCGGTGCAAGTTTGCGTGCCGAGCATCTGTACTGAAACATGCTCCATGTGACCCCCCCTGTGGCAGGAAAACAAACTTGATTGGGAGCATTAACCTATGATGGGAGGGAGGAGGTAGCACCCTCCCCATGCTTCCCTTTCCACTCACGGACCCCGACCACGGTGACATAAAGTGCAGGAAGGGAGAGACTGCGAGGACACATGTTCCGCGCTCTCCTTCCGACCATCACAAGAAAGAGGTTTATCGCTGCGTGTTTGCTCAGGAGGCTAGTGTCAACTGCTGGAGGGAAGCAGGAGGAAGGTTTCAATCAAGATAATACATGAAAAGTTTGGATGTGTACCAAGTCTTTAATAATCGACCACTGCGATGGAAAAAAAAACAAAAAAACACAGAGCAGCGCTGCCTCCGTTCCTGTCCCTGTCTTCTACTGCAGGGGTTAAAGGTCACATAAATGCGACTTATCCAAGCGTACAGCTCGCACACTGCTGAATGCAAGTGTACACATCTTGAAGAGCACTTAAAACACACATTGGAATTCTTTCCTATAACTAATCAACACACCGTTTCCTTTGCAGATTAGCAATTGTAACACATCATGCTGTTGTTTCCAGGCGGTTTTTCATTGTGACTGAGCTCGCCATTGATTCAGCAGGTAATTAATTCACGGCCCGTAAATGATGCACTTCAAAAGACTGTTGATCAAGTCCAAGCACGTTTAAAAACACGCTGCTGTGAAGCTGGTAATTAGCCAACTGTAGGGGCTAAATTTAAACCTCCAGCGACACAATTGAAAGTGCTGATGAAGCTGCATGCCAACTTATTGAAAAGTGCTAATACCTCGTGGGAACACTCTGAGATGAAAATAAATTAATAACTGAAGGAACAGTCTGACTGAAAAATAAACAATCACATTAATTAACAGTTCAACAGCCAGAAACTCGGAAAAAAGGGTAACACCTAATACATACGAGGCCAGGAATGGAACTGATTAGTCTTCCACTTTCCAACAAAAGACACTTTTTTAATTGTCTTCACAGCTGACTGAGATTCAGGAACGCGTGAAACAAGAACGTTTTCATCCGCAAGCTCATTAGGACAACCGACCATACACGAAGACCGTGAAGAAGTACAATATGTACAGTTACGTTCCCACACTTAAGGATTTTGATCATCCAAATAAATTCAGAAATTCTCGCCATTAAATCTGGAGGGACCCACCCTGTACGCTTTGTAAGACGAGAATGTATGGAGAAGAAAGACTTGAAGGAGACGTACTCTGCTCATTTTCAAGGTCATTTGTGACACAATGACACGAAGAGTGATGTCACAAAGTCACGGAATACAAAGGGACAACTGATGTGGCTTTCAGGAGCAGTCTTTCCTGTGGTAGAGAGGAGCTTCTGATGGTGCAGGCTTTGACCTAGTTAACTTTCAAGATCTTTTGCATGCACAAGAACCTACATAACACACTGAAGGAAAGGATATCAATTTTAAGCATAATAGGGTTTCCTTTAAACAAACAAGCAACAACTTTATTTATCTGTACAGATAAAGAGCATGTGCAGAATATACAAAAGGATTCACACAACTGAGAATGATTGTGACGACATGAGCATTTACTGTCAGAATATTCAAGGTGCCATAAATATCGTCAGAAGGAGATGAGAATGTGAGTATGTGTGTTTTTTTTGTTTTTTTTTAAGTGAGAACATGTCAACAGTGAGCAATAGAGAACAGCTTGACAGCATCCCGAAAATGACTGCGAGTCACATTCCTGAGCTCCCTCTACTAAAACAAAAAAGGTGTCTTTAATGGAGACCTCCAGTGAGCAGAAGCTGCTGGTTGACTGAAATAATGTGCTCGGCGTTAGAGCTGTTTACAGTAAGTGTGAAGAATGTGTCGTAGTGGCAGCTGCAGGACTAAGAATGACCCCATTTAAAGACAAAACACACTTGCATCAACCAGGCCGGTGCAATGCATCAACCTTGAGTGTGACCTCTGTTGAAATGAGCCGCTCCAAAATGTTCATCTAACTGAAAAAAATCCTTTAATTATCCTAGTTAAGGAGATAATTGTCACTAAATGAGCAGCAGTGAATCTTCATCAGACGCTCTCAAGACTCAGGAGACACCATGAAGGACTTTTGTGTGTCCAGACTTATAAAATCCTTGCAGCTATGGCACCGCTCCACAAAACGAAGCTTTTTTTTTTTTTTTTTTTTTTACTACCTTCCGCAGAGACTCTTGAGGCCCCGGCTCTTTGTGACGCCAACTTACTCTGCCTCAACCCTGCTCAAAAATCACATATATCATCGGCCCTGTCGGCCGGTGCGCGCCGTGCCACCAGTGTTTCCATCATTGCCGCAGTAATGCAAAACGTGGGTGAAACTCATAAATGTCAAATTCTGTTTAGCCAATCTGGGTGTATGAGTGTGGCTCTTTGTGGGCTGAGCTTCAGCAGAGCGCTGCAGAGGCTTTTTAAGAAACCTCAGCCATCTGCTTCTTATAAATCACAACAACTTACACGCTCATCTGAGGAGCATTCGTAACATTTCAGTGGATTGTGTCCAAAGACGATCGAGGTGACAAACAAATCATACAGTGAATAATTAGGCCTGACGTGCAGAAAAGATACTGAAAGTTTAATATCTGGAGATTTATGAGGCCTAACAGTGGGAGATAAAACAGGATTATGCAGGTATTATGGGACATCTGGTACTGATTCAAACTTGCGTATTCCTTATCAACTAACCTGACAACACATGATGAAACTGGTATGATTTCACAGTTGTGGCATTGTTGAATCATTCAGGACTGCGGTGTTTCACCTGCCCCAGAAGTACTTGTCTTTTTTTTTTCTTTTCATTTCTGTAAATGCTTTTCTTTCTTTTGAGGAATAGATTCATCACAGGTCCTTGGCAGACATCAGTAACTCTGCAGGCTAAACTGCCTGTCCTCCATCAACCCAGCTGCTTGAATCAATAAAACCTACTTTTCTAAAGCCCAGACGCTTAATATCATTAAATGTCTGTGTCCTTACAGCACCGAGTATGACAAATGTTGTCCTCTGTGCGGCCATCTCTAGGCCTTTTTAGTCATACTGGTGCGCAACTTATATTTGAAGAGGCGGCACAGCAGAGTGACAGAGACAGATGGAGGGTGGTGGCTGACAAGAAGAAGTCTGTGAATCTCATAGAGACATTAAGACTTTAAGTCTGTGGCCAAATACTGAGAGAAAATAGAAGCAGGGAGCATGTTGCATGATTCGAATTGAGAAATGATTCAAAAGATTTTTAAATGTTGTGCTTATTACAACTGTTAGCCCCGTGAACCGTGTCCCACATTACTTAACAATAGACTGATTATAAAGCTGTCTCCCATATTACACAACAAAGTGTCCTATTACTCAAAACAACCCAAAATAAATCTGGTTTTAAGGTTGCATTCACAGAATTCTTTAACAATTTACTTCTCAGATGATTCCCTTGCAATTATTATCATTCATAGTACAGACACATTTTAAAAAATGCATTTTTGCGGAAAAATATTGAAGCTAATCATTATGATAAACTTTATTTATAGAGCACATTTAAAAACAGTGTACAACGTGCTTTGACAAACAAGCAAAAGCAAGACAATAGTCCAGAATAAACACTCAACAGACAAGCTAAACACAAGGAGGTGAGTTAAAACAAGAAGACAGGACAGGAAATGAAACAAACAGGGAAAAAAAGTATGCAGGGGGAAAATAAAGTAAGATAGCATAACAAGAATCTTCTCCTCACTCAACAACCAGACATCCGCAGTAAACCCGCAGCGCTGGGCTGAGACGAGAGTTCATCACCTGTATGAGATCTGCGCCATCTAGCGTCAAAAGGTAACCACTGTCTTATTTTGAAGGCGGAAGTTTAAAGCCAGAACGTGGGCCGGATGGATGCATCAAGTTTCACGCTGACACCTCGGGTGTGACCGAAAGTAAGGACATTTTCCTTCAAAATAATGATCCTTATTTAAAGCCCCTGTACGGAGTTTTTAACTGGATATAGAAAAGTCTCTGGTTTCTGCTGATGTGTCTCTGTTACCTACAACAGCAAATGAGCCCATCAGTGTGAAGATACGCTTTTTCTAAGTAGTCTAATTCTATACCTCTGAAAGGCCTTGGTCGGGTCGGACCACTGACGAAACGATTTACGGCAGTCAGACCGGAACTGACGACATTCAGCATATCTGTTTTGTTGCTACGCTAGCCAGTGCTAACTGAGCTAAAACTTTTGTCATGGCTGATAATGAGACAATTAAAATAAAAATAATTCGAACCGAAGACCAACGAAAGGCCGAGAGGGAATCCGGTCGAGCTAGGGCTAAACACGGATAAACATTGGCGATTCCTTCCAGAGATGGAGAGAGTTGCGGGGCTTGAAGGGATTCAAGTCACATCCAGAATTTGCCCGATTCCTCCTAGACAGGTATGTAAATAGTATTTCATTTAAGAAATGTATTGCGGGACGTAGTTTACAGCAATACATGAATTTATGTTGTCACAACAAAGCTGGCTAACGTTACCACTAGATTTGCTCTAGATACTACACTCGTAAAAACGACAACAAACGTCTTAGATCACGCATCCATTTCAGCTGTGTGTATCGCCCAGCCGACCTGCAACGATGCATCGGTAATATCCTCTGTCATTATAAATGATTCAGTTTCTTACTTAGAACAAAACATCCATCACAATCACTGTGACTTTGCTGTAACGCTAGCTCTGTAGCACTGTGGGTAATATATATAGCGGGGAAATTGCAGTGCAACAGCAGCATTACACACAGTGACAATAGTGTCTGTGTCTTTGCATGTTTAGCCTATGTCACAGACATCACGGTAATACAGTTAGCTTACAACGTAAGATATTATGTTGGCAATGCTACTGCAGTTTTTGTAGGCTTACTGTTACGAACTTAGATGTATGTCTGTGTAAATTCTCATTTGTCCAGGTCAAAGGCATGATCCAATTACATAGACAGAACTTAGATACAAGTTTTAACATTACTTTGTTTCACCGGCGGCATATTATATTACATAGAAATACAAATAGACACATTACCTCATCCATATGCACGCTGCAGATAGCTGCTAAAAAAAAAAGTTTTCAAAGCAAGTCCAGTCTTCTCTCCGACGTTTCCAAAACAAATCTACATGCGCCGGCCAGACAAACGTCTTCACGACAGTAGGCGCTAGGGCTCATGGGAAATGCAGTCTTCATTCCGGCAAAACACCACCGCTTTCGTCCAGCGGGGCCGCCAAAATCAACACTAAATGAAAAGTCTGTACAGGGGCTTTAAGGATAATATTTAAGGATTATATATTTTGCCGCAGAATATAATAAAACAGCAGGCTCTGCTGTAGATTGTACAGTATATGGGCTATGCTTACTTCTGTACTGTCAGTCTTACTTACTTTATTTTATATAAGTAAGATATAGAATGCAAATGCCTTTCTGGAAAGTCCACTATTGAATCCTATTTTTTTTAAATAGCCATATATCTATGGAGTCATGAGTGCCAAAAAGGAGAATACATCAGCAAAATAATATGGAAATACATGTGAAAACATAATAATACAGGATTAATAATGATTAAAATTATAAATATCAGTCAATTACTGACTACACATAGTGGCATTACAATCTGCAGTTCTGATGGTTTTATTTTGAAAGTTCTCAGCGGAAGCTGCTCTTTCCGTCGTGGCTAACTTGAGCTGTCGTTAGCCATGAATGTATTGAGGAGAAGTGTGTTGGGATTGTTAGCAGCCAGGCTGCATGCAGGCACTTCCAGCAGCAGGAGTATGGCTTACAGTGCGAAGATCGGTCCGTCCATCCTGAGCAGCGACCTGTCCTGTCTGGGCAGCGAGTGTGTGCGGATGATGGAGTGCGGGGCAGACTACCTGCACCTCGACGTTATGGACGGGTCAGTTTATCAGCCAGCCAGATAAGATAAGCTAGCATGCTAACGGCTAGCGAG
Source organism: Sparus aurata (assembly GCF_900880675.1). Taxonomy (NCBI): domain Eukaryota; kingdom Metazoa; phylum Chordata; class Actinopteri; order Spariformes; family Sparidae; genus Sparus; species Sparus aurata. Next base: position 16,565,411 of record NC_044195.1, read on the forward strand.
CAAGTTCAGTCAGTGCGTGGGAGCTCAAGTTGGCTAACGTCAACAAGCTAAGCTAGCATGCCAGAAGTTAAGCTGGGGAAGCCAATATTTATGTAACTGACTTTATCTGGCTTAAGTCTGTCAGTGAAGAGGCTTTCAAGACCTCAGAGTGTCAAACATGTTCTTTTTTCCAAGTCTTGACAACATGCTTCTTCCTTGTTCCTGCTTGTTTGGACATTTTCTGTCTTCCTCCACACTTACATAAGACGTTAGTTAGAGGCTGTTTATGCAAGATGAGAGAGTGCCATCACAACTCAAAGTAAAAAAATGTCTGCTTTTGTTTCCCCTTGAAGGCACTTTGTCCCTAACCTCACATTTGGCCATCCCATGGTGGAGTGCCTCAGGAAGTCAGTAGGCCAGGACCCTTTCTTTGGTGAGAGAAAGCACTAGACTTTAACAAACACTAACCCAGTTATCCCATTGAGTCATGAATGCCTCTGCTGTGTGGTGGAGTGCAGCATTATTGTGACATTGGTTACCGTTGCAGACATGCACATGATGGTGTCTCGGCCGGAGCAGTGGGTGAAGCCCATGGCTGCAGCAGGAGCCAACCAGTACACATTCCACTTAGAGGCCACCACCAACCCTGGAAACCTCATCAAGGAGATAAGAGAGAGTGGCATGAAGGTGAGACAGCAGTGCTGCAATGCATCAGAGCTCTAATGTGCACAGAGTAGAACGCCACTCTTGCCAATTTTTTTATTTAATTGAGACACCGCATATCCTTAGAGAAACTCGCATTGCTATTTCTCGGAACTGATGTTGGGAAGTATTCGCAGCAGCCAAAGTACAAACATGTATGAGCTGAAGTGACTGTGCTTCATGTCTTAACACTAACACTACCTGTGTTTCGCAGGTGGGTTTGGCCATTAAGCCTGGTACTACTGTTGAAGAGCTAGCACCTTGGGCTAACCAGATCGACATGGCCCTGGTCATGACCGTTGAACCTGGCTTTGGCGGGCAGAAGTTCATGGAGGACATGATGCCCAAGGTGAGGACAGAACTTCAAGGACCCCACAGCACCCACACTAACACAAAGTAGGCCTCAAAACTTTACAATTATTTGGCACCCCTTTGATGCAATTAGGGGTGTTCCTAATATCCTTACAACTAAGTTCCCTGTTGTTTTAACTGCTGTTACCACTAATAGAGTAGTAGTAAAAAGACAAAAGTTAATCTTTAACATTTGAAATTGTCAGATAAAATATCTTGTACGAGCCTACTAAATCTAAGACATAATAGTTAACCACCGTTGTTAAAATTAGTAAATTGTAAACTGATGAGAATCATTGGGGGTTGACCGAATGTATTTATTTTAATAAATACATTCGTCAGACACAAAAGACACCAATACAAATAATCAGAAAAATGCTGAGTATTGGCCCAAATAGTCGGCCAGATAGATCATCGGTCCATCACCAGTCATACTGTGTACGTTTCTAGAGGTTGTCTGATTTTTAAAGGCAGATACAATAACGCTAGTTGGGAGAAGGATGATTTGCCTTTCCCTTTATGAATACCATACCCTGAAATTACATACTAAATGTGCAGCACCAATCCTCTCCTAGGCACTGCAATTACAGATGCGTTATCACATCTTCAACAAGTTGTTGTTAGAAAAGACGCTTGGTGCTTAGACACTTAGACAAAGTGCTTAGACACTTGGTAGGTAATCTGCAACCAAGATATGACTGGCTCAGCTCAGAAAGGGCAGGATCTGTAAACAGCAGGGTGGTTATTATGTACCTGTTTCACTCAGGAAGAGACGTATGTAAAATGAAAAGTAACTGCAGTGTCTTACTGGAAAACACAGGCTGACATCACAAGTACAAGTTAAAGTTTTCCACTGTCATTGTTAACTGAAATAAGTCTCTGCCAAACCACATAACCACACGAACTGGTGTTACATAAGCCCTAAATAAAGATGAGTTTCAGTTCCAGTGCTCGCCACTCTTAAATGTCTACATCGGTTCTCAGCCCAGATAGAAGAACTTGTTCACCAAAGCGCAGTATTTTTGTCTGACTAGAATTCAGATTTGGTCCAGAGGAAGGCTTTTGATTTGATTCACAGCTGTGTCTTTTTTTGCAGTCCTGCTAACACTTGAAAATCGTGTTGCAGAAATGGTTTTATGCAGATTTCAAGCTCCGTCTGTTATTGCTCCGCATTCCCAGGTGAGCTGGTTGAGGAGTCAGTTCCCTTCACTAGACATTGAAGTAGACGGAGGGGTCGGTCCTGACACCATTCACAAGTGTGCAGAGGTAAGGAATACAAACGCACTTATGTGTCTAGGCGAATAAGAGCCTAAAATTCACATCAGGTTTTTGAAGTGAACGCTCCTGTATGCTTCAGGCTGGGGCCAACATGATCGTGTCAGGCAGTGCTGTGATCAGCAGCGACGACCCCCGTTCCGTCATCGCACTCCTGCGCACCGCAGTGGCTGAGGCAATCCAGAAACGTTCGCTGGACCGCTGAGATGTCCGCCTGGTTGACACTCTACCTGCCCGTCCCAGCAACACAACACAGCAGCCGGTGGAAGAGACATTTAAGTGGTAGAGGTCAGGGGTCACAGTCAGAGCGGGGGGGGGGGGGGGGGCTTCTGTTGAGATGTGAGCTGACGGCCAAATCCATATCACCTTTGATGTGAGTGAAGCTGCACAGTGCCTCCTCAAAACGTTCTGGACTTCATCCTGTCCTGCAACAATCTCCTCTGTGAACAGATAACTCAGAGCGAGTCTCTTTGGGCATTGAGACGACCATTACACAACTGGAGCTGAGGTGACACTGATTTCAAATCTGTAAACATTCCTCAATATTGTTTGATTTACACTGTACGTTTGAAGCATACATTGATAATGGAAATAAACGGAGCACTGTGTTAAATAGATTTTTTAGTTCTGCAATGTTTCATACCTCATTGACAGTTTTGTCTCATTTCTGTTCTGCTATAAATGGACCACCCACAGGATACACTACAGAATAGAAATAATGTACTTTTCAGATTGATCAATTCAGATTTGGTTTTGCAGATTAAAAGTCTCCGATGAAGTGAAGTGTGGATTCTTTGCAAGTTGACCTCAAATGTGGTCCCTACTATCAAATTTAGTAGAGAGTTGGCAGACCTGTTGAATCTTCATCTCTCTATAAAAGCAAGGAATCTCTGTCTGTGTGTGTGTGTGTGTTTATCAAATATCTCTGCGGATCAGGATCAGACTGACCTGAGACTTACAACATGGCTGCTGCGTGTTCCAAGGGTGTGCGACTTCGCATTTGGTTGGACTGCAATGACACCGTTAATAAATTATTTCATAAATGCTTTACAAATTGGCAGCATTGTCCACCGAGCCACCACATTCACGTGCGCACCAGAGCCAATCACTGCAGAGCTCAAGCCCACGACATACCTGAAGAAACAAGCGGATTTATACCTGCAGCAGCGCGAGCTGGACCGGGATTTTGCCAGCGGTTCGGTCCTGTTCTGTTCTGTGCATCTAAACTGACTGCTGTGGATTAATGAGATTAAACGAGTCCGGACCAAGTCTGTTCGGGTCTGAGGAGATCCGGAGACGCGTGGACAACAAAGTGGAATCGGAATCTGTGGATGTTCGTGTGTAGCTAGCCGCTAGCTGCTAGCAGCTAGCTACACGGCCCACCTCCCGAGGCGACGGACCGGATGCATCGGCACGTCGCAAATGTTGCCATCACGTTTGCTTTGTGTCTGGTGCAGGAAGAAACGGTAAAAATGGGCTTTTGTCACCAAAGTGTCCAAGCAGCAAATTTGGTTGTTGAGGAACAGGAGGTTTTGGGAGGGGCCTAGGCGGATGATTGACCGGCAACGACAGTCGGACAACGATTTTGATAGTTGAGAGATTTGTGACATTTAGCGTGTTTGGAGTGTATAGTTAGTGTGTTATGTAGTGTTTGGCGTAGTGGGTTTAGTGTGTAGTCGAGTCGGTTTTTTGTTTAATGATTCAGAACAATGAGAAGATGCTGAATGTGGAGCAGGCAGTGCAGCTCTTTATGCAGCTGGAAGGAGCTCAGGCAGACCTGAGCATTGCCTGCATTTAAATATAAATAGTTACATATAACTTCGTAAATGTTTAAAATGTATGCACAAATTTAGCAAACAACAATTTATATTTGCATTATAAGTAAGAAAAAAAAAAAAAAGGTTAAACATATTTGTGGTTTTCACAGTAAAACAATAACTTTTTCTACTCGGATTTTATGTTTGTTTTTTTTTTTTTTTTTAGGTCCATTGTGTTAATACAGTATGTCAAAATAAAAAAATAACTGTACAGTCACACATGTGAGGTTGTGCTGAAAATAATGACACCAAGTAAATAGTTTTTAAGGTGAAATATAATGGCAAAATCAAAAATAGTCAAAAACGGCCAATTATACCCTGGAATATCGGATTTCACAACAAACCTAAATATCTCTGACGCCCCACCTTCAAACACAGCCTCATTTGGCCAACCATGAAAAAGCCTCTTAACCTCCCACTTTTTTATAGGAATACACTTTTCTTACGGGCACCGCACTAGTGAATATAAAGCAACCTAATGAATGAACCATTGCTCTTTTAACTTTGGGTTGGCAGATGCAGTACATGATATTGTTAATAATATTCAATACATCTTTAATAAGTGGTAAATATATAGTTTATAGAAAATAGTAGAGTAATGAAACACTTTTAAAAGTTATTAAGCTATTGTTTTATGTAAAGTTGAAACTGCTTTTAATAATATAAATAGCTACAAAAACACCAAAGATGGTTCATCTATCAACATATGAATGGATGGTCATTATAAAGTTGCACCTGATGTTTATAAACCTTTACTTTAGCTTAATAGTTCATAAAGCATTTCACTATTTATTAACAATGAAATAACCAATAAGTGAAGTATAATTAACTTTGAATTTACCATTTATTAGAATTAAACCTCTGACCTCAGAAGAAATACCTGCAAACCTGCATCTTTGAATTTGCTCAGTCATTAAAGGTGCACTATGTAGTTTTGGAAAATAAATTCAAACGGAAAAGGAAACATTAACAATATTAGTAAAGTAGTAATATCAACTTTTTGGGATATTCGGTATTTCCTTCCCACTGTATAAACAAAAATGCTGTATAAACAAGCACTTTTAAGTAAAGTAAGTAAAGTAACACATTATGAAATTGTGTTCTGTGAAGACGGTTTCTGTCTCTGTTTTTGTGTTTTTATCAGATTAAAATTTCTACCCCAAAACTACATAGTGCACCTTGAAATTTAAAGACAAGCTTAAGTGAAACCCTATTTAAGAAAACGGTAAGCATAATTAAAATGGAATTAGTATAGTAGTGAAATGTAACTTTACTCAAGTATTGAACTTAAATACAAGGTGCACGTATTGGTACTTCACCAGGTTATTTCCATTACACTACATTAGAAAGGGAAATATTGTAGTTTTACTGAACTACATTTATTGACAGTCATTACTCATTCAGCAGATTGAGATATAGAAAACACAGGAGTTTACAATGTGGCATATTGTTATAGATGCACTACCGAAAATTGCCACTTCTGGCCTCAAATGTTTTCAGAAACATGTTTTACTTAACTTTTACTGTTCAGCAGTAATATGAGAAAGTTTCGTAGGAGACTGCCGTGCACTGAGGACAGAGAGGGACTTGCATGCGCTGCCATGCACGTTCAGCTGACACGGCTACAGAGGAACAGAGAAGCTCAGATCTCAACACACTCATAAGAAGTGCGAGGTTATAATCTGCTCAGTACTCTGTCACAGGCACACCACTATACCTTTACATAGCAAATAGCTGCTGCTGCTGTATGAATGTCCAAATCTCGGATATTAAAACCTTAAAAAATGAGCTCCACTTGAGCAGATACATCTATGAAAGGCTAACTACAGGAATAACTACTCCAATAATATAATCAATATTATAACACTCCCAGGCATAATCAGAGCTTTTACTTTTAATGCCAAGTTTTTTTTTTTTTTTTTTGCTCTTTATTCTCCAGGGCTTTTTCTCAAGAATGTCAATGTTTAAACACTTGGAATGAATTTATAAAAACCTAGCTGTCCTTCTGGCTTTTACTGCTGTCTCTGTTTTCATACACTAGATGGCGACTTTGAGCAAAAGTCCCTCATATTTAGGGGGGGATTCCATGTCAGTGCAAGCAAACATATATTCAATTGTAAACATAGATTATTGATTTATCAGCATGAACACATATTTTTACACTGCTCTCGATTAGAAACACGGTGCTGTTATTTATAATGCATTCAACATCCCTAGTGTTCACGCAGCTACTCACTGTGGAGCGGTGGTCTGCTGGGAGAGTGGTTTAGGCAAAATGACCTGAAAATGAAGTGTACCGTGTGTCTCAGTGTACATACTGACCGCACTGTTTTAACATTAACAACCACCCACTCAGTTTAAATCAATGTATTACTAAAGATGTGTGGTTGTTAGTCAACTGAATCCTGTTTAGAAGTGCTGCCACTGACCATTTAGCCAGAGTGGGCAGAAATTCAAGCGTGTGAGCCGGATGCTTTTTTTTTTTTTTTTTTTTTAAGGAATCAAAAACATTTCATCTGTTGAACTTGGAGCCCTTTTTTTTTTCCTAAGGACGCCCTGAAAGAATAAAGCCACGTCGACAGGATCGCTCATCTTTTTGTCTGCTGAAAGAATTCCTCCTGTCAATGAGAATCACCCATGACATACTTCAAACTGCAAGCAGCTCACTCTCAATAATGCAGCACATGTCTTGGAGGCAATTCGCAGACCGGCTGAAATATTGATGCCTAAAAATCTGTATTTCCATTTCAACATCACACGTGGTGGCAGATCATGTCATCATCCGGGCCCATCGGATTGTTGCGTTTGTGTACATAAAGGTTCACATAAAGAGCGCGCGCACGTGTCCGCGGAGGTCGTGTATAATACATGCGTCTGGTGCATCACGAGGGAATCTCCTGTGACCGATTTCTCTTCTAATGGGTGATGACAGGCGTTTTGTACGCCTGTGTGTCACTGCCGCCTCGCAAAGTAAGCGACACAAATCCGAGTGAGGGAGTAGTCAGCACCTACACATGCTCCACACTCCTTAAGCCATGTAGAAGTCTCATAATCAGTTAATTGACAGCGTCTCTCCCCGGATTATCTTGCACTGTTTACACACTGTTTGTTGGTGGGAATTATTAATACGGAGAGGCAAATGTGACAAGCAGCTATGGTGGAGCCAGAGGATTCAGACATGGATCTTACATAGTGGGCCTTAACTTATACATCAAAGTCATTCATGAGGGACTGTTCACTCCGGTGCCATGACAACCACATGGACATGTACCGTCACTTATGGTTAAAAGCAGCAGTAGATGTGGCAGGATGACAGGGGTAGAGTATAATAATTACTTCCCCTCCTGGTCACGTGTGTGAATTGCCTACATCTTTCACAGCAGAAGAAACACAGGGAAAAGGGTAGAAAGGAAGAGAGAGAGAGAGAGAGAAAGAGAGCAGATATTTAAAGTTCAAAAAAGATTTTACACCAAAAATAAGTCAGAAAGCCATCATGTATAGCTTTTGATCTTTAGAGCACTGCTGTGAGTGTTTCTGTCTCCGGCAGAGATGTGTGCAGATTTCAACTGAGTACCACAGTGTGTACAAGCACACAGCAAGGGTGGACTCAGGGAGGGTGCAGGGCGGGGGAGGGGACGTTCGGCCTGATAAAGCACCCTCTTCGCTGCCCTCAAAGCTCAAGGGTGGCCTCCCGGTCGAGAAAACGTGCATACAAGGTGATAAAGTACCCTCTATTGTGCTCTTCTAGTGGAGAAAATGCAGTGAAGTACCTCTCTTCACTATAAATATACCAGGACTTTCTGTGCACTGGTGTCCTTTTAATTTTCTTTTTGCCCCTACCCCTCAAATATCCTGAATCTGCCACTGCCAAACAGCAAGTTCCCACCAAAGGTTGCAGGGCCTACCACTCACACCCACAGGAATACACCACCACCACCACCACCACAGGGAGCCGCTACATCCACTTTGAGTAGGTGTAAAATCCACATGTCGAAATTTCAAACCAGCTGTTCCTCATACATACCGAAACAAGTATCTTTAACCATATTCATAATAATGCAAGATAAATCAGTGAATGAGCAGCCCCTTGTATATTATACGCTGTCAAATATTCAACAGGCTCATCCAAAGGTCCTGTTTGAAGTAGCTGTTCGTCCCGTGGGAACATGGTTTTTACATTTCCTTCCCCCTTGTTTTTTCTGCTCTTGCACTTTCAGCTGCCATATATTTTTGTATCTTTTCCCCTGCTGCATTCTCTTTGCCTCCGTGACTCACCCTTCCCCCATTCCGGGATCATTATATAGTAGAATTATATCTTTCTGCCTCTCTCCTCATCTCCAGCACTAAAGGCACATTAGTGAACTCGCTCTGCCTGCTCCTGCTCATTCATAATTACTTGGCGTCCCACAGGAGAACAAGATGCACATCGCTGATTAGCTCGCTGTTGTTACCACCTTTACTTATGCAGAAGAGGCCTCATCTGATTGAGTGTGCATAGTCTTATTAACAATTAAAAAACAATTTGCTTGGAATAATATTACAAAAGATCTATTTGCCCTGCAGCATGGTAGGCTACTGTAGATGAGGGATTCCTGAGCTCTGAGTTACAGAGGCGCAGGTCACAAGGAACCTATTTGCCCTTGCTGCTCCTCCGCCCCCTGTGTGCTATACAACTGTGTAAAAGCACCTGAAGAAATAATGGTTTCACTGTGGCGGTTGTATTATGAACCCTTTCTTTTCTTACAGATGGTAATTACACATTTCCCTGTATAGATCTCTTTTTATAGCCACAACTCTGCATAGTTGGTCTGTGATGGAATCAAAGAAATGAAAGTCAGTACAATATATCAGAGAGAGGTTTTCCACATGGTGACACCGTGTGAGGTTGTCCGGTGGGTCCAGCACTTTGGTCCAGACTAAAGCATCTCAACAACTATTGGATTGCTATTAATGTGCTGTGCGGACAAGATGTTCGCCAGACCATCAGTGTTATTCTAATGACGTAGATCCTTTGACTTTTCCTCTTGTGCAGTTGACATTTGTGGTTTTAAGTGAAATGTGTCAACAGCTATTAGAAGGACTGCTTTTGGATTTGCCGCAGACATGCATGTATGTCCCTCTAGTCCTGGACCATAACAACTTTGGTGACCCCTTATCCGGCACAAAGTTTCTAAAAGTTTAAAGTTTGTTTCCTTTAAAGGCAGGAATCGAAATCGAAATCGAAATCGAAGCCGCTGCTGGGAATACGCCTCAAGGCCAGGTGAGCTATCAGGGTACCTTGTAAATCTAAGTTTTATTTTTTAGTGCATCAGCTGTAAACTATATTACAAGATAACTTACAGATATGCTGTTAGTGTACTAGTTTTATACTTCTAGCCAACTTTCCTGTTTATTAAAGGTCAGTTAAAAGTGGTATGAACACACTGGCAGTGGGAGCACGGGAACACCAGTAATATCAGGGACAAAGCAATGGCTGTAATGTAAAGTATACCCTTAGTAAACTACTAGTGTTATAAATTGTACTTTAAAGTATTAGGTAACTATTTAGTTATAATTTCTTATACGAATGGGCTTGTTTTTTTTATAAATCAAACATTTCAAACAAATATTGTATTGGGTGCCAAAATATAAGAACATAACAATGACAACTCAAATCAACAACCCAGTTCAAGGCAATGTATGAAAACAGTCTTTAGTGTGAGAAATTAATGTAGCCTATATCTCAATCAAAGTACAAGCACAAGGTAGATACACTTCAACTTTACTGTACAATTGTCATATAAACCACGTGTACTTGGACTACATGTATAACTGCATTAAGTAACTCTCCAAAGCATACTGTTATTTTTAGTTTAATAAAGTATACTAATACATTGGGTTTTAATGGTCCGCAGTCCATTGAAATCCACTTCTAGCACAACGTGAGTGTGACTTATCTGTTTTATGAACTGCATGTCTGTTCTCTTCCTGTCAAGTAGTGTTTCCAACTCTTTTACAACAAGTCACCAAATGATGTCACACTCTCAATTTTCATACAGCTGACACAATGACACACCAATTGCATTAAACTATGTGACGGTTGCCCTTTAAGCCATTTACAGTAAAAGTCACTCGCTCACTGGAACAACATATTTGAAGTAAATGCAAATCTACTAAAGGAGTGAGACAATGGAACTAAACTACTTAAATATTTGATTCAGAGAGAATCAGAAAGTGAGAGCGACTTTCAGACTACTAACATGGCCTATTTACAGGCTCAGTTACTGGGAAAGTTTCGGAGTGAGATCATAACACATCCACAGAAGTCACAAACTGAACTCCCACTCCTGCAGCGAGTGGTGTCCTCCTGCCTGCCCCGCACGCCTCACCAACTGACAGCTCGCACATGGTGAGGAAGGAGAGGAGAGCGACCCCGGCGCTGCTGGCAGAGGAGCCGCTGACTGCTCTCTCTCTGCTTACTCTGAGCAGCATGCATGGGAACGAATTACAATATCATTTGAATATGTCTCTCCGCTTTTACCTGACGGTCACAATAAGTCGCAAAAATTTTGCAGCTAGTCGCTTTTAAGAAATAAAGTTGCAAAAAGGGTCTGAAAGGTAGCAACCGTGTCACCAACACTATTATCAACCCTGCAGTAGCTAATGTTACCTTAATCTCATCAACATTGTATTGTTTTTGTCTATTTTGATAGTCAACTCTTTGTAGGTAACCGTTAAGGTAGTCTCTTAAAGTACCATCGACTTAAGCCTGATTTCCAAGGTTTTTAAATTTTTTTTGCTAACCACCTCAGTGACTCAGATAACTGTTAGCAATGTTAGCTAGTCACTTATAGCACCAGCGTTAACCTGACTTCCAGAGCTTTGCTAATGATAGGTTACTCACTCTTTACACTCGATGCTTTGAAGAGCCAACGAGACTGATTGACGTAAACGGTCTTGACAAGGTGAGCAACATCGGTGCTTACGAACATGATGGTGCGTCTCTTCCTTCGAGTAGCCAGCTATTATCAAGGATAATGACTGCATGGCAAATATTGGCATGTCTCAAGAGTATTCTGTTATCAGTGCTGTCAGTTGAAGTTAGTGGTTTTGCTAGACAACTCTGCAGTTAGATGTGAAGGTGGGGTGGAAAATGGTTGAGGAAAATTCAGGAAAAATGTATCAACTCTTATTATGTCAGACCTTGGGTGACAGATAAAGTGGTCTGCCTGAAATGCTATGTTTATGAAAAGCCTATGACAAGTTCATTGTGTTTTCCCATTCATCAAAGCTTTGAGAGGCCCTGATACAGCACAACTATCAGCGTGTACTAATGTCTTTCCCATCAGCCTCAGCTGTACATTGTGGTTGGTGACCATTGGCGTGCTACATCAATCAACTAATCTACTAATTTTTTTAACACACTGCTCCAACCTCACTGTCTGTCAACTCCCAAGGCTTGTTGGAAAAATGCCTCAGGACTAGTATGTCTCCTCCATCCACTCCTGTTTACCCTTTCACGATAGTGAAAAGTCCTGCATGCGACCAATCTTGAGATTAGCCTGAGTAGGAAAGGTCAAGAGAAATAGGCCTGGGGAACAATTTCCTCATAAATTCTAAAATAGGCTTACTCGCAAGGTCATCCCACCTACCAGGTATTTAAATGCTCATTTAAATTCTGAACAAAACAAATAAAACAACGAATGCCTGGAACAGTTAATTAGCTCTGCAGCTGATTCTCCGGGCTTCCACGGGCCCTCAGAGAATAGAGAGACTAAATGCAGCGGTCCCAGGGGAACGTTGCCTAGTAGCAACCTTAGCATCAGTTTACTCCGTCTCAGGCAGAGCCAGTGGAAGTGCACACACGGTTTTAGTGCTTATCAATTATGGATGAGATGAGAATATTCCAGCGTGCGTGTCAGTTTGCGTGTTTGTAAATTTGTGCATGTTTTTAATCCATAATGAATGATGTGGGACCCTCAGTGTTTTTGTTGTTTGGCTGTCGGTAGGTGTCTTGTGTGTTTTGTGCGGCAGGCGAGTCATGTGATCGGCCCGCGACGATCGCGAGCAACGTCCTCACATTTTCTCCCATGGACCAAACTGTTTAATTTTTCAAGCAGAATTTACACCGCTGTTAGAGACCGCCGGCTGCTGCTGATACATCAATAGCAGATTGTAGTGCTATTTTTAGCGGTGCAGGTAGTTCGCCCATCTCCTCCGACTGTTCTCAGGCACGTTTCCGCTTTACTCGAACAAACAAGAGGCTAAACCTCCACACGACATCACGAGTTCTTGTATTACCAAGATTTCTCACTGTTCTGACTCACACTTACATCACAGTGAGTCACACTGCGTGAAACAGAGTGGTATACAAAGGTGACTGCAACAAGCTGTGCACATGCCTCAGAAGACCAGTCACACTCGGCAAGCTGTTGATACTGTGGCTCCTTATGTCTTCACTTCTCGGAATAGACCAACACATCCGTCCTGCATATAGATAGTGGATGCTGAGCTTTCTCTTTGGTTATTCACACCTGTATGATGTTCATCTGCACCAATCTTCATGGTTTTCTCTCTCTGTCCTTGGCCATGATGAATCCAATGACATGCATGAGAAGAAATGTCCCGTCTTTGCATTCTCTTCAGCGCTTCCCCCCTCACTGGCGATAAATCATAATCTATTTGCCTGAATGCTGCCCCGCCGCTCTGGATCGTTAAGTACTGTCTGTCCATGTGTGCCCTCCGGTGTCTGCATCCTCGGCGAGGACTATGGATTTGTGAGCGTCGCCTTTTTACTTACTTTTATGCAAAACAGATCTTTCCTCATAGGGCGTATGTGCACTTGAGAAAAATGGAGACTGAGAACAAAAAAATTCAGGGGGAAAGTGGGACAGGAAGATAGTGCTCAAAGGCGGAGGATTCAGTGTTGTTGCATCCTGTGAAGCTGCAACCGAGTTGGCTGACAATAACATCAGCAATATCAGTGTGCCCGCTATCAGTGCCAGGAGCATCAATAGATCTCCGGATGTGGGGGCTCTTACAGTCAAGACTGATTGTTTTGTCAAGAGGCGACCAAAAGCTCTCGCAGGGTGAACCTGCACGCATCACAGCGCCCTGAAAACGATCCAGTGACTCCACAAGCAAACACACCAGACTATGATTTTCGTTGCAGTGAATGCTGTTTTCCCTTTATGTCACAGTGATTTATGGCACGGGTGGCAGCATTTGTTCCTGGCTTCATTGGGTATGTGTGCATTAATATGAATTCATGGGAGAAGGAGCTGGAGAGAAGTTTACGAATGGCATGGACCGGTGGAGGATGGCAGTTTACAGCTTTGGAGTTATGTTTGTGTGTGTGTGATAGAGAGAGAGAGAGTCCATCTGCATTGGATGACTTATGAATGGTGAGATGTGATTTGCTGAGGCTGTCAAAAAAGTGCCTGGTTAACTTGCAGGAGGCCCTCTGAGCATCATTTATCCTCTGACATGCTGACCTGCTCCTTCTCTTTTCCTAACTCTGACACACACACACACACACACACTGAACATGCAGAGTAAATAAACCTTTACGCTGTCGAGAGGCTCAGAGGTTGAAAGCCCACGCCGACTCTACAAGACCCCGCTGCCCACAGGGCATTAACCTTGAGTTTATGGTTAGAGCAGAACTCGATGGTTGGTAAAGGCGCTGGTATCGATATGTTGTTTTCATTTCCAATGCTGCCCTCTGGAATTATTGGCACTCTTAGTGAACATGAGCAAAACAGTCTGTGAAAACACCTCTTTGGGGTTCATCCTCTCAGTCTTTCACTCAAAATATTCACAAAAATGTTATTGGAGTGAAATTAACGCAAGAAAAAAAAAACAAATTAAGTCAAACATTTCTCTCTCGAAATGCTTGTGCCACAATTATTGAAAGAATCATGTCATTAAAATCTACTGAAGAATATTTACATCATCGTCTTCATATTTGACACCTTGTGGTTCGTTTGTCTGATTAGGAACTCCTCATCGCTCTACCATGACTTCCTGTTTGACTGGGGTATAAATATGGGATGACACAGGCCCAATTCCCTTAGACATCCTGCATTTCAATATTAACGCGCTATTCAGTACGTCAGAAAAGGTTTTGGCATGTCCCAATGTGAAGTACGTGAAATGCAGTATGTCAAAAATACCAGGGTGCCCTACTGCACCTGGTCGCACTTTGCAGTATGCAAGCCAGCCAGCTGCTTTTCTGGCTATTCTGACCCGCAATCCTCTGCGCAGCGGCAGATATGTAACATACTTCACGGAGTGCGCATTGACCTCGACCTCATGATGTTTTTCGAGGCCGAGGAAAAAACTGTTGGGTGAAAGACAGGAGGTGGTTGTCTTTTGACTATTGGGCTGCAGCCGCGGTATCATGGACTCCTCCAAATAGCAGCAGGTATTAAACACCGCCTAACGAGGAAGGTTAAAATGAGCCATGGTTGGATTTTCAGGCAGGACGAGGATCTGAAGTGGACCTCACAATCTACACAAAAGTACTTCCAGAGACAACAGAATAAAGGTAGTGCCATGGCCATCACAGTCCCCCGACATAAGCGCCATAGAAAACCCGCAGGATAAGCTAATGAGGAGTCCAAGGGTGCTTACCTCGGGATCTGAAGGTTCTTTGTAGAGGGAAGGTCTCAGATCCTGTGCCATGTACCTCATCACGCATTAAAGGAGAAGACTTGAAGGTGTTATTATGGCAAAGGAAGGCTGCAGAAAAATATTCAATTAGGGCTGCAAATAATCGTGGCCACACATATGATAAGGATGTTTCTGTCAGTCGCGGTCCTTCACTTAAAAAGGCTTGACTCTCGTGAATATTTTAAAGGCACGATCTTGAGGATAAACAATCAAGACACTTTATTTGCATCCGCTTATTTTCGCTCAAGGGTGCGAATAATTAAGTGCAAAACGCATGTGGCTGAAAGGAAAACAGGAGGATGCACTGAATGTATTTTATTGCAATAGACTGACAATAGCAAAGTGCCTTTTTTAAATGGTCACGATGGCAACTAGTTGATAAGAGTAACAAAATGAAAAAAAGAAACAAACAAATAAAAAAAAAAACATGGTCATATAAAAATACATCACTGAAAATAAAGCATCACTGGCTGAACTGAAAACATCACCACAAACTATTATACAGCTAAAGTCAGGAGCCAGCACACAGCCAACACATGCAGCCCTCAAAAAAGAAAATGCAGCTACAACACTGTGAGAACGTCTGGAGGGATCTCGGGAGGCAGCTGTGGATGGTATTCATTTATCACCACAGAGCACACCGTTCACAGTTCCACTGTACTGCTCCGATGGCGATGGCAGCGCAGTGACGTCACACGCCGCGACTTCGCCCTGCACACTTCCTGGCTCAAGTCTAGAAAAGATTAAATTCATTTTTTTCGTGAATTAGGTCTCGGGTAACGTGATTTACACACTGAAGCTGGAGCAGCTGTTCAGTGGCACCGTTTACACAACCTGCTTCTCTGGAAATGTTCAAGATTTATAAAAGGCAATCATTCAACCGACAAAACAAGCTCCGGTAGTTTTGCTCGTGAAAAAAAATGAAAATCAGCTCCCTATTAGCGTTTACTGCCAATGCAAATGCGAGTCAATAAGATATGCAGCCATTACTGTCAAAGCGCATAAGACATTTCCAGTGGCTCCATCAATTATTCCTGGTGATCGTACAGAAGGGCTTTCTTGCAGTCTTTGATATATATACACACCTCAGACTTGCAGTAGCAGGCCACAGCAAATATCAACAGCAGAGACAGAGACTGTTTATAATGATGAACGAGAGGTAGTCTGCACACTAAATATTAATGAGACAACATGTTGACCACAGGTGTGTTAGGCAAACGCCCATGTGTGAGGAAAAGCGGCCATATTTACAGAGATCATGACTACTCCCCCAACAGACTATTTACATACTTTTTTTGTTGTGCCCAATCACATTATTGTACATTTGTAAAAAAGAAATGTGTATTATACAGTACACGGTATGTATTCATCATAGGCTATTAGCCAGTGTTAGCATAGTTGCCATTTGCTCGGAAGCCCCATATAATTTCCTCCGTTTTCCCGGGATAAGTCTAATTTTATTTGTTTTCTTGAGATCAAAGTTACTTATTTTCACAAAATATTAAATGTTTCCCAGAAACAATAAGATCATTTTCTTCACATCTTGAGAAAACAAGCTTTGTTATCCCAAGGTAACAAGATTATTTTCTCAAGATCTCGAGAAAATTTGTTTTGTAATCCTGTGATAGCAAGATAAATGAATGCGTTATCACAGGAAAACAAAAGATTGTTCCCTCTTATTACTTATAGCCTAATGTTTATAGATCAGGACGCCATGCCGGCATTCATACATGGGATCAAGTGAAGCAACTGAGAGTGAAGCTGAAAATGTCGAGGAGTATCCATTATTAGCAGTAATATAAAGTTAATTTAGTTTGCTTAAAAACTCCCAAAACCCACCCCACAGAGCAGTGTGTGGTCCATTTTTATAAATCTAATAAAGTAATTTTGTTGTGGCAAATGATTTTGATTTCTCAGGAAAACACATCATACCGTGGTGTTGACACAAGTCACTTGTTATCAGGGGAAATTGGAGGAAATCACTTGTTTGACCCGTGATCGTTGAAGGCTTCTGAACATGTGAGCTAATGGATTCTATACAGTGGATTGTTTCTTCTTCCTCTTTAAGGAGTTTTACAAGTCATGTGTTCTTATTCTGGAGTTGTCATTTTCCGTTTTTCTCTCACATGGCCAAAGCGTTGCCTCATCAACCCCTCGAGAGCTTGCAATATTCAGTGTGTGGACCACTCATCTTTTTCCATTGTGAGCTGCTTTTGTTTGCCACCTTGAACCCAGCTGAGATTCGATGCGCACACTGTCCCAGTTCTCTGCTAAAGGTTACTTTATCCACATCGATATCACTTTCGTGGGAACACTTGTAAACACAGGGGTTATAACGAGCAGTCGGGCAGCTAATCAATGGGCCTTTTTTTTTTTTACTTGTAGCTGAATGTGTAACTCCGTCGACTAAAAATCACCACCTGGAATAGTGTGGTCCACTTGTAGTGGACTGTTTACCTTGAAGAACAGCAAAGGAGGCTGAAATCTCAGAAAGTTTGTGTCAGTATCAGGTTACGTAACGTTTGGCTTCTTTTTTTTGACATAAATCTGTTTAATGAAGTGCTGCATAAAAGCAAAGCATTAAAAAGACAAATATGAGCAATAATATCAAACACAATCTCCACAACACCCATTCTTGAAATAGATTACTTCACAGGTTCAAAGGGCATCTGGAATTGGCAGTCAGATATTGTAAATGACGAAAGGGGGATCGGGGGGGGGCTTTGTGTCGACTCTCAGTTCAGGATGTCGGGGTGTAGGTGGGAGGGGGTTTGGGCACTGCTCTGTCACACAAACACAATGCTCAAAGAGTTCAAAGTTTACAAAACATCAAAATTCCTCCTTCAGTATTGTCATGCAATATACATGTTGACACGATTGAGACAACGATGTCAAGTTTATTCAAGAGTTTCCATGTCCAGTCTGGCAGTGAAAGGGTTCGGACCAGGTCGGCTGGAGGATTTCACACCTCTCTCCCGGCAGTTGCATTCCAGGGAAGGTGACACAGATTTTTCAACCCTTCTGCCTTGAGTCAGGGGAGCCGAGGATGACGGCCTTCAGCTGGAATCCACAATTAGATAGAAGACAGTTCGGCGTCAGTTGTCTTTGATCAAACATCCTACCTAGGTGTTACATCACATTTCACTAAATAAACGCGACTCAAGCGAAAAGCATTAAGTGAATTGATTTGTGTGACTCGTCTGTTCAACTATTGTACATGTAAAGCCACAGGTAATTTTCATTATAGGTATAGATATACAGTGTTCTGACACTGACCAAACTTGACAATCTGGTATGAAATGCTACGGACTGCAATGCGCAGGACAAATCTAGCATTTCTACATCTACCACATTGCCAACACACAGGCTATCGACATAATCTGCTTGGTGCAGTTGCCTGGCAACACAAGCAGCACAGTTCTTAGAGAATTTCAAAGCAAAAAAGGAAAAAAAAAAGAAAATCTTACAAAGCTATGCAAAGTAGTATAAAACAATAAATAGAAAAATCTTTAAAATAAACACAGAAGTCAAACATGTGCCCATGCCCGTCAAATTGTTTTCTTATAATGTGCAGATTATATTTTTAGAGTGTTTCACGACACATCCACACATTGGTAATCTTAACAAATCATCGCTTTTAAACTAATCTGCTGATAATCTTTTTAAAGACAGGACAGGAGTGGTCATACTGGGCAACATAAAGCAATGTGCAGAAAAAGGTCAGTCAATAGCCTCCACTGTGTGATTTAAGCAGGACAATTCAACTGATTCAACGTGAGTGTAGAAATTGCCCATTTTGCCCACAAGGCCCATAAACCCACAGCAGGAAGTGGGCAGACATTATTTACAATCTGCCTCAGAACCAATCCCATCCACCCCCCCACCCCGGTTAAAACTTCACACATTAGCTGCAGAGGACAGAGTGGGAATGAGGAGGTCTTGGCACAGGAAAAAAAACAAAATAAATCCCATATGTCAGTGTATGTATATGTTCAGCAGGAGAGGACTGTTCATTCAATCTCCATCGTTTCCACGTTCCTCCCTCTCTTTTTCTCTCTCTCTCTGTCTCGCTGCCTCTTTTTCAGAGATGGAGGAGAAGAGAGGAGAAGAGCGGGGCAGTCTCTCACTAAGGCCAGAGTGTCTGGCAGTGTTTAAGTGGCGCACGAGGACCTGTTTCTGTCTGCCAAGGCAAATTCATTGTGGAGGCAGGTGGGCCAAACACACATACACACATCCTCAGTCGGGACACAGACTTGTGTGTCCTTGCCTTTGTCTCTATGCAGGCTGGCAACCAAGTCGTCAGCTACGGAGTCAGTGGGCGCAGAGAATCACTATGGCAACCAACATAGTGGGCCAGGCTGTGGCTGCTCTTGGATCAGTGCGGAGACTTTTTTTGGCATCCACTCAGCGCTGGAGTCGATTATAGAGTTCCCTCTCTTAAATGTCCTTCCCGGATTGGCCGGTGATCTCAATGTGCGCGTCTTTCTTTTTTTTTTTTTTTTTTTCTCTTTTGAAAAATAGACAAGTATTCAGAGCAATTAAAATCAAAATGCAGCTATGAGAGTAAGTTTCACGGAAAACAAACAAAAAAAAATGAGAGAGCGGCTCATGATACTCTCTTGACCGTCACACTCGATTATTCGTGCTAACATGGCACACCCATTCTAATCCACGCACACACACACGCCCACACCCACACACACACCAAAACACACACCGTTGTTAACATAAAACAGGCAGCCACCAGGGTAGGAAACTGATTGACTAATTCAACACAGCAGTGAACGACAGTAAGGTCTGAAGGTGGAGTCCAGATCTGCTCCCTGGCATTGTGTTGGCTGAAATCCGCAATGTGCACGAGGCATAGGTAGGAGGGGACCTCGCTTAGTCGACGGAGCCGGGGTGTAGGCTGAGCGCGGGTGGGTCCAGACAGGTGGGCGAGTAACTGAGGTGAGGTTCTTTAATCCACAGGAGGGGGGCGCCGTTCTTGCCCTCTTGGCTCTTGCTGTTGCTGCGGCCCTTGTAGCGCACCAGCAGCACGGCGATGAGGAGGATGCCGAAGATTGGGAAAGGGTAGAAGAAGACGAAGTAAAAGAGGGATTCATTGGAGCACACCACTGACTGGACAGTGGACGCTGTGGACAGAGAACAGACACATTTTCAAAGAGTGACAAAGCTTTTCACAGATGCAAAGCCTTCATGGAAAAAAAACGACTGTCTTACTTAACGTTTTTACACCAGTACTAGCCTGTTGGAGAGGCTAACACCATTGCTAGCCTGTTGGCAAAGCTAATAAAGTTGTTACCCTGTTGGAGAAGCTTACCACAGTGTAAGCCTGTTAAATTCCCAGGTGCATGGATTATTAGGTATATATCTGCTCCTGCACAGAAATGATTTTTATCCCCGACTAAAACTGAACATCTGTCTAGCCAGTGACACGTGAGGTGAGACAGCTGTTGTCATGGATACAGACAGTCTGTTGTACATTCTAAACATAGATACAGGCATGACGGGATGAGTGCCTGCTGAAGAACCGAGTTAAGAGTTCAAGTTAGGATTTCTGAAGATAAGACACAAGGTCTGAGATAAGGATTCTTTCCATCTTTGTCATGTAAGATAGGACAAGCAGTTAGGATTGTTTTTTTTCTTCTGAAATGAGGCCCCCTGTTTTTCCTGACTCTTTCATTATGTGGATTAATTAAATGTATCTAGTTGTTGAGAATGCTGAATGAATCTATTTGACATCCTGAGATCCAAGCACTGCCACTGACACAGTTATACACTCGACTTTAATGTTAAACAGTGGGAGGCAATCTGTGGCTCTGCTTTTAACTGGGCTTCCTCCTGTCTTCAAAACAAATGCTGCAAGTGGGGAAGCCAGATGATCCAAGGCACGGATGACACATATAGCTCCGTAATTGGCCTATAATATCCTCTCATTATATGTACTGTAACAAAAAGGACATATTAGGGTTGGGCAATATGACAATATATATGCTATGAGATGAAGCATCCACAGAAGCAGCAGTTAATTACAGCTTGTGCTATCTGTGAAAAGCATCACCTGTCTTCAGCTGGCAGTATAATATCAGAAGACAGCCTTTGATGCAAGTATAGGTTTGTCACAGTGTTCATTTTCACCTACATTCAGAGAAGCTCAAAGGATTCGGTTAATTAAAGACTTACCTTGTTGCAGCACATTGACGAAAGTGAACCCAGAGTTGTTGGTCGTCAGGCGGTACCACGCATTGCGGGGGTTGAGGAGCCACTCCTCCACGTGGCAGTAGTATCGGCCTGCGTCTGTCGGCCGCGCTCCCTGAATGGTCAGGCTGTACAGCTCCGAGGTCGTTCTCTCAAACTGCAAGCGGGAATTTGGCCCCACCTCGTCTCTGGGGCTGCAGTTTCCATTGCCGAAGACGGCGTCATGGCCGATGGAGAACACGCACTCCCGCTCTCTGTCCTCCTCAGCCGGCTGGTCACCATCGTCCTCGTCCTCAGGGCGCTCCACGTACCAGGAGACGGAGAAGCGGGAGTCTCGGGACGACTGGGATGGGATGCTACAGCCCAGTCGGATGGAGCCAGACTCTTCCACGGTCACGTTTGACTCCTGTTCCTCCACCTGCAATCGAACCTCTGCAGAGGTGGAAGAAGATAAGAAAGAGGAACAGACGAGGGCATCAAAAGTCGGTATGATTTGAATTGTGCAGTATTTGTTAGGGCCTAGCAGCAGAATACACAGGTTTCAACGATGCTAAAACGAAAGCTTTTCAAGGATCTATTCAAACCAGTGATGTGATGACGTTTAATGGATTCAAGAATCAATTAATTTCCTTTTTTCGAATGTTTTTCTCAAATGATTGAATGACACAAATCTAAATATCTGCTGCTGATCAGACAAAATGAGCAATTTAAAGACGACGGCCTGGCTGGAAACAGTTGTAATAATCAGTAGATCTAACGCTGTTTGCAGCCCTGATCTGGACTTCAAACTCAAATTGTTCTGGTAACAGGGACACCAAACTTTCAAAATGTGCACACAAAAGGCTAAAGTAAATAAATCCCACAGTGCTGCCCACAGCTATCAGCAGTCTTTCAGCTCTCCAGCCAGGTTAGATCCTACCCCAAGGCTAGCCTGTCTGTCTGTCTGTCTGTCTGTGTGGGTATGTTTCAACCCTTAAGGGGTGGTACAATGACCCAGTTCCACTGCAGTCTTTTTTTTTTTTTTTAAATGGCAGTAAAAACTCGGCTCTCTTGGGCTCCTCTCACACACACAGATTGGAACAGTCTTCTTGTTCAAGCAAAATGAGAAGCAGAAAGGACAGCAGGAGGGCAGGGAAAAAAACCAATGAGTGCTGGCACTCGTCTCCCCTCATCTTTCCTCCCCGACAAACAGATTTCTGGACGACGTCCTTGGTGAATGTATTTTTTAGCTCCTTAATGAATATCCATGATGTTTATACTGCCTATTTGACTCATCTTATGTATCATTAGAAGTAAAAACCAATATGGTTATGAATAATATACTTGGGTGAGCTCCCACACACAACTTTGTGTTAATCAGCTCAACTCACTCATGAAAGGAGTCAATGCTGTATACAAACAAAATATAAGGTTCCCATAATTGCAGAACATTTGATTTGTATGTTTGCTGCTGCTCAATTAATTGTTTAAGCAGTGTCAGCTTCACTGTCTACACAAAAATACAAGCATTTTCCATGCCCTATTGGCTTACGACCAGACATTTTGATCCTCACATTCCAGTTGGACTGATGCCATATGAGGGATTTCACTCTGCATTATAAACAGGACGCCTGGCAGAAGAAGCTCAGAAAGTCACCTTCAGCTGGTGTGTTGTATTGATTCATACAAATAAGGGTATGACAAGGATGGATGGGTAGCTGTTATTTATTTGCATTTGGGGGCACTGAGTTTGATTGTGGAGGCGAGTTTGTGTTGAGATGAAATGAGGTGAGGGGAAATTCAGTCAAGGAGAGAAACAGATATGAGGTAGAATGAACCAGAAATAAGTTGGCATTTCTGCACTTCTGGTTCCCCCCTCTTGAAGTCAATGGGCTTTTTGAAAGGGTTTTCGGTTAAATGCCTGATATAAGGTCTGTGAGTAACACAGGCTTAAGAAATGTTCACATTTAGTTGTACAACATAAAAAACATTCTTCACTTGTGAATTTTAAGTGTTTATGTGTCTTAAAAAAAAAAGTGGCTTAGTGAGACTATAGACATTAAACATCATCACACCAAGCACTGAAACTCATCTCTTCACTTGTTCATCTTTACAGGTGGAGTTCAGGTGAAGGTTTGACTCATATATATTCACAAAAAAAGCCTAGGTTGCATTTTGGTGAGAGTTTCGCTTTAAGTAATTCTTTCACTTTTATGAGTATAACTTGAAGTCTGTCATTTGTATCCAATAATTATATGTCAAAGTATTATCTTAATTCCAGAAGTTTTACTTGTAATCACGTATCATTTCCTTTATGTAACTATACTCGTACTTGAGTTCAGCCCTACAGTGACCTATAAGAACGTGAAAGATGTCTCTCGAGTCAATGTTTAGTTTGTCCATTCTGGGCCTCTGTAGAAACATAGTGGACTTTTTAGAAGAGCACCCACTCCCTCTGCGGATATAATAGTCTGATTCTAAAGTAAGGCAAGCTCAACAATTCTTAGTTGTAGGTGATTATACGCCTTAATTATGGACAGTATATTCAATTTCTGCCTCTAAATCCCTGTAAATCGGACAAGCTGGGTCTCTAAGATGACTGTAAGGAGAGGGGACCTCAGGATGTGGGCGGCAGCAGGTACCTCATGGCTTCGAGCACTTTGGATGTTTTTGCGTGCTGGACAAGAGGATTAGGTTTTCTGTCGAAGCCAGGCTCGGCCCTCAGGCAGAGCAGATGACGGCTGGCGTGACTTCAACCCATTTTTTGCCACCTGAGCTAAGCCAAGGGCCAGTGTAAGGTCATGAGAGCCAGATGTCCTCAATGCCCTTAGCATGTGGGAGGCAGGGTGAGGGGGATTTGGAGGAGGGTTAACAATATTCAACTGGTCTTAAGCAGAGCAGCATGTGGGGCCAAAATGGCAGCAGCTGCTTCCCTGCTGGGGGAGTAAATAAGCATTTTGTTCAAGAAAACAGCACACCTGATCGCTTGCTCACCTGGTTGTCTGACGGAAACCTGTGTGAACCCTGAGGAGTCCCTGGAGAGTCGATACCAGGCTCCATCTGGGTCGCTCATCCACTCCTCCACCAGGCAGTAGTATGTCCCCGAGTCGCTGGTCTCTGCCCTGTTCAGCGTTAGCACATAGAGTCGAGGTGACAGTCTCTCGGCCTGCACTCGGCGCCGCAGTCTCTCCTCGTCTGCGTAGGCGCCGTACTCGAAGGCCCCCGAGCGTTCGATCCTCAGCAGGAGCTCATCGGCCTCTGACCCGGTTGCACGCCTCACATACCACAGCACGGCATGCTGGGAGTCCTGGTTGGTCTGGGAGGAGATGGAGCAGTTGATCCTGACACGACTGTCCTCCAGGTACACCCGAGACTGGTTGGTCTTTTGCACTCGCAGCTTGCTCTCTGCAGAGAAGGAGAGGGTAGGGAAGAAGGGAAAGAGAAGACAGTCATTCCTTTGGGTGCAGGAATATGTGTGCGCTGGCGACAGGTACACAATGCAATTTCTGTTTCGTGACAGACAACCTGTAGATGGGTTTATTTCTGGTGGCATCGGGGCAGGGGAAGATAGTGGTGTGTGTGGGTGGGTGAGGCAGGTGACAAAAGCCAATGAAGGAGGAAGGTTGAAATGTCAGGCAAATCAAAGCTGAGAGGATGGGAGGTCTGTTGGTATCACAGTAGAAATGTAAGATAAGATGCAGAGCAGTAAAGAGACAAGGGTGACGGGGGGGGGGGGGGGGGGTCGGAACGCAGGGCTGTGGATATAATTAGGTAAGGTACAAGACAAAAGCAGGGCAGGGGGTCTGTCAGTCTGCCAGACAGAGAAGCAAAGCGAGGGAGGAAGGAATGCGGTTACAAAGCCGAGTGAGGACAGAGAGAGAGCAGACAGGAGAGGGTGGAGATGATGTAGAGGTGTGACTGAGATGTCAGGAAGGAGCTGAGGCTGCCCCGAGTGCTCCGACAGGATTGGTTACAGTGACGCCGGTTGTGGGATGGGATTAGCTGCAAGGTACATCAGGTGTGACCGCTACCAGGGACTCAGGGCTGTCAAATGCTTGAGGGGAGGATTATTCATTTTGCATGCCATGGGAGCAGCTGGACTTTACATTCAACATTACATGACTTGAGCTAGACCACTGTGCAACTTCGGGAGATCCTTAAACAACAAGTGTAACATTAGAAAGTGAAGATTTGCGTTAAGAAATCATGGCCATAAGTATTTATCTGCACTCGACAAATATCCCACAGCTTGAATGATTAACGATTGACTGACTATTCCCCATTTATGTGTATTCATTATGTGAAGTTTCAAGCATCTATAACCGGAACTGGCAGACTTAGCAAAGAGCATATCAGCAACTTTAACAATCTTTAAACTCTGCAATAACAATTTGATTGGTAGGACTTTCAAGTGTTGGTACACTGACAGTGAGCCAACACTCGTTTCTTGGCTGAGGCCAATTTGGGGAAACAAATTCCTCTAATTGATTTGAGCAGCAGGCGTGCAGCTGCAGACTGTCGCTTTGCCACCTCTTCCCAGCAAAATGAGAGTGGAATACCTATTTTGGGATCAGAGGATCGATGGCTGCCAGAATTGTCAAAATAACACACATATCAGGTGATTTGTGAATGCGCACGACAAGTACAAAGGACTCTTTGTGGGTATGTATTTGCACAAGAAGCGTGTTAATCGCAGTGTCTCATGCAATTACTGTGTTTATACAGCCTTTAAAGGAGACATATAATACTAATTTTCAGGTTCATTATTGTATTTTGGGTTACTACTAGAAAAGGTATACGTGCTTTAATACTTAAAAAACTCAGTGTTCTCATACTGTCCAGTGCTGTTTTGGCTCCCATCTCTTTAAGGCCCTTCTCCAGAGTACCCAGAATGCTCTGATTGGTCAGCTCACACACGCCTGAGCCAGGACCGCGAGTTTTCCGCTTCCAGTTAGATTCACCTTTACCGTAAATATAGGCATACGTTATGCACATGTGTGGCTTGGTGACGCAGTGTGATGTCACAAAGTCACATAATTAAAAGTGGGACTTCTGACGAGGCATTTCGGGAGCAGTATTTTCTATGGGTGAGAAGACAATTTGCCGGTGGACTTTGGTCTTTTTAGCTTTCAAGGTCTTTTACATAGACTAGATCAGATATTACACTAAAGGTACGGAAAAATATGAAAAAGCATAATAGGTCTCCTTTAACATTTGACAACGATGGCCTCTTTTATCAAATGAAAACACAAACAGACATTTGTCCTAGAGACCATCTTATGTCCCTGTTTATGGCTTGTAATTAAACAGGTTTTGTCAATAACTCGTCATCTCTATGATTCGCTTGCATTCTTAAACAAGCCCCTGCATCTCTGTTTCACCCTCCTAGCTCATGCTAAGCTCTTCTATGACTGACTGACTGATTGACTGCCTGGGGTCGCAGCCATCTGCCCAGACAACCTCACCCTTATCCACAGATTGCTGTGCGTGTGATGGCTGTTTGTGATCCTGTATATTTGCACTGCACATACGCACGCTTTCGTCTGTGAACGTCAAAAGATGCTTGGCTGCGAGGCATCATCAGACCACCCAGTTGTGCAACGGCATTTCGAACTAGTATCTCAAATTAGTCATCATCATTGCCTCTGTACCCACTAGAGACTTGGTAGGAAGCCTGACAATCTTCCCATCCGGAATTACTGCAGAGCCCTGCAGAATCCTGGCAATCATTTTTTTTTTTTTTTCTTTTTTTTTGCAGGAGAATTACCTCCGAACCTCCTGAAGTGGAACCATGCAGGATTGGATTGGCACAGGACAAAGCAATTCTCTGCCGATTCCCATTTGAAGTTTGAATCCGCAGCCAGGAGAAAAACTGTGGGCTGAGGGCCTGCTACCGCACATCAGTGTTTACAGGAATGCCTTTTCAAAGCGAAAACAGGCTAATTATTCAAGCCCTATTAGGTAGAATCATGAGCTATTACAAGTTATAATAACTAAGTACGCACTCAAGCAGAGACAGAGAGTCACACAATGGGCAGAAACGCGGAAGGGAAATAAATGGAAGAGAAATGCTGTCCTTTCATGTCCCAAAACAACCTTAAAGTCTGCCTTCCTTGCAGAATCCTTCTTGCTGTGCAATGTCTCAGTAAGAGAACAGCGACTTCACAGACCAGCCTGTCACATCCTCGGACACGTGTCAATTCCCACGGCGAGCGCGAGTTTCTTCCTTCGACTATAGCACAGCCGGCCCACCAC
The DNA here is from genome assembly GCF_900880675.1 of Sparus aurata. NCBI lineage: Eukaryota > Metazoa > Chordata > Actinopteri > Spariformes > Sparidae > Sparus > Sparus aurata. The sequence continues at coordinate 16,592,623 of NC_044195.1, forward strand.
GGTTACATCAATGCATCTGCTGACGCAAGCAGGGGCAAACTAGCTCCAAAAAAATTCTTTATGACTTCCATTAAGTATGCAGCGTTTGTATACGGGTGGTATTGATGAGGGATGGATTCACTGTGCTGCGGGGTATGTTGTTAACAAGGCCGCACGCCACGTATGTGCGTTCCCTCAACAGTGAGAGCAGTCAGCCTGTCAATACATATTTTAAGTGCGATCGCATGTTCTCCGCCGCTGTGTTTCTTTAATGAGCCTCACGGGTGCATCCACAAAGTGAGACAAATCCATTATTGGAAACACTTGTTCTCACTGCTCCGCATTAGTTCATGCGCCAGTCAAACCTGGCCTCAGTGAGAGGGAAAGTGCATGCAGGCTCATTTTACATCCTCTCTTCCCTTCTCCTCCTTTTTTTGTTTTGTTTTGTTCTGTTTTGCTGTCTTTTTAATTTATTTTCTGCACGAGGAAAAGGAGGAGGCAATAACTGCCTGTATAATCAGGCACAGATAAAAAAAAAAAAAAAAAGCTCTTAATTCTAAAGTAAACCTTAAGCATGAAAGTCGACAGCTTCTCCGACACTTCACCTGCCTCTGCGGTTACCAGGGCAACCCCATCTCCAATGAACACTGAGGTATGGCTGAGATACTTTCAAGGACCTCATTGAGATTATCTTCCAGTAACAAAAATCTCCTCTGAACAAGGCCGCAGCCAGTTGTTTACGGCTTGATTAAATCAAATTTAATTAAAAGTGGGATTCTTGCCCTGCAACGTGTCTGAAAAATATTTTATTGGGCGGCAGAGTAGAGATCTAATGATATGAGCAGTATGCAGACGGAGTGCCTCTTACAGATACTTGTGTGTTTCAGCAGTTTCGCTGGGGATGTAGCGTCATTACGGCGCACACAAATCTGTGAAGTCGCTAATTGGCTCATTGAACCCTCGTCTCACCCCTTACCCGTGTGTGCCCAATTTGTCTCGTTTAATAGCTACAGGAAGCGCAGCGCTGAGACAAAGCTGTCTTCGTTCCCTTTATTTATCAGCGGAGGTAAGTACACAAAGGCTACAAACAGCAGCCTGGTCTTGATAAGACAGAAAAGACAGCGGAGTGTTACACCCCCCCCACTCCCAAAAGACACGCTGCACAACTACGAAGCAGAGCAGATGAAAACAAGTCTGAGTCCAGGGGGAGGAGAAGTATACAGCTAAGGATGCCACTGTGGCAGGTCAGTGCACACTAACCACAGCTCTCACTCTCTCTCTCTCTCTCTCACTCTCTCTCTCTCTCTCTCTCTCTCTCTCTCTCTCTCTCTCTCTCTCTCACTCTCTCTCACTCTCTCTCACTCTCTCTCTCTCTCTCTCTCTCTCTCTCTCTCTCTCTCTCACACACACACACACACGCTTGTAACAACATTTTTTAGAATAACTTCAAAGGAGCTTGAAAACGGCTTGGCCGAATGTTCAGAGGAGGAGAGAGTACAGCCTGAAATTGTAAATCAAAGAGTGTTACCCTTTATTCTTCGGCTACAGAGGAAATTCAATTCATTTTACACATCTCTGTTTTACGCTCCAGGTGAAGTCTTTTAACACAAGGCCGGCTCCCAGCGTCAAAGTTGAAATCTCCGCTTCTAACATCTGCACTGCTGGACTCAATGGAGAGGGGTGAAAGTGCACGCTATGGTTGATCAAACACGATAAAGGCCGAACAGTGGAGAAAATGTGATATTATAGATCATTTTCTGCCCTTGCCCCTCAACTTACTTGATTCTGCCACTGCCCCTGTCACTGATAACATCGCCACCTCTGTTTTGGCCAGTCACCACCTCTTCCCCCTCTTTCTGTGTTAGCATGATCCACGTCTCTCCTGATCACCCTCCGCCTAATCACCTGACACTAACATGAATATTCAACGGCCTCACCTGTGGGTTCATGAATATTCATGGAACCTAAATGAAGTGCGAACAGCAGAGGTGCCGGTGGGGTCTCCGACTAACATTTTGGCTCTTTTTAAATATAGTCTAATATGTGCGTAATGACCACTGAGCTGACAACTCATCCACTGGGCCACAGATGCAATGCTTCCACTTAGCTGAACGAGGCCAGAGTGGGCCAGGGAAAGAAACATAAAGAGATGAGAGGGATGAATTAAAGTAGATAGATGGGATATTTTTTTTTGAAAGAAGATAGGATGAGAGAAAAAGAAGGGGAGTTTAGGGATATATATCACCAAACTGAGCAGATATATTCACAACGGAGAGCGGAGGAGTGAGAGTGAGAGCCTGGAAAAAATGAGAGAGATGTAAAAGACAGAAAGTGTGAACATGCTCCTGGGGGGATTTTCAGAAAAGCAGCAGGCAGTCTCTCAAGCTCCACGCCAGAGGACTTAAAGTCTTAATGGCTGCCTGCTCCTCCTTTAGCATTAGCATTAGCACAGCCACGGGCTAATCCACAGCCAGGACCCCGAGCGTGTCAGGAGGACTGAGGGCTTTAGACCCCCCGTGGAACAGCTCACTTTGGCTTGCTGCTCCCCGGCAAACATCTGTGACTACAAACAAGAAAACACACACAGAATGCTGCGCTCCCCTGGCCCGTCTGGACCTCTGTCACCGCGGGCGTAGATCAGAGCAGGCTGCTAGTCAGAGCCAATGAGGGATGGGGTTCCCCTGACTGAGAAGCGGCTCCTCTGCCGGACTGGGGGACTAATTTCTATGCTAATTATTGCGATGTATCTATGATCCCATTGTGTCACAGGGATATTACCACTCCTCGTTCCTCCCCTTTCCAACTCCCCTTATAATATCATTAAGACTGGGCTAATTATGGAGATCTGTGCTCGTAGCGGAAGCCTTGAACACACCCAGACACAGCCACACAGCCACACACACACACACACATATTCCTATTCTCCACCATCAGTACGAGCACGCTGACGCACTGACTGCACTTTCCCTCCTCCTGCCTGTCCAAGAAAGTGACTGCTGGATGCAGGCCGGCCCGACGGGAAAATGGATGCGCAAGAGGGAGGGGTGAGATGAGGGGGGGTCATGGCAGGGGGAACTCTGTGAGATTAATGGGCCAAAAAAGAAGCTGGCACAGAGCGGAGAGCATGAAGACGTGTCAGACTGAACCGTGCGTGTGTTTGTGTGTGTGTGTTTGAAACAGGACTGCCAATAAGCATAAAACACATAATGCTCATTAAACCTCAGAGAACAGTGGTCATTCCGGCTGGAGTGTGTGTGTGTGCGTGTCCGTGTGTGTGTGTGTGTGTGTGTGTGTATGTATTCAGAACCGCTCCTACTATTAGCTTCTGATTTACATGGGGAGCAGCAGCACTGTAGCTAGCTCTGAGTTACGACTTCAATTATAACAGCAGCAGGACACAGACACACACACACATACACACACAGGTGCTTAAGAGGGATGGAAGGAGGACACAACACAGAGAATCTCATTGTGTCTGCAGATTTGAGTGAACTAGGAAATGAGGCCTAGATTGGATTGGATTTGACAGAAAAATGTGCCTGCGTGAGAGCGAGGGCGTAAGGGTGTGCTCTTGTGAGGAGGAAGACACAGGGAAGGAAGGAGCCTGACCTTGAGTGCCTGAAACTGACGTGATTAATCAAAAATCTCTTATGAAATTATTTTCTGTTTCAGTGCACCCCTCAAAGGCTCTTCATTCATCACCCATTACGACGCAGCGGCTTCGTGTGTGTGTGTGTGCGTGTGCGTGCGCGTGCGCGCTCCAATTGTTCGTCTAAACTGTGGGAGAAGCAGATTGTGTGTTGCACACATACACATTGCCACCTCCTTATTATTTATGAAACTGACAATGGTGAAGTGGCTGTTTGAAGAAAAATGTAAACATAATGGAGAGAATTACGAAGAGGAGGAGGAGGAGCAGGGGGAGGAGGAGGAGGGGAGCAGGGAATTATAAAATATTGAAAAATCACAAGAGTGAGAAAGAAACTGGGGGCCTGCGTGGAGGGGAACATGCAGCTAAGTGCGAGTGAAGGGGAAAGAAGACATTAAAAGAGACTTATGGGGAGAGTGAGAACAAAATGTGGAGAGACAAGAGATGGAAGCGAGAGTGAGAAAGGAGGACATGAGTGCGACAGGCCGGGCCCTAATGAAGACAGACAGCTCCTATCCATGCCCTGATAAGCAGAAATCTCCAATCACCGCCGCAGCGACGCCGCTGCTATCAATAACGGCTGGGTGGCAAGTACTTCGCTGGCATGAAAAGAGAGCGGCACATGCGGCATCTGCTGGTGCCAGCCCATATTAAATGGGAATACACCCTCAAGAACTATCAGAGAGAGACGCAGAGCGAGAGAGAGAGAGAGAGAGAGAGAGAGAGAGAGAGAGAGAGAGAGAGAGAGAGAGAAGAGAGAGAGAGAGAGAGAGAGAGAGCGGGGCAAGATAAAGTAGGAGGCATATATCGTCTAACTCAAAGCCCAACCACGAGAGAGCAAAACAAAAAGACGGATAAGAATAAGCAAAAAAAAAAAAAAAAAATAGCGAAGGCTTCCATTTCTTCGTCTCCATGATGTTTGATCGTCTGAGTGAAAGGTAGCCAGGCGAGCGTAGGTGTGCAAGGAGAGATGAGGGAGAAACTCTAAGTGGGACACCGCCCCCCCTCGCTCCCTCCCCTCCCTTCATTCCCCTCCACCCCCCCTCCCATACCCATCATCATCACCATCATCATTTCCAGCTCAGCCAATAACCAGACGTCCTTAATATCCCCGCTCCTCGTGCGCGCAAAACGTGCTCGTGCGCACACTCTAATGATGAGAAAGAGAACGTATTGAACTCCCAAAACCATCATTAATCTAAACTTCCGTTCCATTAGGGAAGATTCGGCATAATTAGTTTTTGGGTGTTTTCTCCAGGCGCGCGCGCGCGCGTGTGTGTGTGTGTGTGTGTGTGTGGGGGAGGGATGAGGAGCGTGCATGTGCGTGTGTGTGCGCGCGTGCGTGCGTGCGAGTTATGAGTAGATGATATTAGATTGTGTCGTAGAGGCTGAGGCTTCCCTGGTGATCTGCCATGCTGAACATGTGTTTGCCATTATTGCGTTTCAGGAGGAGACAAAGAGAAAACTCAATCAGGTGAAATCTAATATCACTGTATGGCGAGCTGTATACCGTGTGTTTATGTTTTTGTGTGCGTGCGTGCGTGCGTGTGGAGATCCTCTGCTGTGGGGGCTAATATTGAATCGTGTTCTACTGTAAGATAATTACACTCTTGCTCTGGGAGGAAAATCCCCCACCGGTGTGTATGATGGTGTGTGTACTCCTGTGGTGGATGATTCGAGGCGAGCTGCCCTCACAAGGAACATAAAAATGTTGTATGTATATGTGTGTGTGTGTGTGTGTGTGTGTGTGTGTGTGTGTGTGTGTGTGTGTGTGTGTGTGTGTGTGAACTCCCCTGATGTCACCCATGAGGACTTGAACACAGGCAGTGTGCTGCTAATGCAGTCTGGAGCAGGAAGTGGGCCCTGGGCTGGGCCCGGGCTACAGGCAAACCCTCACCTCGCTCTAATGAGAGCGTCACACTGACCGGCTGACTGCCTCTGTGTTGGTTTTGGGTCCGGCTTTTATCAACATCCAATTCTCCCAACTGCTGATCTGAGATGCATGGATGTAGGATCACGGGCGCCATTTCTGGTGCTAGTTTTCACCCTTCGCTTTTGAAGTTCTACAATGATTTAATGAGGAGCGTGGCCCCGCATTCGCAAAAACCTCCTGTCTGGCACACACACACACATATGCGTCTTTGCACTGACAAGAAGATGGTGGTGTAACGGACCGTTGGAAAGCTTCCGAGAAACAGGTCTGCTGTTGTGTCGCCGGGGGTGGGGGTGAGGTAGGCTTCTGTATATTTGCAAAGTAAGCATATGAAAGCTCTCAGAGGCGCACGACATGCAAGGGGCTCATTCATGCACATGAGCATGTATGTGCGCACACATCGCTGGTGGAGGCGGCTCATGCATATTGAGCAGGTAACCTATGGAGGCGTGATTTAAAGTCTCTCAATTATGAATCTGCTCAGCTGCTGCGTTCGCTCACACCTCATTACACGCACTACCCCTTTATCCCGCTCCTTTTCAGAGGGAGGGGCCAGAAAATGCCAGCCGCTCATTTAGCCAGGAGTGGTTAACATTTAGGAAAATACAGAGAGTGGGGAGAAAAAAAGCAGATGTAGAGGAGAGGCGTGAGGCAGAGAGAGAGACGTCCTACATTCTGACTGATGAATCATCGGTCTAAATGAAGGTCTGACTCGTGCACAAACCCAAAAAGATACAAAAAAAAAAAAAGGGACAGGAGGTGGAGGAGACGAGTGCAGCGTGACCGGGGACTGAGCAACAGCCAGTGAGATAAAGAAATTACTCACTCGCCTTCCCTCCTGTGAGACAGTGCCCTCACACACAGAGTGATCACGCTGTTATGGTTACTGATTGGCTTTTTCGGTCTGCAACTGATCACATCGTCACAGATACTGATGGCATTACCAAGGTAACTGATCACTTTGTCATGGAGACGCTGCTAGAAAACAGGAGTGGGAGGAGGACCCAGTATTTATAACCCCACAGAATGTTTATGTTTGTGCGTGGTTGCGGTTTCCGGCTGAGGATAAACAGCGTGTGGGGGGAGGAGAGGGTGGGGGTGGCAAGGGAGGAGCTAAACGAGCCTTCAAGGATAATAAGTCGATTTCCAAATAAATGCTGAAGGGCCGGGGGACGCCGGGTGTTCTGCGCAAACGGTTAAGGTCAGAGCGCATTCAGTCGAGCGAGCGAGCGAGCGAGCGAGTGAGGTGCCGCTGCCGCCGAGCCGCTTCTGTACGCAAGAATGTGTGAGGGTGAGTTTGTTTGCGTCGGTTTGCATCTGTGTGTGTGTGTGTGGCTGAATCGATAGAAGCGGGGAATTAGAGACTCTCTGTACTGTACATGGGACTACATTCCACTGGCTCGCTTTGAAAGTGTTATTGATCAGCGCAGTCTGTCCTGTACTCAATACACCGTCTTAGTTAACCTCACCTGAACATCGAAGAGACCCGCAGGCAGGCAGCAACACGAGCTTGAGCACTTCTATTCAGACATTCACAATCACATATATAACATCGCAGACGGACATTTGGCCTTTCTCAAGTTTTGAAAACCTTCTTCTCGTCCAACATCGCTCATATTCATCATTTAAATCGACCAAATCTGGACACTGTTGGTACTTCAGACACCATGCTGGGCCGCTTTGAAAGCCAGACGGTGCTTTTTTTATTTTATTTATCAGCAGGATGAGTGTTTGCCTAAGGCACCTTCACCTGAATAAATGAAGCATCATACTGTAGCGGCACACCAGACTGGGCTAAATTGGGTGAGTGTGTGTTTTTGTGTGTCTGTGTGTGTTTGTTGTTTGTGCTCAGCCACTAATTGGGCTGTGTCTGACTGTGTGTGTGCGTGTGTGTGTGTGGAGCACAGAGGGCCAATGAGGGCGGCGGAGACAGTTTAATGCCTCCGCTGAGGAAAAAGGTTCAAGGACGGATCGCTCGCTCTCTTTATCACTCATTCTCGCTCCCTCTGTCTCCATCCCTTTGCTTTCCTCTCTTCTACCTCTTTCACTCGGCTCTTTCTTCCTGTGGGATATTTAGCAATCCATTCACTGCGCTCCATTAGGAGACCCCACCCTGCCTGGCGCACGCAGACACACAGACATGTCCACGCACACTCCAATTAGAGGCTAAACCAGAGACTAAGAGCAATTACAGCCGGCAGAAATCCTCTAAGCTCTGCTGAATTCACTTGATGTGTGTGTGTGTGTGTGTGTGTGTGTGTGTGTGTGTTTGTGTGACTGTGTGTCTGGATCTGTGTTTGTCCCTGTTTGTGTGCTGCTCTGTGTCCCTTCCAATTAGGTGTGTGTCTGCCTGGCAAGCGACCATGCAGCTTTACCTGGCTGTAGGACGCTGATGCCAAGCAGGTTGGAGGTGCGGTTGGCCACTCTGCTCCAGCTGTTGTTGTAGTTCCTCCTCCACAGGACGGCGGTGCACTGGTACTTGCCCGCCTCGCGACGCCCCGCACGGGTCACAGACAGCCGGAAGTTGGTGTTGGAGTGGGAGCGGTCCACTGTGGTACGGGTGCCCAGCCCCAGCAGCTGCTCCCCCCACTGCAGCGTGCCCTCACGCGTGAAAGTCACCAGGTCTTTGAACTCTCCCTGATCCTCGCTGTCAGCTTCCTTGCTGGCTGGCATGAAACGCCACGTGACGGATGTGGGGACGCGGGGGTTGTGACGAGGCTTTACCAGGCACAGGAGGTCGAAGGAGTCTCCGAAGGTGACGGACGGCGTCCGTGATGAGGCCGACACCATGAAGGAGGATTCTAGAAAGTGGAGGGAAAGGAGAGATAATGTCAGGATGTCAGTTTGTTAAAGGTGCAACACGTAGTTTTGAGGAAGAAATGTTAATCAGAAGAGAAAGGTCTTCATGACTGAGTTTTAATATTCCTAAACAAACTAAATAAACAAACTCTCTTCATTTTATTATTCTGAAGGCATAAACATTTCTGGGTTTGTATAATCTTTGAATTTTGAATTTCGTCATAGTGCCCCTTAAAATAATGGTTTTTATGATGAGAGCTTAAAAAGAGTAGTCGATTCTGATCGATTCTGTTCTGTCAAAGCTAAAAAAATGTAATTGTTTTTCCAGGAAGAAACTTTCCTTTTAAGCATGGCTACCAAGAGGAACAAAGCCCCCTGCTGGAACAAAATACAGAAAGTATTTACTTTAAGTGCACTGACTTGGGTAAAGCAGTTCTCAATCTCCAAAAGCTTTTTTTTCTCTGTTATTACGGCCAAAAGCCTAGCCATTACGGTTATGAATGTGGGCGTGTATGTATGTATGCACTGCTCGGAGTTTGTGTGCTCAGCGGCGAGAGCGCGCTTTAAAATGAATGGGTGATGCAACAAAGAAAACCCAGGGGAGAGATTTCCTCTAAGCGCCGATGTTCGATCCACGCCCCGCTCCTTGCCAAGTCTAAACTATCCTCATTAAGCTGAAACGTTCACCCAACTCCATATGTTATTGCCAGGATACATCTACACCGGAAAGCTAGGGAATCCAGAGAGAGAAATAGAGAGTAAGATACAGTTGATAAAGAAAAATCCCTTTTTTCCCCTCCATGGCCTTTTAATAACCTGGCTCCGCCGGCCTATTTTTGGGTCATTACGAGGAAGGAGCTAGAATGATTGAGCATGAATACAAGGGAGATAAAAAAAAGACAGAGGGACGTGTTGATCAGGTCTGGATCTTTGCCAGAGCAGACAATTCATTTCCCTGAGACTTTGCAGATTTCTCCATTATGCTCATGTCAACAGCCGCCGTCACTCTCTATCCGTCCCTCACCCTCTTCTCTTCCTCCGTCAGCCATCACCCCTGGTGTCCTTCAGGGTGTGTAATCGATGGCTTTCTGTCCAGACTTGGCTACTGCTGGGACAGCCGCCCGGGGCCATGATTCTTTAATAGACAATAACTCTCCCCTCTCACACTCTATCTCTCATCTCCCTGCATGCTCTCCCTCCTCCATCCATCCATCCATCCATCCACTCCTCTGTGTCCCTCACCGTCTGCTTGTCTCTGTGACAGAAAAGAGGATTTCACGCCGATCCATTTCTTCCCATACAACTCGCCTCTTTTTGTTTGTGTGAATAAACATGAATGAGTCCCCTTTTCGCTGTACAAAGTGTGTGCGGTTGAGTGGGAGACTGCTGTGTGTGTGTGTGTGTGTTGGCTTCTCACTTTTACACACTTGCCACCCCAGACACCCTGAGGGCCCCTTAAGCTGATCAGCTGGAAAGGAGACTCTCTCCACGAAGCACCTTTGTCTTCAGCGTGCCTAGCGAGGCTCCCAGAGGACATCCCTCTTCCATCCCCTCCAGGTCTTGTCAGCAAGTGCAGGGAGAGTCCATAAAGGAGGAGGCTATGAACTAAATTATTGTACAGTGACCACATATTATAATATCTCCTGAGCTTCAGTCTCTGGTTCAGTTCACTCAGAGGACATGCCAGTCTGAATCCTAATCTGGGCTCAGAGGGATGTACAACTTTTCTTTTTTTATTTATTAGGTGCAAGAACTAAAGGAGCGAGGCAAGAGTGGTAGAATAGAAGGAAGTTGAAACACAGGAAAAAGTGCTCTTTCCGCATGGCGGGTTGAAGTCCAATAACGCCATAGTTGGGAGCTAAAGTGAGAAAAACGAGCTCCAAAAAAAATCTGAGACGAGGTAAAACACACACACACACTGACCGTCACACAACAGCGCACATTTAGAAAAATCCTTTGATCAACAAGCGAGGAGGAAGAGGAGGAGACGTCGAGGACTGAAGAGAGAAGAGCGGCTTCGGACTTCTTTACCCTGATTTGCATAATGCGTCCCTTGTTCCTCAAACTAATGTTTCTGTTGTTGCCCGAACTTAACAAATGGCCACTTAAAAACTGACATCTCCTCTCTGCAGCACCGCTGTGTGCTGCTGCGGGGAGCTAATCCGTCGACTATGTGTGTGTATGTATGTGTGTACACTGAGCACAGTGTTCCTGGCCTGCCAACTCCTCACTGCTCCGCTCCAGTGGCTTCCTCGGCCTGTACCGAGGATGTTCAGCTTAACTCAGCGCTGACAGAGGAGACCCACAGACTGTGAAACACATTGCCGCTGCATTTCCATTCTAATAATTCCGGCTAATCCATATGGTCGTTTGTTCGAGTGTGTGTGTGTGTGTGTGTGTGTGTGTGTGTGTGTAAGCATCTATGATGGGTGTCACGGTAGCACTGCTCGTGACGTGTGGCAGGTGGTGTGAGAGTGTGTGTGTGTGTGTGTGTGTCATAATAGCTCCTTCCCCTGAGCGGTGCATGGATAAACCATGGTGTATTCTACAATGTGGACAGCATGTTCTGCCCGTGCCATTCATCAGTCGTTAGCGAATCACAAACCATATGCCTCTTATTTGAGTGGCGCATGTGTGAAGACACGCTGTCTTTACACGTCTTACTGTGCCACGCAGGGACAGATTTCTAATTGGGGGATAAGAAGTGCTCTGGATATGAGGTGCGCACATATGAATGTTTAGATTAGAAAAACTGTAAGACGCATTGTATTTTCTTTAGTTACATCCGAACCTGGATGTAATTCATTTGTAATGGCCGGTTATGTTTAAGCTGGCCCTCTAAACTTAGAGCTGACTCACGCAGATGTGTCACTTATAGGGTTACTCAACAAGAGTAGTGACAAGCCTTTAGGGATGTTAGTGAAGTTATGATTATAAAATTATGATTCCAAGTAAGATTCTAGTGTGACCAGTATTAAACATTTGTATGATCTCCCTATGGACAGACTGCAGTGTTAGAAGAGGCTATTCTTTGTCTTATATTTAGGTTATAGTCCTACTATAGTCCTTAACACATAAAGAGCTGAAAAGTTCATATCTGTGTTTGGGACCTCTGTGTTTTGTTTTCTGGTCGCCATTGGTCAAAACTATAAACTGATCTGTTTTGATCCATCATTGATTGCTTCTTTGTCTTTTAAAATTCTGTATAAGGGTTAGTTTGTCTAAATAATGGAGAGACAGAGGGTGATTTAGCACCTTTGCATAAGCCCTGTCTCCTTATTGATCAATATTACCTTAACTAATCTTCAAAATAAGTCAGTGTCGTGCTTTTATCTAACTTTTTTGACAGAAAATAACCCTAACCAAGGTTCATTGTTGGTAATGTAACCACCAGGTTTAAAAAGAAAGAAGAATGCTCAGGGGGGAAAAATGGCAATCTTCTGGTTCTGCTTTATTGATTGCTGGACTCATTACGGACAGTTGTAATCAGTTTTGTACTCCAGTGCGAGGCCAGAAGGCTGCTTTGCAAAACCTGGCGCCTACATTACTCATAATGCAACTTAGTCACTGACTGACATCACTGGAGGCAATCATTACAAATGATTTTTATGTTCTCTGTGTTTAACTCCCCCACTTTCCACCTGTTGTGCCTTACTGCCCTGGTTGTATCACCGGGGTTGGATCAGGGCGGCTGGAACTTACCAACAGTCTTCACAGTGACCGTCTTGGTGGCCCACTTCTCTCCGATCTTCTCCCAGGTCAGCTCCGGTTCAGTGCCGGCCTGAAGCCACTCGGTGGCTGTGCAGCGGTACTGGCCCTCATCTCCAGGTAAGGCGTTATAGAGAGACAGAGAGAATGTGTCGCTCTGCATCTTCTCCACGCGGATCTCCCCATAGCTGGAGCGCTCCTTGTAGACCGGACCGTGCCATACAGTGCCTTCCCGATCCACAGAGGCCACCTCCTGCACCGTTCCAGTCGCCTGCTTGTCCGTCCACTGCCACACAACAGACAGGGGGCCTGTGGTGGTGTAGACCGAGCAGGTCAACTGGATCACATCGCCCTCAAGGACCTCTGAGGAGTTGCTGGATAACGCCACTGTGATGTTGCTTTCTAAAAAGGGGAGGAGAAAACGGAGAGAGAGCAGGGAGGTGAGTATGAGACACGTACAAGGACTAGAGAAAAAAAAATCCGTAAAATCTCAGCTCCCTCTCAGGATGAATCACAGAGACAACAAGAATCACACTGCCTGGGTTAAAACATTCACAGAGTACAGGAGGCCAGGGGCAATAAAACAAATTGCTGAGCCTGTTCCCCTTGAGCATAACACCATCTGACCTTGGCGAGTGCTCTCTGTGTGTGTGAATTGCGAGAGGACGATGGTGCAGTTCGGTAACTGGCCTCAGGCACATCCAAGTGCCAGCTAGAAGAAGAGGCCCTGGTGAGTTGGTGAGCTGAGGTTGTCCCTCTGAACCCCGTGCGACTTGTTGACCAAGTCCAGGCGGGAACAGGAGCAAAGGCACAGATCACAGGGCTCAGCAGCACTTCAGAAGAAAAGAGGGGATAAAAGTCTTTACTGGCTCCTCGGCTCTGTTTTTCTGCTTTATCTCATCTCTCATCACTTCTACGTCCATCAAACACAGCCGAGCTCTGGTTGACCCAAAAGCTTTCTCGGGCTCAGCGGGGGCTGGTGCTGCTGTCTTGTGGGGGTGTGGCTTAAAGTTTCTCACTTTTATTTTATTTTCCCTTCTCCCCTCAGGCCAAGCTCTGCTGCTTCCCTCTCAGCTCACCGGCCCTCTTAATAAGCATGAGCTCTCTGTGAATATGGAATAAACTTGCTGCTCGCTTCTATCACACTCAAACGAACAAAGGGAAAACCCTTCATCCTTTTTCCTCTTCTTTTTCATTGTAACAGCTTCATATTTTTCTCTCCACGGCCCAAGAGCGTATTGTACTCCATCTCTTTTTTTTTTACAGTGAGACGGGAAGAGAAGACTGTTGGACAGTTATGCGAGTAGATACGCACTGCCTTCTTCGCATTAAATTGTCTGGCGTCTGGACAGTTTTGTCTTTCTCAAACCATTCTGTCCTTCGTTTCAGCAGTGCATCAAATCTGTGTGTTTTTTTTGGTCTAGATGTCCAGCAGATCCATTTCAGTAACATATTTAGTACAGAACACAGTATTCCACGATTGAATTGTGACACAGTGGTAAAAACTGCAATCTCAGATGAAAAGAACATTGTCATTTCACAGCAGACTTCGTTGGCTCTCTAAACTGGTGATCCTGAGACAAAAGCCTTTGGATTGACAGCTCATTTGAGCAGATATAAGCTTCTATGCCCACCCTAGAACTTATAACAGCCAATGAGTGATCGTGTAGACAAGTGACCCACTCTCTTTTTTCTACTCGCTCTTGATGTTTGATGTATCATGTTACGAATAGTTCATTACAGTTGTTATAGCCATATACCTAGAAATGCAAGTTTATGTCATTTCATTAATTTTTCTCTTTCAATAGGCTGTTCTTCCATCGGAGCACTTGTTTGTTTTTACCATTCTATATGCACAAACTTAGTGTAAATAAGAACTTTATTGAGTTTTTGCCCTTGTTACTCTTAGGCATAGGTATTTTGAGGTCATAAAATGGCTTTTTTTTGCCAGGCGCCTGGATATTCCCTCAGAGAAACAATCGTTAAGTGTCCATTTTCAGTGATATTGTTATTACATTTGTAAGACTATATAATGTGGACCCATTGGGTTTTCCAGCTAATAGGTTATCTTCAGTTTACGGTCATCTTCTTATATCTGCATTATAAAAATGTAGGCGAGAAAAATACATAAATAATTCAGTGTGTTCAAACTCCTCTAGATACATTTTTATGACAGCTTGGGGAAGAAAATTTAGCTTATAACCTTTCAGAAGGAGCCCAAAATCATGCCTGTCCTCCAAATGGTTGAACAAGATTTGAATTTAATTTGGACTAGACTGGGATATTCACTTTAGGAGCATTTTATATAACATAAACGCCCAGGAATAAGTACAGCCTAGGTTAAATGTTCACTATTAGGTTAAATGTATCTCTATTAGAAGAAGAAGTAAAGTCTTTAAATATATCACATACACTTCTGAATTCAACCCATCCTGAGGGATTCCAGATTCTACGCCAGTACCTGGAGGAGTAACGTGCAACTTAATCTCCACACAGAAAGGCAGAACCCTGGACCTTCTTGCTGCGAGGCAACAGTGCTAACCACTGTACCACCATACTGCCTACAGTCCATGCCCTCTCTTCTTCCCCCTCTCCTTGCACTTGTCCTTTCTACCGTTTGATAGAGATTCGGTGTGGCATGTAAGCTCTCGCTCCCTTTCTCATTGCAAAGGTAAACTCATCCATCAACACCGATTTGTCACAAGTGTTTACCTCTGCTTTTCCTCTGCTGTCACCTCAGCCTGCCTCCGACTCATCAACTTTAACCCCTGTCGCACCTCATTACCGACTCTCACCCAGTTCCCCCAATTAGAGTGATGGAGCGCATCTTGAAATTGCGTGCGAGTTTGTGTCCAGGTGTGCGAGGATAGTTTGTGCATGAAATACATGTCCACCCTGACCACCACTGCTGTGTTTTTCGCGGAAGTTCTCTCCCAATAACCGTGGCCATTATCCTGTGTAAACCCCATAAACATCCTTTATGGGCCATTAAGGTCTTTTGTTGGAAAAACAAAACCTCCCATACAGAGAGGTTCCCTGGAGACTGCCGCGAAGCTTAGGGCCATTGTTTTGGGCTGATTTAGCAGGGGGTACGGAGCGGTCAGGATAAGGTAGTGTTGGCTGCTTGGGAGGAGATATTACTCTGTGGTTATTATGTTTTATTATGCTGTGAGCAGCTGTCTCCACACACTGTTCCAGTCCTACGAGACGTGGAGGTAAGAGAGAGAAGAGAGGGGGAAACCGGCGAGAGGGGCGTTTTCCTGCTGCCACTGAGATGAAGAGGAGTCTCGGTGAGTGATGAGAGGATTGTGAGCAGGGTTTTAAAAAGGTTGGACTGTAAATTTGCATCCGCTCAGCTGCGAGCCTGACACAACCCCCATCGGCCAGCCCTGCTTAACCCAGCTGAAGAGGTCTAGCCCCAGCAGAACACATTAATTTAGCCGGGGGAACCACTTAGAGGGCCCTGGAGAGCTGGGCGCCTTTCTCTGCTGCTTTTCTTTCCCCACGCTTTAATTTCATGGCTGTTAGCACAGACTCCTTGAGTCTGGACTCCTCTGCTCTCCATTATCCTACTATAGTGTTACCCTCCCCTCCCAGCTAAGCCAAGGAAATGGAAAGGACCATAATGCTGCATTACGAATCCTTAGCAATCCACTCAAACAGAAAATACATCAGGAATAAGAGTAGCATTATCCTTTCCCCTCTTACTCACAGCTGACAATAGAGGCTGTGCGACTATCTCTTATAGGCCACCTTGGAGAGGGAGAGAGGGTGAGACAGAGGCAGACAGATAGAGGGAGAGGCTGGAGAGGAGCACAGCATGACATCCCATACTGCCAACATGAAGATAAAACTGTTATTATGGAAAGCTCATCATTCTTAGTGTAATTGACAACTAAGGACAACTAAGCCAGTGGCCTCATGAACAGATTATTACTCACTAAGCGGCTGGACTGTGATCTGGACGTTGCGCGACCTCTTGCTGCGGTCGATGAAGTCTCCAGTGGGCGTCTTCTCCCGCTCCGTCACGCGGCAGATATATTTCCCGGCGTCTTCGGGGCGCAGGTGCTGCAGCTTGAGGAGGTGCACGTTGGCGCTCTCTTTGCGCACGGTCATGTGACCGGCGGCCTCGCGGGCGACGTAATCGGGGCCCAGGACAGGCACGGCACTGGGGCCCACCACGGCCACCGGTGAGCTGCTGAAGACCCACGACACCGAGAAGAAACGCTCCGGCACATTCTGGGCCTCGATGGTGCAGCGAAGCTCCAGCGGCTCACCGGCCGTGAAGGACCGTCGCTCCGTGCTCACCTGGATGCTGAAGTCCCGATCTGAGTGAGAAAGATGGAAGGAAAAGAGAAGGAAAAGTAACGGTTTAACACTTCGGGTGTCAAAACAAGAGATGCACGTAGCACAGGATCATGGGAGTTTTAGCCTTCATTGTTAAACCACCACCATTGCTAATGGGAAATTATTCAGTAATAGAAATGTTCATGGATGAGGTAATGTCTTGAAATTGTATTAATATATTCACTCTCTGACGTATATCATCTGACGCTTCCCCAGGAGTTATAGTAGCAGCTGACCTAATGAAACCACTGTTACATTTAAGGATAAGACTGCTAGTGTTTCCCACACATTCACTTTACTTGTGATGCGACCTCTCCTATTTATTACAAGTCTACTTATGCGGTTGTTTTGTGTGTGCAACCGATTGTCGTTCGGTGGGTTTTGATCAGCTGCATAATTAACAAGCTGCTTGTTACATGTGGAATTGCGGGTTAAACAAACCTTAAAAGCGAGGTGTGGTTTTTAGGGCGACCTTTTAAAAAGCAGATGACAATGCTCAGAGAGAGAAAACTGAAGATAGAGAGACAATTAAGGAGGAGATTTAAAGCACAGCCATTCTGTGGGAACTGCTGTATTTACACAACTCAACTTAATATGTAACAAAGGTCTCATCATTTTAGTCATCATTTAAATGCAGAAATAATATATATCTCTTATTTTAAAAGAAATGTTTCGCAGAACACTCAGAAATGTGAGATGGCTGCAAAAAGTTGCATACTCCAAGGGAAACACTGTGCTATACAACTCTGTGATATGTGAAACAAAAAAGAAAATCCTCCTTTTGAATGTTGCACATCGTTGTGTCTTTGTCAGATAAGAATTTTATACAATCCAGGTAAAAAGAACAAAACCCTTGAATACAGCACTGGATCTTAAATAAAGCTGCAGATATGAAAGAGCGTAGGTGTGTGGGCAATCGCTTCAAGAGAGTGATACTTGTTACGTTTCCACAACAACTTGCTCCTTATGCCTAAAACAAGGCTGATGTCTAAATATGGGCCGCAGCTGAAACGCATGACACTGCTGCATTTTTTTCTTAATATGCAAGGAAGAGAGAGAGAGAGAGAGAGAGGGGAAGAGGATTGTGGGGATGGCTGTTAGAGGTGGTCAAGGATGGATCGGGCTATAAAATATCATCGGTTATTGGTTAGGAAAGAGAGAGAGAGAGAGAGAGAGAGAGAGAGAGAGAGAGAGAGAGAGAGAGAGAGAGAGAGAGAGAGAGAGAGAGAGAGAGAGAGAGAGAGAGAGAGAGCTTGAGGTCACGCAGTGCATCGTTCCTGCAAAACGCTGATCTTTCAGAGCGCTCTGCTCTTGCCCCCCTTGGTTTCACCTCTGCAATAAAAAACACATCTAATTAAAATTCTCTTCAGCAGTCTGAAACAGAGTCAGGCGCTCTCCTCTTCCTCCTCCTCCTTCTCTAAGACAGAGCAGAGAAAGTAAACACTGCCAGTGTTAAGCCATATTATGCTGGCTGTCTGCGCATGTGCGCCCATGTTTGCACGTGCGTGTACGGGCCGCGTGTGCGCAGTAGTATTTGCCGTATTAATTTCGAGATGATGAGCACAGTATGTATCAGAGACGGCTGCTTTGCCTCTCAGTGAGGTGGCTGCCCCGAGCTGTAATTACAAAGACTTTAAACAGACTTCCTGAGAAACACACTCATGTGGAAAAGTTCAAAGCCTGCTGTCGGTATGGAGCTCGTTATGCAGGGGAACATTATGGTGGGAGTGAGAGGGGTATTGTTTACACGTACAGGTTCTATAGTGCTGTCAATTAAACGCATATTGTTGCATTTGTCTCATTTGGATGGAATTTTTCCACTACATTTGATATTTTGCAGTCTAAATGATAATAATTGATGGCGAAAATAATGACCGCTTGCAGCAGGAGTGCACATGTACACGCAAACAACGCTGATGAAAAAGCCGCACAGATACTAAAAAGAGCAGCGAGAGCATTGTATTATGACATTTGAGTGTGATTAATTTTGAAGGAAGAGGGAGTGAATCTAAAAGGGCCATGACCTGCTTTGACAAGACCTTGTCACCACTCAGCATGGAGCTCTATTAGTGTCGTGTTTTACAGGGAGGGTTCAGCAGGATGCAGACTGAGACACAGGCTAGAAAAAAAACCTCCCAGGTCCAGAATGTGATAGCGTTTAGAGCTAATAAGGGAAAAAGAAGAGTATTAAGTGCAGGTGGCGGGAGGAGTCAGAAGGATTGGAAGGAGAAGGAGTGGGTGAAGAAGAAGAAGAAGAAGAAGAAGAAGACAAAAAGTGCAGTGATTAGACATGACTGCAGAAAATGAGAGGTGATGTGAGAGGGAGGGAGCTAGAAAAGAAAGAGTGAGATGGTAAAAAGTGTGAGCGAAAGGTACATTAGGATTCTGTCCGTCGCTCCTCTCTCTGATGCTGAAGCTGTGGGTGATTAGCTAGTGATGGGGCTGTCTTGAGATCCACTCCATCTTTTATAATAGGAGCCTAATGGAGGAGCAGCTCCCTCTCCTTTCTAAATCCCTCTCTCTGTAAAAATGTGCACACGGAAAGGTGCAACATCAAATACCTATGTCCAGCCTGAAGGTGTGCAAGTTGTGCCCTCCCTGAGCAATAAGTACACAAGGAGAAATCAAAATGAAACCACACATATACTCAAGTTCGAGCCCCACACACAACCCTGCTGTATTCTCTCTGTCACGCAACAACACCTCCATCCATTATAGATTACAGAGAAGACAGAGAGTGACGACGGGTGCTTGGGGTGGAGGGGGCTCTTTTGTGCCTTGTGTCTCCTCCCTGAAGGAGCAGGAACTCATCTGACAAACCTGTTTTACATCCCGGTTCCAGCTCTCTCCCCCTCACCCACCCAGCCAGCACTATCTTGGGCACCATCAAGTTGTATCGGTCCAGAGCGGATCTGACGCTTAATAGAGGAACGACTCCACTTTGAAATGATTTACTGGCATGAGACCACTTGCCACTGCGTGCCGCCTTGGTAATTCAGCTAATGCCGAGAGCGGTTTATCACCCATCTCCGTTGCCCTTTCTTGGAAGCATACGAAGAGATCCTTTATGGGTGAGGAATACAACGCGGCGGGTGCGATAGGGGTCGGCTCGGGTGGGAGGTTACAAGTTCATGCAAGGAGTCATAAAGATGCCTTTGTCTCTGAGAGCTTATTAGATCATTATAATTTGAGGCCTGCTCATCCATCAGTCGCCCCAACACACTCTTTGTTTCTCCCACTTACTGACATCATACATCATGCACCCCGCTCTAAACTTTGTCCTTTCCCTTCCTCCTCCCTTCATTTAAACAATCTCCTCCTTCAGAGTTGGCAACCATGCCAAACCAAAGAGGTTTCTCCAACTAATGCACTCAGCTACAGACCAGACTGGTGCCATTGTTGGCGAGGAATGAGTGATTGAAAAAAACATTTTTGGGCTCTGATCTCTGGGCTACCTGTTGCCTAGGAGATTGTATGTATATGTGTTGGAATCCATAGGCCTCCCGTGTCAAGCACCCACGATGTTCGAAGCTGGTTAGGTTATTCTTGGACGTGCATGTAATGTTGCCCGTCACACAGACATAAATACAAAAGTGGGCTGTCTGTGGAGGTTTGGTTAAGCCCTTTTAAGTGAGCTAATGAGCTTAGCGCGAGATACTGATCAGCAATCAGAGGAAGCCGGCCCACATGCTTGTGTGCGTGTGTCTGTCAAAGGGGACCCAAGAGTAGACCAGCATCTTTTATCCTCTCCCCCAACCTGCCTCCTTCTCTTCCCTTTACTCACCAGTGGGCTGAATGCGGAGCTGCGTCTTCTCGCTCTGCTTGCGGGTCATGGCGAACCAGCTGCCGTCTGCGTCCTGGATCCACTCGGCGGCTTGGCAGTAGAGCAGGCCCTGGTCCACGGGCTGCAGCTTGTGAATGGTCAGCCTGTAGGCCGTGGCGCTGGTCTTGTCCAGCCTGAGGTCCCCCGCCGCCATCCTCTGCCGGTACGGTCCACCAGAGCGCAGAACGAAGTCCCTCGACAAGGTGACGAGCTCCTGAGGTGGGGCCGCCGCGTCCTCCGGGGACCGCAGGTACCAACCCACCGATAAGTGAGTGTGCTGCAGCGTGGTCCGAGACACCTCGCAGGTGAGCTGAAGCGTGTCGCCTTCCACCTTGGAGAGGGTCTGGGCTGGAGCTGTCACTGTCAACGAGTCGGCGATGACTGAAATACAAAGGGAAATAAAAAAGAAGAGAGAGAAGTAAGTCAGAGTAAAGAAACATGGGGGCTGTTTGGGATGCAAGCACACAATATGCCTAGTGCCCTCTTGGATAAAACATGATATATTCCCCCATATGATGCCCCTTCAGTGGAGAAAATGTGGTGAAGTGCCATTTAAGGCGTGTGCTGGTGTGTGCTGGTCCCCCCATGTCTGAAAAAACGCTGCAAAAGTGTTCATTTGGATGCCCCTATGGCAGATAAAACCTGATAAATTGCCCTTTAGGGTGCCCCTTTCAGTGCCTCAGCATTTGTAGCCGGTGCCCCCATGTTCGAGAAAACACTCCGGTACAGCTGGTGCCCTATTCATTTTCCTCGCCCCTGCCCCTCAAACATCGGTACAGAAAAGTTTTCCCGTTAAAGGCTATACAAAGATATTGTTAAATGTGGAGGCCTTTTCACAATAAAGCAGACTATTACTATTAAGGAAGTGAAAATAAACAAGCATTCTGCTGGGAGCGGTTCAGCATCTGATTGAGTCCCGAGCGTGAGGAAAAGGTGTTAATACAACCGAGCTTTTGTTCTGAGGTGACTGCCCTCTATTTCCGCTTCCATACATG
This sequence comes from Sparus aurata, assembly GCF_900880675.1. Classification (NCBI taxonomy): domain Eukaryota; kingdom Metazoa; phylum Chordata; class Actinopteri; order Spariformes; family Sparidae; genus Sparus; species Sparus aurata. The sequence goes on from NC_044195.1 coordinate 16,613,856, forward strand.
AGTTACACGTGTCACCGTGCGTTGATGGTGTTTTCTCAATCTCAATCAGCCAGATGCCTCAGGGGGCACTCCGGCACTTCTTTCAGACTGATTCTATCCTATATGCTCGGCTATAGCAAAACACAACAGCTCCGAGCTGGGCATCTTAACAGCCGCTCTTCCTCTAAGTAAACCTTTTGAGTATTTTTTGATCACACATACTGAAAATACAAACAGTGAGTTAAAAAAAAATGCAGTAATAAATTCATCCAAGCTCTTCTATCCACAACACAACCGAGAAGAGAAGACTGACTTCAAGCCAGATGGTTGAGAGCGACGGAGATGAGAGAGGGAGGACAGTCAAGTGCTAGTAAGCAACAGAGACATCAAGATGTGATAATTTAAGAAAACGGGCTGTGAACACGCCACACATCGACAGAAATAAACACGTATAGCTTTTAAAAAAGGAGCTAAAGGGAGTATTTCTGGATATGTGCCACTGTACATGAGTGGGTGCCGAAGAGAAAAAGATGGAGGGAGTGATAGAAAGCACTGGACCCGCGACTCCGAAACCATAACAGATTAATGACGACGGAAAAGGAGGAAAGGTCGTAAGGTCGTGATAACAAAAAGCTGTGTTTGGACGTTCTCCTGTTTGTCCTCCTATCATCATATAATGCACGGCCTCAAAGCTGTAGGCTGCAAGCACAGGGACGGTGTTACTGCACACACAAACACATGTACGTGCACACACACACGCGCACTGTACACAACGCCTGATAACAGTATATACAATGTCGTCGCTGTTCACAATGGACAGCAGTCAACCATTTAAGCCAGGCTGGAATGAAATGAATTGAGCGAATAAATGCCGAGGGAAGCTTTCTTGTATTACCATGTGGTGACTGTGAGCCCTTCTAAGAAGCCTGAAAATGGAAGTGCTTTGTGAGAGCTTATGCTAGTGGAGTGCTTTGTCAAGATGTTTGGCTATTCAGGCTCTTAAGGGATTGTCATTGTGAAGACTACAAATCAGCGTGTTTGAGGTCTGTTCCTTTCCTCAAGTCACCTGCTATGTGGAAACATCAGGGGCGTAGCAAAAACGGGGGGCCAGGAGGATGAGTCCGGGGGGGCCCAGGCTGTCAGGCAGAGCTGCAGTGATTAGTCGAATGATTGAGTTGAGTGAACGGAAATTAATTTCCAACTATTGTGATAACGGAACAATTGTTTCAGTCATTTCACAAACAAAAATGTCAAACGTTTGCTGATTTCATCTTCTCAAACGAAAGGATTTGCTACTTTTTCTTGTCATTTGTGATAGTGATAGTGATAGTTTGCTTTTGGGAGCATTTTTCACATTTTTTTGTACATTTCAAAGAATAACAGTTCATCGCTACAGGTGAGACACCTGGTGAAGTTAGCCCTGACCCATCTCAGTTGAGAGCTTTTGTGCTAGTGGTGTAAACACTAACACTCCCCTGGTGATTTGAGCTCCCAATCTGGACAGTCAGATGAATAACTAACCACAAATACTTGCTAAAGGCAGCTATAGTTTGCAGCAGTTAGCAGTTGCCCAGGTGAAACGCTAATCCCTGTTTGATATGAGTATTTATTTGACAGGTGGCCAGTTCTTAGTCTACACATTGCACCTTTATTCATGAAAGTCATTCATAGAAAAATCTGTAATTAAAATAACTGTTAGTTGCTGCCCTACAGACAGGGGCCCTTTAAAGATACTATTTGAAAATAGAACAAAAATTAAAGAAGAAGAAAATTTAAGGCATCCAAAATAAGATTGTTCCACATTTGGGTCAGGTGTGCAGGAGCAGGGAAACATCTTAAAACATGCAGGACATTTTATGGTGTATTTGTCCATTTCCTTTTGCTCAAACCATCCAAGTTCCCTGTCATATCAAACTCCTCAGTACAAACATTGAACAGCTGAGTGCTACCTAGCTGTGCTCACAAGTCGGAACAGTGGAAACTAGCTGACAGTCTGTCCTGGTCTGTGTGCTCAGCGCCCAGCCGGTGCTGACTGTACAGACAGTCAAACAATAATTCAAGATCAAATCAAGGCTGGCAAAAAAAGGACAGAAAAGGCAGAAAAGGGTTGAAAGATAAAAAGGGTGACAAATTGTTACCCATTTTGTTTCAAAGAAGTGCCCATGAAAACGTAGCGAGCCACATTAGCATTTTGTAATAATTTCCTGGCTTAAAGCAAGCATTTATGGTAAGTCATTCTCAAAGCATTTCACGTGCGAGTGAGACATGAAGTAGGTGGATGTGATTTGCGATGACAACAATGTGCTGCGCTCACAGTCAGCAGCTAGCTAACTCAGAATCACTAAGCTAACAGCCTCTGAGCCAAAGAACAGAGCTGAGCAGCAGTGATTCCTTCAGCAGCTAACATTAGCACAAAGCACACACCTACAGCAGTAAACAGTCGGCTAACTGTTAAAGAGTTGTTTATTTATGCATCTATAAGACTAAAAGAGCTACGCTTGTTGAATGCCTAGAAGCGGTGTGCGTTGGAGGAGGGTGAGGGGGGTGCTATTTTTTCAGTAGGATGCTTTAAAATTCAGCTTGCTTTTCATGGTTTTCTTTCTTTAAACTCATCCACTTAAACAAATAGGTCTCTATACATAACCTGCCGCTCTCAAGTTTGGAGATTTGAACATGTCTGACAGTTTGATCAGGCTACCTAAATAGGGTTGATTTTGCTCATCAAGATCGATGCATTATTCACTATCAACTAACCAAAATGTTAAAAAAACAAAAGCAAACACCCTATCTCACAGTGTTAAAGTGAGCTCCGCTTTATCCGGATCCGCACCAAAAGCTACAGGGGGCTATTTGACCCATCCTCCCTCCAAGTTTCATGGAAATCTGCTCAGTAGTTTTTGTGTAATCCTGCTCACAAACCAACAAACTAAACAAACTCCTCTACTTCTCCCAGAGCAGAGATTGTTTAAAACAAACAACTCATACTCTCATAAAAGAATAATATTGTTTTTACGTAACACTTACTTTACTTCCTACTTTCTCCCGAAGTGAGAATTTCCCAGATGCTAAAATCACCTTCCTGTTAACACATTGTAGGAGGCTACTTTCAACCAAACAGTTGCATCAGTAGTTTGTGCAGACCTGCATGGTAAAAATGGTGGTTGAAACGATGATGTAGAGGTAATTTAGATCGGACTACGGTAGAGATTCCAGCCTGAAAAGGTACATTTATTATTAATATTCGAGGTCATGAAATGGGTTTAGCAGCTGTGGCTTGTCACAGAAATGCTGCCCACATGGATGATCTGTAGGGGCCCGGTGTTATGTTCTTTCAAAGGTTCCTAAAATCTCTGGCGGCTCATAGATGCAAGAAAAAAAAAGCTTGATCCACCAATCATTGATGCGTGTACGTACAGACTACAGTCATACCGCACAGGCATGTTTTCTGAGCGTGTGTGTGCTCACGAGTCCGTGTGTGCAAACACGAGTAAAATTGAGAGATGGGGGGATTGCGAGAACAGAGAAATAGACACCGCTAATGAAACAAACGGGGGGAACAAAGGCAGAGAGATCAGAGAAAAAAGATAGAGGAGGCAGAGAGAAGAGGCTTGACATCTGGTTACTGGAGTTTAACAAGACACTCAAAGAAAGAAAGCGACGATGAAGCAGAAGTGGCAGGGAAAGAAAGGGAGTAATCAGGTGGGTCGGACGTGGCAGCATTTTAATGAGATGGAGATATAAGTCCAGACAAAACATAAACAGTTTCCTCGTGACAGTTCAAAGCAATCCCTAAAATACTGACGAAGCCTGACTGAAATATGCCCTCTAATCCTCTTCTCCATTACCTTGAGTGCTTGATAAACAGCCGAGCATCAAGGGAGGCAAATGGTAGTCAGGGGCTGCGATAAAACTATTGGGCTGACATATTTGTTTGTTTGTTGTATGATAAAATGACTAACATGGGAATCTTAGCGGGCCTGTATTGGTGTTTATGTTCAGGCGCTTCATTTATGGCAGGTTTAGGCTCAGCAATCTGCTCATGTTAATGGAAAATGGAAACTGCCCGGTGATTATTTTTCAAATCGTATCATGTAGATGCTTGCAGAGGAATCATTAGTGACGATGTGATCTCGTGACAGTGTCTACAGAAATAAATGAGTCATTCAAAATAAACAAGATGGGTAAGTTTTGCGGACATGTTCTGAGTGGGATCACGTTAGTGGATTGGTTGTTTGAATCCAGGTTCTGATATATATTTATCACAAAACTACGAGGTGCTCCGTCAAGATCAGATCGTTTTAATAACACGTGCTGTGCTCCCTGAAGGACCTGCTGTTGTCAAGTCCTCTCACTCCAGACTTCTTTAGTCAACACTGAGTGAGCGGCAGCTGAGCTCGCATAGACACACGGTTACCACAACAACACACCTACGCTACAACCTGCCATTGCCATAGCAACCCTCCCACATGATGCTGAAGGCCTCTGAGAACAGCCGGTAGTTACTATAACAACCGCATCCCTAACACCAGTTGTGACAGTTCAATTCGCGTCCCCTCTGCGGACCCGCCTGGAGGGGACAGTGCGTGACAACAGCGGCGAGACTCTTCACATCCCTCAGCCCGCTTCTTATAGTGGGTACTTAACACTCCGACTTCATCTCAAGTCCTCTGGGACAGTAACATCCCCACACACAGACATGTCTGGGTGGCAGAACCAATCAGATAGCAGCAGTCAATCTTAGCATTTCCGAGGGTTGGGCCGAAGTTGCAAACACGCCGAGATCCTCCAACAGCCCCACTGACCCCAATCTGAGAGGGATTAGGAGCAGCGTGAGATGGCATTCTCTGGCACGCACACACACACACACACACACACACACACACACACACACACACACACACACACACACTTTTACCACTTGTGAGATCCTAAAGCAGAGCTGCTGTGTGTCTATTTACAAACACTACAATAACCTTAGAGGACAAATCTCGGAATAATTATTATTATTTTGCAGTCAACAAATCCCACAAAAAGACCAAAACAAAATATTAATTTATCCTGGGATTAAGTAGAGCCAGAACCTGTGCTTTATAACCATATGCTTCACGACCTTGCAATTTTGTGCAAACACTGCATCAAGATTCACGGCTTTGCAAAATTCACAGGGACTGCCAATAGGAACTTCGTAGAAGGACTGATACAGAGTAGGGAAAGACCTTGGTTGATGTACAAAAACTATTACAAAACGCATCTATCAGACATATGCGCTGTCCTGCTGCAGCAGATATATATTCGCACACTTAACGTGCAGCAACACACTGAAAACAGTCCCTTAAAAAGCAATTCGTGGGATTGGGGGATTGGGGTGTATCATCAAAGTAAAATGTGTCAATATCTGTACTTATGATGAAGGAAAATCCTTAATTAAGTAGTTGACTGAAGTTAATCAATTCAAGGCTACAAAAACCTTGTTCTCTAAATAGTTATTCTTTTGATCAAAACATTGATCTAAAACTTAATTCCGAGGCTGTTCTGCAAATACTTCTCTCTCATGAATGATAAATATAGAAAATTCTGATCGACCCACATCAAGTTCAGGCATAAGTTAAAAACTTTAGTCAGTTGAATATGGACTGAGGTACTTTGGTTGGTTGAACAGATGTGCCTGGCATAATCCAAGTTTCCCCAATCCCCATGATCCAAAACTGATTGTAAAGATATTATTTCCACCCTCCATGCACGGTCGAACTTGTGCATCCACCTCAGGCAGGGTTCATGCGCCAACGCCATAAGCTTAGCAGCTACAGCACGAAAAGGGTATAAATAATGTCTTCTCAAATCAGGTTTGGATTTTAGGCTTGGATTAGGATGAGGCATTTTATCTTTTTTTTTTTTTTTGGTCGTTCGTTATTGCTTTAAAACAAGTCTCTGTCTATTTCAGTTGTTTAGGAGAATGCCAAAGAGTTTTGCTGTGAAGCTCAAGAAATGTGTGAACTAATACACCCAAATCAGCACGGGGATGAGTAGAGAACGGAAATTACAATTTTTCAAATTTGGGTGAATTTATCCTTTAACAGAATCAAGTCGAGTGTGTGCATGTGAAACGTTACAGAAAGTGAAGCCAACGTGGCGAAGCGAAAGCTGTGCAGGTGGAACATCCAGCTCCCGGCTCATCTGAGGGTTATTTTCATTTTACCTCAGAGTAAACACAGTCATGAAAATTTGTTCCTGTTAGCAAATACCGGATATTATTCATACCTTCGGAGGTTTCAATAAACTCATTTAATTTTCCTCCCTTACCCTGGTAAAACTGCCAGGGAAAGTGTGCTGAGGTTGATGTGAATGCCTTATTCCAGTGCAAATTATTCATAACATTTGGCACCGTCACCTTTGCAGAAAACTGTGCATGTACTGCTTAATGAGCCCGTCTTTATGAGCATGAAATGGATCAACAATTTCAGGACTTTATAAGGGATGAGATTTAAGCTAATTTTGCTCCTTCGGATCACATTCGCAGAGACGGGAATCTCAAAGTACGAAACCATTAAGACATCTGTCACTGATGAATCAGGTGATCGCATTTTGATGCAGAGCTCCTCGTGTGTGGATGTGAAGAGAAACATGCCTGTGTGTTCCTCTGCTTTTTTTCCCCTTCGACTGAGACAGATGCCGTCAATCCTTTATAAATCTTTAAAACTACTCTCTTCCTGCTCTACCTCATCTGCAATTTTTGCTTTCATCTCGCTCCATTCCAAATCCTTCCCTACTCTCTCAGCCGTGTGAAGTGAGCGACAGTTGTCATCCCTCAAGCTGGCCTTTTAAGTCCAGTCACACAGGGATAGAAATGTGGGGGACACGAGGACACAAAAACGGAGGGAAAAAGGATTTCACAAAGACGACACGAAGAGAAAAAGATGATAATTTATGAAGTCTGATCTGTACATTTTTGCATGCGCCTAAACTTTTAAAATCTCTCTGCTGCGTGTGCGACGGCTTTTGAAGTTGCAGCGGCACAAAAAGATTCCTCACAGAAAAAAGGAGAGAAGCAACAAGAAATCAGATCAGTAGTATTTGTTTGGGCTCCTCGCTGTGGTCTTGTCATGGGAGAAGACGCTGACAGGAGGAACTGGAGAGATCCACGCTGCCCTCTGGATGTTACCACGGCTACAAATGCTCTGGCACACACACGCACGTGTTTTGTCATTTAAAAAACACAAACAGAACACATGTATACACCCACACAGATGTCAAAGCATTATGTCTCTCTGCATTGGATTTCGAATATATATGTATATGTGTCTGTGTGACTATTTAAAGGTTAAGTGTGAGCGAAAAAAGGCTGCAAGTTCCTGGCTTCTGGGTTTTTTATTTCATTGAGAGTGTAGGAGCTTGGCCTCAGTTGGGAAATGTCAAACTATTGCCACTGGCTGCCGGCCAGTCAGGATGGAGTCGATGTCAGAGGTGTGTAACGGTGGCACTCTCCATGATGGAGCTGACATATATTTGAATTCATTTATGCCTGCTGGCAAATACTGCAACAAACCGTATGGGGAGCCAGTCAACGGGAACTCCTATGAGAGCTGGGCGGCTGACCCTACCGGCTATACATGGCCAAAAGTATGTGGACACCTGAACAAAGTAGGTAGAAATCCCTACTGAGTGAGATCGTTATATATCGAACTCCACAACTATGGCCGTTAATCTTCTGCCTTAATACTGGCACTGGCCAACGATAATCATTGTCATCACAATATGTGACTATACATGGTCTTGGATTTTGGATACGGTTATAGTGTGATATGGTATAATTGCTGCCTTTTCTTGGTTTTAAAGGCTGCATTACAATACATGTTATTTATCAATAATCTCAGTGTGTTAATATTTTGTGGAAGTACCAACAGTCACCCATACGTTATTGTTGAAATATTGAATATATGAATATACAGACTTTTTTTTCGGCCAGTGCTTTTAGAGGAGATGTGAAAATATATCAGGATTTATACCATTTATTAAACATCTCAATATAATTTTTAGGCCATGTAGCTCAGCCCGCATAACATCCTCTGCTCTGTTAGGAAGGTGTTCGCAGATTTTGGAATCAGGCCGCAGGGATTTGCTCCACTTAAGGTCAGGCACCAGTGTTGGGTGATAAGACCCGGCTTACAGCCAGCATTACAATTCATCCCAAAGGTCTTTGATTGGGTTGAGGTTTAGGGTTCTGTGCAGGTCAGTCAGATTGTTCCTCTCCAAACGTGAAAACGCTAAGGCTGCACTCAGACCATCTGGAGCCCCATGTAAAAATAAATGGAGCAAATGGTGGGCAAAACAATGCAACGCTGACGTGCAAAAAGGTTGAACCAGAGACAAAATTATTCAATCGTGTGGCTCCTCTACTCTCCAGTCCGAACGGCTCAAATTGTGACATTTTCTTATCATGGGGTTTGCGTTGCTCAAAAAATTTATCCACCCTTCTACAGCTGCCCCTTTCACAATGTAAGCTTATGGGAAAAAGTATTTTTGGCCCCAAGTGCATCACATGAGAATGTAATAACACAGTTTGGCCACTACGAAAGTTGGCTTCAAAGCCTGACGCTCTTCCTGGGGGTTTGCTGTGCAAGTTCATATTTCTGACGGATAGACCGTTATTTCTACTGTTTACCTTGTGCTGAACAAATAAAATAGTTGTTAATATTGCAACTGGCTGTGCAACACTTTGGTGGCTGATAAGCCTTTAAACATCTGAATCTATTATCCAACTGGATTTTCCCAAATCAGATTTCGTTATCTCACCAGTATTACCCTATTATGATGATGTAACACTTGACGGGGTCTGGACCAAACAAACGTTCTTTCACATTCGGAGAACAAGTTTGTTTACCAGGGTATCTCTATAGAACTACAGTACTTCATTATACTGCTGTTTGTCCGCATATTTTTCTTTATCAAATGCAATTATTATTAATTTTGCAGCTATACTTAAAAAAAACACATCCCCACCAACAGGGGTGCATGGACATTGCGTCCGCATACTTCTGTCATTGTAGGGTATGACATTCACATCATTACAGCAGAACGCTGCACATGTTCATCCAGCGCTGAAGTGCTTACTGCTTTTCAGCGTGTATTGGCCTTAAGTGCCTGTGTTTGTGTCTGTGTGTGTGTGTGTTGCAAAGCAAATGGCCATTTGGCAAAGCCAGTAGGGTAATTATTGTTAATTACTCTGTGAAACTGAGAGTGCTGCTGAGAGGGAAACAGAGCGAGTGGGCGATCTTCAATTCCACTTCATGTGAGTCCAGCCTCGACTCTAAACAGACGTCACTTACTGACCCAGGATGCTCGCAACGCACACAGGCCTGTTGGGTCAGGAAGTAGAGATAAATACAGAAACGGTGCCTACACCTGTCTTTCTCATACTTATTATCCATTATCCTGCCTGTTCACATCCTCCTCTCCTTTGTTCTTCTCTGTGAGAGCTGTTGATGAGTCAGAATGAGGGATGAAGAGGTTCAACTGGGAATCTGGGTGAGCGGAGAGAGGAGGGTAAAGTAGGAGGAAGCACAGAAAAAAGTGAGGATGAAGACAAAGAGGAAAAGGGAGAAAAGAGCAAAGATGAAGAACAAAGAGGCAGCGCTCTCATCCCACGACCCATGACACACTCACGCCAACTGTGAACAATGATTCCTGCGCAGGAAGAGTGCAAAAACCTACTGCAGATCGGTGACTATTATTCTGTTTGTAGCCTATATATAGATAGTGTACTTGTCACTCTTCCTTCAACACCCTAAAACTCACACGAGCGCAAACAAATATGTTGCTGAACAACACACAGAGCAAAAAAACACTTTCTCAGGAGACCGGAAAAAAAAAAATAAAAAAATCAAGCAGGTCTTCAAACAAAACACTGTGAGCAACCAGTAAAGCAAACTGTGACGAACTGAGGTCTACACACCATCCCCAGGAGCATGTACTGATAATAAGGACAGGATACGGGAGTAAAAGAAGAAAAAAAAGGGCAGAGTCAAGATCATGCCTCAGAGCCAGAAAGAAAGACGTGTGGGATCGCTCTTTAACAGAGAAGAAAGGGCTGAGACTGGAGTTGAAGGCTGTGTTGTGGGATCTGGGTCCACAGCAGGGGGGGCATCCATAATACAACAAACGCACACGATCAGATGAGCCCGACACCTTATCGAGCTGAAGATACAGGGTAACACTCCTCCATCCGTCTGATTCTGTCTCCTCATTATTTATGTGTTATGTAATACAGTACCAAAAGCTGTAATGCATTGTATGGACCAAAGGAAGCTATTATATATTCATTCAGTTCTTATGTCTGAATGTTGTCTTTATTAATATCGTGTTCTGCCGTGGAAGAAAGAACATCTTACAGTGAGAGAAAAGTTGGGGGGTTAGTTCAAGTTAGTGTGAAAGAACATGGGTTCAGAGTCAGCACAATGGAGCTCAACTAAACTATACTGCTACGACTGCAACTGCGAGATTTAGCCATTTGCTAAAGGCTCAGGTAACCTCCTGTCCGTTTTGCAGTTAGCAGTCCCTATGTCGCCACATGGACGCACAGTCGCAGTCGCCAGAAACAGCAGCAGATGGCTATTTCCATTATAGAGCTATTTAACACTTATTTCTAATCAGAATATATCACTTACAGCAGCTTTAGTTATTTTTTTAAATAACCGGTCCTTGATTTCAGAGACAGAAAGCATATTTCCTCCGTTCCAGCTTACAACGTTAAACTATCCCGAGCAGATTCTATCCACTGCAGCCATCTGACGGCTAATCTGACAAATGTGCTGTTATGTTTTCGGGTTCGCCTGATTGGCAGCAATCCAATTAAGCTAACAAGGCTGGAGTGTGAACTAACATTAGATAGCAACTGGAAATGGCAACAATTGCAGCGATGTTTGAGTGGATGAACGCAATATTGAATTCATTTCTCCTTTCAAATTCGCTCTCTTGTTTTTGGAAGAGATTTTGCAAAAAAAAAAAAAAAAACCCAACAAAAAAACCCCACCATACCTCCAAGACGCCATCCTTTTCAAACGGCATTATAAATGCTCAATTCGCAGCTTGACAGGACTGCTGTGTCTCATTATTTTCACTGAGCAGTGATTGGACGATTGCTTTTAAGAGGAGGGGTTTGGCAAACTTTCAATGATATTGTGTTTTCCTTCACGTCATAACAATCTTGATAAACACAAATTATTTCAGTATTGGTTTTTTTTTGTTTTAATTGTAGTCCAATATGCAAAGTTTTGATGGCCGGGCTGACGATGAGGCCTGTTGTGTTTTGCCTATTTAACGAGGGAAAACATCGAGGAACATGACAGCCCATTCATCAGGCTGCGTGCGGATGGCACTGTGGACTCACTTGCTGTGATTTGCAACTCGCTGACAGCTGTCAGTTTGCAAGGCTGTCAAATAATTTTGACGTTAACACACTTAAAGTCTTGGCCGGATGGGGGGGGGGGGGGGGGGGGAGATGAATGATTTTCATAACGCTAAACACATTCTGGCATAACGGATAAATGTTTCATTAACACATCACATTCGCGCAGGATCTAGGACTTTTTTCGCCGCTGCGTGATTAATGCAGGAAGCGGGAGCCTGATTACATAAATTCTCAGCAGTCAGAATAATCAATTAGTCGTCTTAAATGTTATTTTCTCTCGGTGGATGAACGCAGCCGCGCATAGGTCAAAGTCGTGATTGTATTAGAGGGCTGAGGCAGTTTTGATTTCGTCTCTCCCTTCACATTTGCGGTACGTGTTCTCTGTCAACTGTCATCCAAGAGGCAAAAACAAAAAAACACACACACTCACACACACACAAAAAAAAAGGTCAAAGCGCATCTGTGAATATTAGCCGGAGTTGTCAGTCTCTTAACAGTAATGACTACAGGCTCCAATGCTACAAAGAGACAACTGCAGAAACCATCATGCAAATAGGAAAGAGCAGAGATTTCTACAGTACATTTGCTGCGGTCTGTAAACAAATCGTGTTCCGTGCCAAAACAGGCCGGATGCAAAGTTTTTTCTCTCTCCGAGCTGAGTGTGTGCAGAATAAATAAACTCCTTATACATTATGAATGCATTACCAGTTGTTTATTATGAGGATCACAGACCATTAACGGAGAATAGCCCCCCTCCCGATAACCTCATAATTCAAACCGCTTTATCTTGAGATTTTTGGACGTCAAACTGGCAGAAATTAAAACAGATCTGCCCGTAATCTGCTTCTTAAATGAGCCTGTATCGGTTTGACGGCTATCGCGCTGTCCCCGTCTAATCAAGAAGGCCCCTCTGCAACGTCCTATCATAACACGGCACGTCCAATCTTCTGAGAAAATGGGGAGGGAGATAAAATAGAAATGAGGGTGGATGGAGGAAAGGGGCGAGAGGATATGAGAGATCTTACAGATGCTGTTATGAGATTTTCCGTTAGAGGAGCTGTGAGGTCTCCTGCTAATGGAACATCAGTCTGAGTGGGTGTGCGCGCGAGTGGAAGTGTGTGTCCTGTGCTGTAACACAGAGGTCACAATGACTGGGAGAAAGAAAAGAAAAAGAGACAAAAAAAAAACAGGCCTCTTCATTTAATAAAGGGGTCTCTGAAGCATTCTTCCCTGTCTCCTTACACTGTCATTCTTCTTCAGGCTCTGTCCCATTTTTCCTCCACACAATTTTCTCCTCGCACGTACTGCTGAGCCCCCCCCCCCCCCCCCCCCATATTATCTGGCGAGTTCCCTTTTCGTTTGACTAGTTGCTTGTCAGCACCCAATTATCACTTATTCTGTTTTTCTCGGCCTCCTCCCTCCCTCCTCCAGCTCGTTCTCTTCATGGCTGTCTTGAAAGCACGGGCTGGCATGTTTTATAGAGTGCTGATCCCTCCCTAACCGACTCGCACTCTACGTGTCAGTCAGACGATGATCCTATTGCACTTCTTTTTTTTATTATTCTGTCCCGGGGGGGTCGTGGAACTAGCAAAGGGGGTAACATCTGCTCTGTGTGAGACGGAGAGAGAAACAGAGCTGGGTTCCCCCGCGGCTATTACAGCTCATTATACCTAAAGGTAGTAGGAGAGGCACATCAAAATCAGGCGGGCTCTCTCCTTTCTCTCTCTTAAACACCCACCCAAACACCCAAACACACACACACACACACACACACACAAACAGATAGTAAAGCCTGGGGGGACAGCTGCTCTCTGACACACAAAGTGACTGAGGTACTCCCCTCTGCTTGCCCAAATGTTTCCTCCAGAGCCGTGACTCAGCTCGGTTCCTCGGTCAGCGAATCACACGCGGTGCAGGGGCGTGCTGTTTATTAACATTATTTTTCAGAGGAGCATACAGTAGGTTCAAACATCAGAACTCACTGGATATGTGCAGAGTTGCAAAACGCGTGAATTTAGGTTACTAATTCCATCATGGCGCTCCAATTACATTACGACAGCGGGTTTCAAGCCGATACCGTTAGTTTTATTTTTTTTTAAATATATTTTCATACCACTCCATTTCACGGGTCCTTTATTTTTCCTAATCATTTCCTGGCAATTTTCTGAATCACATAAGCCAAAGTTCCTTTGAGGACACAGAAAACGACACAAAGACTATGACAAACTGTAATTTCAGCGAAGGATGTGATGAATTATCTGTGACGACCGACTGGTTCTGCGTTTCTGCATTAAACCAGTAGACCTTTGTTATACATTTTGTCGAGTTGTGTATTCAACCCAAAGGAATCTGGGTTTTTATTCAAGGAAATGGTGCTTGTCATATGCCGGTGACATGCGGCCAATTCTCACATATTAGTATGTTACCAAATGACATAGCCTTTTTCAGGAGATTTAACAGCAACATAGCAGCTCTCTTACAGACAATTACCATGCAAATAAAGCCTTAGCAATATAATAAGCTATATAAAACGGTAAATGAGGATGAAGAACTGCACAGGAATACATCTGATGCACGTTTCACCACTTCGCCTTTTTGTTGATCTTGTATGCACGCGTTTTTTTTTCCTCACCGGACGGCAGAAACAGAGAGGGAGAGGAACAACAAAAGGATAAAGTGGGAGAAGCAAAAGAAAAAGGAAGATGGGCAGTGAGTAAAGGAGTGGGCCATGTTATTGTCGCAGGAGAATGGTGACGTGGTGTTTAAAGGGCTGAATGTTGCGATAAGAGTGGGATCCGCGGTGAGAGGAAGCTTTCAAATGAGAGACGCTGTTTACACAAAGGCGGACGAGGAGGATTTAACACGAACCGACGCGCGCGCGCACACACGCGTGGCCACGCACGCACGCACACACAGTCGCGCATTTAAAAAAAATATGACACAACCTCTCAGTGAGGCCCAGCCAGGAAAAATGAGCCTGAGTGAGTGTGTTGGGGAAGATGGAGAGTAAGCAGGAGATTAAAAGGCAAGGCGTGAGAGGAGGGGTAGTCTGAAGAGAGGTGGGAGTATGAAAGACAAATCTTCCTAAGAGCATTTGAGAAGGGCTGTGTGCAAAGCTATCGTTGACTGAAATCCTTTACAGCATCAAAGATTTGCTCATCATGCCCAAACACATGAAATATTCCATCCACCACCCCCCTCCCCTCCCCAATTCTCTTTCCCTTACGTTCCTCTTCTTCGCTACCTTCAAGCTCACTTTCTCCGCCGTCCCCCCTTCATCATCTGTCGCGTACTTTTCTTCGCCCCTTTTTTTCCTCCAAATAACAATTACAGCGAAACGCTCTGAGCTCGAGAAAAGATGAGAAACACACACAGACGCCGCCCCTCTGTGTGTCTGTTTGTCTTCACCGTCTCTGCTGTCCTGGAGGTTGTTAGCACATGTGCAGGGTTTTGCTCCGTCTGCCAGCATCAGCACAAACGCACACCCCAGAGTCATTACCACATCCCCCCCCCCCACACACACACACAAAAAAACACACACTCATGGAGACACTGCCACGCAATAACTGGACTACCTACAGGCACACATGGATGCACGCAGGCACACTATAAACAGCATTTATCAAGTACATTGTGATTCTAATATTACTGGAGGTGCAAGTATTAAAACTAATAAGCTCCGTCCCCTCTCCCTGCTGCACTTTACTGCCTACCTCCCTTTTCTCTTTCCCCCCCCTCCCTATACCCCTTACAGGAGCTCCCACCACCTCGCTTCATCCCTCCCTCCATCCGTTGCTCCAGCACCAGATGGTAAAGCACTGTGACCAATTAAAGACTTCCCTGAGGATAGAACCAGTTATAGCCCCAGCCATCTGACCATATCTGTGTGTGCGGGAGAGAGTGTGTGTGTGTGTGTGTGTGCGTGTGTGTGTGTGTGTGTGTGTGTGTGTGTGTGTGTGTGTGTGTGTGTGTGTGTGTAAACCTTAAAAAAACATATCAATGTGTTTTAATCAGTGTACAAAGCCTTGTCCTTGGGCCAGTTACTCTTAAAAAGGTACATTTGGCACAAGAGCGGAGGAATACAGTCGTATCTAAAGCCTTTTTTGTATTATGCATAGGCACACCGTGACAAGATCTGGAGTATCACTTCCTTAGAGCGCAGCGCAGAGCAGGGACTGGACTGGAGCGGAGCGGAGCGTGGAAGCTGGCCAGGGGTGCAGAGTGTGAGCAGGTGTGCTCTGTGTGTTCTGTGTGGGTGTATGAAAAACAGTGTCTTTGAGGGGGAGAGAGAGAGAAAGAGAGGGAGAAAAAAAACAAGTGTGGCTGAGGGAGGTGGGCAGCACTCAATCACCAGGCACCCATCCAGCAGGGCAGCAGATGAGGGAGCAA
Organism: Sparus aurata; assembly: GCF_900880675.1. Taxonomy (NCBI): domain Eukaryota; kingdom Metazoa; phylum Chordata; class Actinopteri; order Spariformes; family Sparidae; genus Sparus; species Sparus aurata. Next base: position 16,629,628 of record NC_044195.1, read on the forward strand.
CTGTCTGTCTGAGTTGCCAGCACTGAGGGGAATTAGGCATATGCCAACCCTACCCCACCCCCCTCATTCATACACACAGAGATACCCACACACACACACGCGCAACTCTCTACCCATATCCTGTGATGGCCGCCCTGGCACGGGGGCACAGGTGGCAGCATATGTTTACCGTCTACCCCCTGAGCCAACTGAGAGGGAGGGAGCGGTCATGCCTCTGTCTGTCTGTGTGTGCAGTATTGTCTTAACACACAGTCAAAAGTCCTTCCTGAAGCTTTCAGATATCTCCGAGTGTCGTTATTAGATTCTGCGCTGCAGATTTTAGATAGCAGTGTGTCCCTGAGATGGCGCTTGAGGGTCATCACTTTGCTTGCCTTGGTGCTTTAACCGAAATGAGTTTAGACTCCCAGGCTTCTCCACTTTTACTTTTCCCTTCAACACCAGCACTCGAAAGCCAGCCCGCGGCTGTCTCCACAGCCCACACTCAAATCCATTACATCAGACGTTTTAACTAAACCTCTGTTTCCCATTGCAAATAACGAGGCTGCGATTAGCATGCTAATGAGGTGGGTGCGATGCTAATCTTTAAACTGGTATCAGCAGTCCTTACTGACAGGCCCGCGCCAAGTAAGGGACGAGGAGATTAGGGCTGGGCAATGTGACGCTAAATAGCATGTGATGGTAGAAATGTGTCCACTGGTAGAGATTTGGCCTTCCTGTCCCCACAGCGAGAGCTATCCTTAAAGCCGAGCAAGAGAGTGGGCACGTTGGTGAGTTGACGTGAGTTGAGCTGCTTCATACTCTTTTATGCTTGCATGTATATTATATACATTTCCACCCTTTCGTTGACATTGCAGATACATCCAAATACATCTAGCATTGGTATCGTTACTCTGCGAAGGAACCACCTCTCACAAAACCAAATGCAGTATTTTCCTGTAGGTGGGAACACATATGACACGGACAATCTCCTGTCGTTTCTTATATGTGTGAAAGGACAACTCCGGAAAATGTCCATACCCAATTCTCCAGGTGCTGTCCACGGTTATTATGAGAGACAGGCTTTAGTGTCTCTGCTAAATAATCGGGGCAGGTTATAGAACATGTTCACGTGGTGGGCATTTTCCTCTGACAACATACTCAGGCTCAAATGCCTCACTGCTGTGTCCTAGTGTGCAAATCGCATGAAGTCACATGAAAACGTAGACAGCTGACAGACTGTTGTCATTTCACGGCTTCCTGATTGACTTGCAACTGTAAAGACAACGGACGGCTTAATCCGGAGGGACGCTGGACCACATTTCAAGATAAAACAGGTCCGCTTTCATCAGACAACAGTTTACGTTAGCATTCAACCACAGTCTCGCTAATGTTACTATTTGTTACAACGTGGTAAGGAAAGGCATACATTAATTCTGAAAATATGAAACACACATCTCGGACCCATTTTTTTAAACTGGGAGTGAAACACACTGGATGTAACCAAACAGTAATGTTGGCTAGGAAGTTGCTGAACGCGAACATCTGCTTGAGAGTTCTATCCATCACCTGTTCAGTTCCTGATCAGTTGGGAAGCTGTTAAAAGACAACAATTTGTCGGATTATCTACGTTAATGCCGTTTGCAACCTGGAACACAGCCGCATTGCATAATCCCAGCTTTCAAGTTTATCACCCTGGTTCTGATGTTGGAGGAAAATGGCAGCAATGTGAAGAGGGTCTACGGAGCAAACGGATGCAGTTGATGAATCCAGCTGCTTCACAAGGGAATGTGATTTTTGGCAGCAGGACTGCTAATCTTTTCGATGAGAGAACGTTTGTGATGGTAATGGACTTCTGTTACAACTCCGTCGTTCTCATTTGGAACCTTAGGCTTCCAGAATGTTAATTTTACCGCTTTATGTCTCGTGTTCACTCAAGTGTTGTTTTAGTTTGTACGGAGTTCAAAATACTAGAAAAGATAGTAATCAAATGTGTTGATGCATAGTATGAAACCACATCTTAATTGAATGTACAGAACAAATACTGTATTGTGAAGTGTGAGATGTAGGAGATTAAATACAGTGCGATAAAAGATTTTGTCCCCATCGCCCACCCCCACTAAATGAGGTGGTGAAAAGCAGCGCTACACTTCACAACTGACTCCTGTGGGATAAAAGATATATCTGTTGGAGCTCTGTCCACCATCCAACTGGACAGTGTGCACAGTGTTGTTTTGAGATGAGCAAATCGGTGGTTTCAACTCTGTTTGCAAAACAAGCAGGCAAGCAGGCAAAACAAAATGCAATGTGCACCAACAATGTCGTGTTTCGGCTAAATCCAAATGGAACAAATACATTGTCCCTGCCAACTCCAAGACGCAGATTGTCTGTATCAATTTCATGAAGCGCCGGTGTTTATCAGCTCATAACGTTTAACGTCATACTTGCTGCTTCACGCGTCGGCTTGCTCTTCTTTTAATCGGGTCTCCCCGCCTTTTCAGCTACCTAGCGGTCGGCACGCTGGCACGGCCAAACAGAGTGCAGCTTATGTGCTAGTGACCGAAGCCAGCTGCTTTGCACAATCAGCTCAATCACTGCCAACCACTAGTTGCCTGGATGCAGCTATGCTTCAACAATGCCAGCTCTCTACCTCTCCACGCGCACGACACATCACTAGAAAGCGTGTATGCAAGAGTGCCAATATCTCTGCATGTTCTTGGATATATGAATGTGTGTGAAATGGATTCTTTTGCCTGTGTGAGCATTTGTGTCCGTGTCAAAAGGGGTTATCAGATGTATGGCTTTAACCAAGAGGAACCTGCCCCTTCATGTGCGCTCAGATAAGGCTTCAAAGCAGCTGCAAACATCAAACAATGCAGCAGCAGCAGCAGCAGCAGCAGCCGCCTGAGTGTCCTGGACCACACTTGCGTGCGTCCTGGAGGCTATTAAAGTGCAAGTTCCACTCTTCGCTGACACACATTTTAATGACATGAACACAAACACTCGTTAGCATATCCATTCACATCCATATTAATGCCGAAATGCATATTCAAACTGTGGCTGTGTTCTGTTAATCTCACGCAGAAGAGGCAGCAGGCCCCCGGGGGTTAGCGCTTAGCTAAGCTAATCAAATCAAATCGACGACAGAAACAGTGGCGCATCTTTAGCCCATTATATTACATTAATAAACATATACACGCGACGCACACCAACACAGGCACCCGCACACGCGCGCGCACACACACACACACGTGCGTTTGTTAGCATATTAAATCCTTTCTCATTAGCCTAGCTCAATAGCGTGGGTGATGAGCTAAATGCAGAGCAGCGCTGACATCATTTATAGTTTCACAAGGGTAACAACCAAAATTTCCAAGGCAGTGTATGCTTGAAAGTGTGTCTGTAGGCTACAAGAGCATTTAAATTCATGTTTAATGGCAGCAGCTTCTTAATTGGCCCCACAGACCAATCTCAGCAAGTGGAATTTTGAGCAAGAGGCAAAGCTAAAGCACTGCCCTCATTCAGAGTTCTTCAAGGATCCGCTGGGTTACTAGTATTCAAGGCCTGATCTTGGACCTGAGTCAGGCCAGGTTTTAATTACATTCAGTATAATCAGGTAGGGCAGAGACCGTGCGTCTAACAGATGAGTGACTGTGCGTCTATTTGCTGAGTGAATGTGAGTGGATGCCTGCTGTCCTCACAGGACAAATGTGTGATTTGTTTTTGTGTGAACTGTTGCGTGCAGGAAAAATGACACGTAAAGCGTCTCATTTTGGCCGAGACCGTTTGTTAATTGGTGGTGACTCATGCTGCTGCCAGTATTGGTGTTCTTTCTCCATTTGCTTGTTTTATTGGTCTGTTTGGAAGAAAAAGTGTTTTTGGATCAGGTCTAATTATGCGCCTGACTGTTCTCTTGGCCCTTATTTTGGATGTCAGGTTTTGGATGGTTTCCCACAGGTCCATTTGGGATTGGATCTAAAAATTGGGAAACGCGGAGACCTGTAGCTTCATCATTGTGGCCCTCTGTCACTATGGCAATGTACATGGTTAACTTCTCCAGTGTACAAACATGGCTATGCGCCTGAATGAAACTGTTCGGTGGTTCCAAGCAGCTACAAGTGACAGGTGATGGGCAACAACCACCTCAAAGAATTAGATTATCTAGTGCCGGAGTGATTCAGACCGTTTTGTGATGACATTACTTACTTTGACTGCAGCCTTCACGAGGAGTAGTGTGAAAATTTCAAACATGTCTTTCATTTTCCCAACAATACTAAAAGGAGACATTTTATGCTTGTTTCCAGGTTTTTAATTTCATTTTGTGTTACTACTAGAAAAGGCTTATATGCTTTGAAGGCCAAAACACAAATCAGTTTTCTCATACTGTCCAGTGCTGCGGCTCTGTATCCCTCCTCTGTCTGAATTGCTCTGTTTTAGCGCTTTTAAGGCCCCTCCTCTCAAATTCCCAGTCTCCTCTGATTGGTCAGCTCACATGCACCTGACCTAGCACAACAACAACACAGCAGCTGTGCTTAATCATTTCTAACGTGCCAAACTAGCTATCAGCATAAATTACACAAAAGTGTGACAAGGTGACGTACTGTGATGTCACAATGTCACGTTAAGTCGTGGACTGCTGACGAGGCGTTTCAGGGGCAGTATTTTCTGTGGGAGAGAGGAACTCTCTTGACCTCTTTTACTTTCATGACCTTTTACATTCACTAGAATAAATATAAAACACTGAAGGAGAGTCAAAATACGAAAAAGCAGAACAGGTCTTCTTTAAACCAAAAACCTCTACAGTTGTCACCAAAATACACATGTACAAACATTGTAGTACAGCTCAGCCCTACTGGACTACAAAGTATCAAGCGGTCTGTTTTTTTCCCACTTGAAGTGCACTGTTTTATTCACAATACTACATGTTACATTCAGCAGTAGTGCTGTCTACCACAGTGATCTGCCGGGGTTGTTAAAGCCCTCTTCAGTGGTGTTCAGTAGAAAGGATATCTTCCGATGGGAGCACCACGGCACCGTCTCTCTCAGACTCAATTATGGGTGCGACATCTGTCCTGACTGACAGCCCGCTACACTGTGTGTCTGCGACTGTGTTTTGTGTTTGCCGTGTGGGTGTGTGTATACATGCTTGTGTCTGTGCTAGGCGGGTCCGAGTGGCAGTAATGTTATTGAGCAGGAAGCCTTGTCCGCTCAAGTAGATGAGATGTGCAAGGAAATGGCAAGCCAGACATGGTGATAAAATCGCTTTCCATTTGGAGTCCTGCCTGGTCCGCGGCCTAGAGCCAGTATGCGCTTACACACACACACACACACACACACACACACAATGTCAAATATACACACAAACAAAAGCCAGATAGGGGATGTAAATGAAACTGAGAGGTGATGGTAAGGCCAGAGAGAAGAGGAGCAGAGAGAGCTGGAAGTGTCACTGCAAGGAGAGATGAGGAAGATAAAAAGCTCTGGTTGCACTCGGGCCGCTGCTCGCAATCAATACCAACCGACGTAGGAGATACAACTTCTCTCGTCCATTCATCTACACTTTCTCTTCTTTATTCACCCTTTTCCTTTTGTACCTCTCGCTATATTCTTCTTTGTCAACACAAGGCTTCACCCGTATATTTGCCTTCTTTAAAAGCCCCCCTCCCTCCTCCTGTCCTGATTCAATCACCAGCTGCCCACGCAGTCTTACTCTGTGTGCTTCAATCACCCTCGTGCCTTTCTCCTGTGATGAAGCTCAACTAACAGCCGTATTGACAAAACCATATACCTGCATGACCAACACCAGCTGGGGGGCCGAGGCGGTGGACCAGACTGAATCGACTCTGGAGCTTCTGGATTGATGGGAGGGAGTGGGATGCGGTTGAGGAGAGAAAACAGTGTGGAGAGCAAGGGATACGGGAGGCGGGGTCTCAGTGTCACTCAGTGTAACAGACAGTATGTGAGATGACATCTCCACATCTCATTAAGTGAAGTGGAGGAGTGCAACTTGGCAGCGCCTGCTCCCTCGTGAAAAAGAGAGCGAGGGCGGGGGAGACGCAAATCAGACACAACGCTGAGCTCAGCAGGAGGAGTTTGTGATTCAGGCCGTGTTACTCTGTATGTGCTGTATGTTCAGCAGTGCACAGGCTCAGCTATGTTCACTAAAATCAACACTCCGGTTTTCTGCCCTCTTCAGGAACAGAAACGAGGGATGCATGATGTATATTGGGCAAATATAATGATCGTCCCGATAATGGGAAATTTATATAATCAGCTATAGGCCAATACAGAACTTATAGCCAATAACTAGAGCTGATAATGCGAAGCCCAATTGCTTTCACTGACTTATAAATCGCATCATCTAAACACTATGATACAGTAGGTTCACCTTTTGAAGAAAGAAGTTAGGAAGGAATGAAGGAAAGGGAAGAGGAGGAGAAGGAGATGAAGGAAAGGAGCACACTGTCAACATGCTAATGGACGGAGGGATTGATTTCACACGCAGTCGAGTTCTCAAGTGCAGGACTTGAACACAAACGTGTGTGCGAGCTGCAGTGTGAGCGCTGCAGCCTGCGGGCGCTATAGCATTAAGCAATGAAAGCAAGCTGACCCGCTCTGTTCCAAGTTCACTTCCTTCAAAACAACTGTGGCTAACCAGTTTCATGGAGCTCTAATAAAACATGCATCGGCATATTCATGACACTTTGTCACCTCTTCCTTGCCAAGATGTTTATTTATTTATTATTTACTTTACAGACTAAAGCTGACTACCTCCACCACACGTCGAGCATGTCCACTGAGGAGGTGCGTTTGTGCCGGCTGGACAAGGTGCCGTCCTTTGTGCTTGTGTACGTGTGTGGACCATTTTTTCTGCCCAGCAGGTGTGCATAAACTGCAGGTTATCAACTTATTTTCAAAATAAAATAAAAAAAAAATTGAAATGATCTTTTATCTTATCGGCATCAGCCATAACAAGCAGGTAACTATCCATAACCAAAAAGATCCATATCATGCATTCTTGACAGACTACTGTATGTGTCTCTAGCTCACAGGAAAGCCACTCAATCATGTGAAGGAATTCCACTGGAAGAGAATAAAAACAGAAGCCATAAATGTAATGAAAACGAGAAGTATGACTGGAGGGACGTAGTGTTTTGCCGTGGCTTGTTTGGAAAATCGACCCACACGACGTTTTCTACTTCTTTAACTTGAAATGCCTGGGTCTCATCTGTAGCCTTTTACTTCTTTCCCTTTCTTTCTCAGCCTCCTCAATTTGTGCTGGGTAATTGCATTCACAGCTCGTATGGTTAGTAACTGCATTAACCTTAGGAGTCACATCAGGCAGCGACTATTTAAAACACACCCCTATAGCGCCAGCTGTATTGTGGGTAATGCCTCGGGGAGGTGTAACCAATCACATAGGAGTCGGGAGGAAGAGCTCATCATTCATTGGTCACACACTCTATTCAGCATCGCCCCGCTACCCATCTCCAATACTGCCGCTTCTGTCCCCATTCCTCTCTTTTCCAATTTCCTTGTCTCCGACTCCTCTCGCCATCCATCTCACTTTCTTCTCTTCAGAAGCACTCACTGCCAAAGTTGATTTTTTCTAGTGTCACACATCTGATGATGAACCTTTTCTTCCCTTTCTCGTGTGCGGTGGCAGTGAATAACAGGAAGAAGTGCGAATGCCTCCGTTTGAAAACTCACCAAGGCCTCCCTTTCTCCAGCTCTATTACTATATTACTACAGCACTGGGACTGGATGACTGCTGCCAAGTGCGGAGGCTAGAATCTGTATATCTGCCAGCATGGCGACTCCTATGTGCTTTCTAGGACAGTGAGGGTATATGGGAGCCTCGTAAGTAAGAGCAGTGTGATACTTGTTTCAGCGAGGGCTTGCTGTTCTGCTAGTGGTTGGAATCGCTCACACGCAGGCTGGTGCGTAGGATAAGGACAACCGTGATGGCCATGTCAGGCTGTTGTCCTTTTCTTCTGCAATCTGATGTGTAGGAGGAAGTCAAGCGTGCACACACACACACACACACACGCATGCACAAGCACACAGTAACTCACACTCAAATGCAACACATGGAGCTTAGTCAAGCTCCAAGATCAGAGTGTGGAGGAGTGCCGAGAGGAACCACGTGTGACCTTCAACCTCAGAGAGCTTCACATCGCCCAGGTTAAACACATGTCTTGCGCAACATTTTGGCACAAACAACGATACCTGCATCCATATAAAGACACGCAAACTATGAGAAATAACAGCTTAAAGAAAAAAGAAATAAAGCCGCCTCATTCACAAAGAGGGACACTCTTGTTTCTGCGCAGGTCACACTGCCGGCCAGACTGTCGGGCCTCAGCTGCAGATAAAGGTTAATGGATAACATCGCCACTGTTATCTTACTATGACCAAAAGGCAAAAGCAAAGGAAAGCATCCAAGTGTTTCCTGTAGACACAGCATAGCTCGTGCCTCGATGTTTTTACGACATTGTCAAATTAGAAACACAAACAATACAGAAAAGATGCCACACTGGAGCATTAATGTTGCATTTGAGAGACATATTCACATTCATGATGAGCACGTTGAGTTTGGTTTACTCCTCTCAGGTTGCCTGTCACTTGAAGGAGGCCTATTATGCTCGTTCATATCATAACTTCAACTGGAGGAACAAAAATACACCGACATATTATCACCTTTAACGGGCGATACGGTGGGGGTGTTACCAAAGGGTTTCCTATTCACACACACCACCAGATACTGACCAAGATAAGCATTTGTGAAGTTGTGCCCTACCAGATTAAGTCCAATATTCACCTCACTTCTGGCTCCATTTTTGGTCTCCACCAACTCTTGAGGGAAATATCACGCTCATTAGCTGCTAAATGTTCACCAGCTAGTCACTAACTATCTGTCTGCTGTTTTGGTGCTGAGCAGGTACGGGTGTACAGAGGGGGATTTTAGAGTTTTTTAACTGCCTGCAGCTGCTGGAAACAAGGTTGATGAGCCCGGTGAGACTTGAGCCAAAACAGTTCAGTTGTGAGCCGTAAAAACCACGAAGTGAAAAATGAAACTGCGTAGAGCACAGTGGGGAAATGCAGAGCCGGGTGATAATTCTCTGTGGGTTTTATCACTGGGAGATTTCACATTTATTCTTTATATAAACATAGCAGTTATGGACGCTTTAAGTACACGGGCCAATAATTCATTTACAGATACGGCCACAGTGGAGATTACTTCCCCGCTCGCTAGTACGCCAGTCTGTCTTTCCCCGTCAAAATCGTGGAGGAAAATAACAAAAGGAACTGTCAAACCTAACCTTTCTCTTCACAAAGAATAATGACTTTTCTGTTTATCTGAGTCACGCCATGATTTAGAGGACATCATCTAGTATTTGTGCCATGCTGCCAAATGATTCATTTCACATGTGTAATATTACTGCAGTGCCTCGGGCAGTATTGACACTTAGGGGCTGAGCAGAGCTATATTTTGATTAATCTAAGTTTAGTTTCACAGAGGGGGAAGAAAAGACAAAAAACAACACAATTTCTGTCCACTCAGTCCCATACACAGAGACATGCATACAAAAAAAAAGGCAAAGATCACGTTTCCAGGCAATTATCCACGTGCCTGAGTGGGGTGTCTGATTCTGTGTGACGGACAATACAAGACCTGAAAACACAGGGGAACGTCACAGTATCGTGGAGAACGCCATCCAGGTGCAGAACAGAAAACGCTCTCCTCCTCAGGGATTAGGCATTAAGTTGCATGTTGAAACCCTCCTCTGCCCTTTGTGCGGAGAGTCGACAGTGGGTGAAACACATCCCCGTGAGTGAGTAAGCCTTAATGCACCACTCAGGGCACAGATTACTGCGCGGCCTTCAACTCCTTCATCAAACCCAAACAGCCCAGATGCACAGAAACTCACGCAGACAGAAACACGCCTCCCATCTCATATCCCTCCTTCCCATATTTCCTCCACAACACTCCCCTGGTTGCGGTTGTTCTCTGACATCACCCTTGAATCACATATTTTCAGAGGCAGCATCAGCAGAGGTTTTTTAAGGGCAAGAGCAAATTAAAGAAAGAGGCCAGGGGGCTGATGAATGGAGACGGACAGATGACAGAATGAAAGACGGGAGAATGAGGACGAGAGGATGGACATGGGGAGGAGGAGGAGGGGGAGGGGACACAAGGTATTGTTTGTCCGCCGACAGCCCAAGGAGGCGTGCAGCTGCTGAGCAATCACAGAGGGGCCGAAGATGGGAAGGACCCCGCCGCGTACCCCTGACCTCTGAAACTGGGTTAAGAGGTTAAAGACACAGAAAGGCTCAGATAACAGAGTCCCTCAACACCTCCGCTCGCACCCTCGGCCTCGCTCTCTCACACGCATTTCTATAAATACCACGTGCTATCAGCAGCGCTGTTTTTAAAGTGCCCCTCGTCTGAGCCCTGACCCAAATTCACATCGCACTGCTGGTACGAGATAATACAACCGCTGAGGCGCTGATAATAATACTTATTCAACGAAAAGTCGGGCCCATTGATCTGTTAAGCGAACATGACTTTCTGACCGAGAAGTTCTCTGTTCACAGGGACACACTGGGACACGTAAAGTGCAACTCTGCCATTGAGCACTTGGTATGCACTTTGACCTCAAGAGGGAGGTCAGCCTCGACAGGGACGGAGGCACGAAGTTATGACGGGAATGGAAATTCAAACTATGACAGCTGTGGCTTCAGCACCGCATGCCTGTTGGGTTGATCTGTACATGTCTCTGGCAGAGAGGACGGAGTGGAAGACGGGAACTAGTGCTGCTGTTTGACACATCACTCCGACACACCGCGTTGCACTGAAACTGCTCAGGGCAAGGAAAGAATACAGTAGATGAGAAGGAGGTGTGAGAGCTTGTGTGGGCGTGTGAGTGAGATAGGGAAGTGCGCGGTTTTTTCCCCGGTCAGAACAGATGGGACATTGTGTGATGTTGGATTGCAGCACTTCCTCTCACACCCCCTCAACAAGGGCGCGCGGATCACAGCTAGTTTTTGGACATCAGGCTCTGGTTCGCTTTATTTGCGATCAGCCTGGCTGTCACTGATCTGCTTGCGATACAGATTATTCTGTATTTTACCAAAAAACCTCAACGAACATCACATTCAGGGTTGACAGCACATACCATTAGGCACGCTGCTCGAGGCCCCAGGTCGGAAAGGTTTATGTAAATTTGTTTAGAATAAGCAGCACTGTGGCACAATATGCACTGCAATGACTCAAAGCAGATCTCGCATTCTTTTCAATCACAAGGTCCTGATTTGCATAGGGGGTCCTGTGCAAAAATCTAGTTCTGAGCCGCTTCAAATTTCATTGATATTTTGCATATATGTCGCACAGGTCGAAATAAATGGATGTGTAATCAAATCCCTGCAGTATTTTGTAAAGCCAAAATACATAATGAAGCTGCCATGTGTGGTCCACCATGTACACTACATCTGATGGGTACACAGAGACAAAATTCACAGAGTCAGGGTCAAAGGGGGCTCACCGATCAACTTTGCCGAAGACCGCCTAGAAGTTTAATCCAGCCTTGAAAATCCTACAAACAATAGCGCTGCTACTAATGATTATTTTCATTGTCATTTAATCTGGTGATTATTTTTCCAATTGAACAACCAATTGAAAATGTCAAATAAGGTGAAAGATGTTTTTCCAGTCTCCAGTGTTTCCTAAAGACTGGGATAATGTCCTCAAATGTTTTGTTTTGTCCACAACATGGTGAGGTCACAAGATATTCAGTTTACTTTTATAGAGAAGCAAAAATAAAGAAAATATTCACTTTCCAAAAGCTGGTATCAGATCATTTGTACGATCAAAAAATTACTCAAACTGATTAATCGATTAGCAAAATAGTTGCCATTTGATTTAAGGGGGAATTATTCCGCTTGGTTTGTTTTCCTTCAATTCCTTCAATTCCTTCAGTGTGTTATATGCGTAGGTTCAGTAAAAGTTGCATGTGAAAGATCTTTCACACCAACAGAGGCTCCTCTCTCCCACAGAAAACACTGCTCCTGAAACTCCTCCACAGTAGTCTACTAGTCTCACTTTCATTTCTGTCCCTTTGTGACACACTACGTCACACATTTGCATAATGTATTCCCAGCGGCTAGTTTGGCATGTGAGAATTGACTTAGCACAGTCGCGCTGTTATTGTCAGCGGTGCTGGGTCAGCCATGTGTTAGCTGGCCAATCAGAGCAGACTGGGGAATCTGGAGGAGACAGGAGCTAAAACCGTGTTCAGAGGGGGGATTCAGAGCTGCGGCACTGGACAGTATGAGCAAACTGATGTCTCTTTTAAGCATTAAAGCATGTAAATCTTTTCTAGTAGAATGATGAACCTGAAAATGATCATATGTCTCCTTTAATGGCCGACATCAATTGATTAATCCTGGCAACTCTAGTAACTTAAATCTTAAATTTCTGAACTAATATAATCACAACACTGCTACAGAGGTGGTCATATTACATTATCGCTAGCACTTTTATTACCTCTGTGTCTGAACGTGGCTGCAGAATACAAATGAACTTGCTTTGTTGGATGTTAATTTGATATATTGAAATCCAGGCACGTTTGCCAAAGTGTATTGCACATGTGTATCATGTCATCTGAATACTAAAAAGGCTGGGATCAGTTTGTCTGAAGGGAGACAAATCATGCTCATTTTCGGGTTGATCGTTTTATTTTGGGCGACTACTTGAACAGGTTTACATGCTTGGAAACACGTGGTTAGTCACAGTTTATCTGTGTGTGTGTGTGTGTGTCTGTGCTTAGAGTCTTACCAGTGAGGTTTGTGCGTGCGCTGTAGGATCCCAGGTACCGGCCGTCTGTGTTGGGTGTGTAACACTCAAACAGACCCTGGTCCTTGGCCTGCACTTTGGTGATGTGGAGCACGGCCGAGTCACCGCTCAGCCTCTCCACGTAGATCTCTTTGCTGTTCACCCTCTGGGCATAAACGGCGTAGGCATAGTTGGGCTCAGCCGTGCTGACGATGCGGATCTCTCTGTCCGCTGCCGTTGGTAGATACATGGACCACTCAAAGTCCTGTTCCACGCCCTCCTTGTAGCCCGTCACGTTGCACCAGATGGTCACGTGAGAGCCCTCGGTCCGTATCAGCGGGCCAGCTTGCACCATTACCACTCTCTGGGCCACGGTAACACCAGCTTCAGAAGGAGGTGGAGGTGAGAGAAGAGAAAAGAGTGGATGGTGGGGTGAGCGCAGGGGGAGAGAAGGAAAGAGAGAACATGGGTCACAAAACTGTGGTTTAATTATTTAGCACAGGCAGAGTTTATGCACCCAACATCTCCCAGGAAATACAGAAACAACGTGGCGTGTGCAGCTGAGCATTATGGAGAGTGCCAACTGAGGTTGAGGTGTGCACACAGACGCACTCACCCGAACACACACACACACACAGTTTTTGAACACCACTAACCGCTTGAAACATACACAGCAGCTCCTTTTAACAGCAGAGATCCAATCGCGCTCACTGCTATTACACTCACTCACATGTTAACCCTCCATCACTTGGGACGGCACCGCAGCTGTGCTGCTCTGAGGTGAGAGGAGCTGAGGTGAGTGTGAGCTGAAAAAACACAAGTCAGCGTGGTGTGCTAAGTGTGTCAAACTGTACTGGTATCTTTTAAGTGGATAGTAAAAAGGCTACTGTTATGTCTGATGGGTCCATTTTCATTGTTCCTAAGCAAGGCTGTGCACTACAGGGACGGAGCCGGGAATTCTTTCGTGATTTCTTCCCCGTGAAACAAAAGTGGAGGTTATCTGCGTCCGCACATTTACACGTTCATGTAAAAATGGTGTGGAAGGGAGAGATTTTTTGAGGACATTGATTGGAATTTCTCGTAGCTGATCGCTTTAGGATGGATGTGGGTCTCAATCCCGCCATGCAGCTTCGTGTCAAAGGAGGCGAGCTGCTAGCGATCACATTAAGTGATGAGAGTGCTGGTCAGACATGACCAGAGAGGGACCTAAACGCAGCATCTAAGACCGACCGCTGCCAATTTGGTGGTTTTCTTTCCAGGTTTGGCCCCTGGAAACCCGGAAGCTAACGTTATCCAGCTAATAGCTCCAATTGAGGTATCTTAAGCGCAAACGACCCTGCCTCACATGTGCGATGTTCCTGTGCTCGCTCAAGCCCTTTGCTCAGCTCAGTCTGACGCTGAAAGTGCTCCTGACTTGTCTCACTTGCTTACAAGGAGCTCAAGTACTCTGCAGATTGTAGTCCTGCATCATTTCATCTTTCCTCTTCTTCTTTTTGAGGCTCTACCTGGCAACCACGGCTCCTCCACACACAGACACTGTCTCACAATAAGAAAAATGACTTTAGAATGCCTTCCTATACATTAATTTTACTGTGAACTATGCAATTGAGACTCACAAGTTATTTTACTGAAAATTCCTTGTATTTAGCCTCTTAATCTGTGGTGTGGTGTTATATATGGAGGGGGGGTTAAGGGTTGGCCATTTGCGCTATGCCAGAAAGACTCTTTTTCACAGCCTCATGTTGGCAGGTTTGCAGAAGGTGCACTTTAATTACAACAATTACAACACTGTCTAGTGAGAGGTGAAAACTGCTACCTGAAAAAAAAAAACACCATCCTGATTTATGAAATACCTCCTCTGTCCTATGCCTACAAATACAAACTCAGTTGAGACAGTTGCTCCTTGTCAGCATTTTTTAGAAGTTCCCCTGTTACCAGCGCCGTCTTATTCTGAATAAAAACTAAAGCAGCAGGAATCTAAGAAGGTTAAACTAACAAATACTGCTTTTGCATTTTTTATATTGTTAATGAATAAATAAGAATCTCCAATTGTACGACGTTGATCTCATTAAAACAAAACATGTAGCTGGTGGACTGATCCATGAACTGTAGCCAGCTGAGGGCTGACTTCAGCGTTAAGCCCCCACAGAAGAACGACTTTTGCTAATCTGTACGTCGCTTTGTAGCCTATATTTAGGCAAACAACATATGGGAATCTTGCCTCAACCCTTCCTGCATCCTCACTCACATACACTCACACACCACATGCATGCATACACACACACACACACACACACACACACACACACACACACACACACACACACACACACACACACACACCAAACGCGCACACACACAGTATTCACCATTCAGGGAACAACTACAAACATCCCTCTCATTGGGGCCAACAACAGAGCACTTACACATACCCCCCCAAATCCAGACAGAGCGACAAGTACGCCGTTTCCTGTCTGCACAAGCAACTGGGGATTGCAGCTGTGTTTGCGAGTGTGTGTGTGTGTGTGTGTGTGTGTGTGTGTGTGTGTGTGTGTGTGTGTGTGTGTGTGTGTGTGTGAGGGAGAGAGAGAGAGAGAGAAAGTCTGTAAGATGCTGTGTCTGTGGGCACAATTCTTGGCATTAATAATTCACCAGAACAGCTTTTTAACTTCAACATCCTCTCTCTCCTCTCATAGTAACTTTCTCTTACACTTCCACTACACCCCCAGCTTTCATTCACTGCTATTAATGCGAGTGCATTCACGCCCATGCATGTGTATGGCCATGCATGACTCTACGCATGTTCGTTTGTGTGGATCGCGCGTCTTACTTCCTTCCTGCGGTTATAGCCTCAGGTCTTTTGTCACTTTTTGAGACACTTTCCACTTGTGATTTGATGAAAATCTACAGATCCATGATTTTCTTTCAGAGTCCCTCGCTTGAACGGGATCTGAGTGGCATAGCGAAATAAAAAATGCTTGAATTAATGGTTCCTTATGGCTTGATTTCTCTTATGGGACTCCCACAGGACCAGTCATCACATGAACTATCAAACTCCGCTCATGAATAGCACTGCATTTAAATTCAGACTTGTTAACCTCGCTCTTATAGAAAAGGGAAAGGAGGAGGTTTTATTTGGCCAAGTGGTGCAATCATCTGCATATCAGCTGCCTCTAAGGAAAATATACAATGTAAAATATCAAAGTGACAGCGGAAATAATGTACACAAATAAAGTGTATTAAGCTTCCAGTGATATCATTGGATCCTATAAGATATGTCCCTATAGGGATATCATAGGACTTCTATACAAGGCTTGGCATGGTGAAATCAGCCCACTCAGAATGTATTTTTTAATAATTCTGTACTTATTAATATTTCCCACACGCACTCTGCTCATGCTACATTTTTCATGCAGTCCTGCTGAATAATACAACACATCTCCTGATGCTTTTTTAAAAAAAAAACAAGATAAAACAAACATCACAGTCAACGACAAACTAATCATCGAGGTTTGTGCTGTTAGCACGTGGAAATGGAACCGAAGAAGCCCTTTGAAGAAACAAAATAAATATTTCCCTTGGAAAAAAAAAAAAGAAGATGATTGGCTGCATGTTCCTCCTCGGATTTCTAGCTGTAGAACAATATTACTAGTTTGTATCTTTAGATTATCCAGATCTGTTCAAGGATAAATTCACCCACACAGGAAAATTCAGTCATTATCTACCCCCCCTCAGGCAGATGGAAAGTCGGGTAAAGTTTCTTAGTCTACAAAACATTTCTGGAGCTTCACAGCAAAACCCTGTTGCAGCTTTGTCCTACACAACTGAAGTAGACTTGTTTTAAAAAAAAAAGGTACCCATACAGCTAATTTGATGTAATCCAAGTCACTGCGAGCCTTGGGATCCCAAATTGATTTCAAAAGACAGTATTTACATTCTCAATGTGCGTTCGAGCTTTTGCACCTACTCCAGCCGGCGTGTGCGCCAACGCTTTTAGCTTAGCATCTATAGTTACATTTAGCTGACGCCGTTTTAGTCCCTCTGATCATACCCTGGAGAAAGATAATTGATTGTCGAGTCTCATTCCCAGGTCGTCAAATACAAGTGCTTTGGGCTGGTGGGCAACAACCCAAGTCGGTGGTATTCAACATCCTGTGAATGAGACTCGACAATCAACCATCTTACGAATTTCACCTCTAACCTGCTAAACATTTGGCTACTAGCGTTTTGAAAGTCAGCGAACACATGACATTCCCTCCCAGCACTCTAAACCTGAGACTGACAGAAAGTCTATAGTGGAGTGCACTGACTGCATCTTGCCGAGGAAGTGATGGGACGCATTTAGTACACTGAAGCTATCCATTCTGACTCAGGCCTCGGTTCCCTGTTTTTCGTCAGTGTGCTAATCTGGCGGCACCCAGTCTACCCACATTCAGCTCAGATCATGTCAGGGCTGTACTGCTGCATCACTGCTTCTCATGTTGCAGCTACTCATCTCAAACTGCTGGAAACATATTACTCATACATTCCCCCCTCCCCCTAAAAAAAGCCTTACTACTCATACTGTGTTGGTGCACCCGGAGCTTTTCTCCGCTTGCCTGTCTCCTGTCATCCTCCTGAAACAAGCTGCCTCCTTACTTCTGATTACGCTCACTCCCTTCCTCCCATCATCAATCCTTCTCTTCGTCCTCTCTCCCCCCACTCTCTCTCTCTCTCCCTCTCAGTATATTCCTGTCTCTTCTCTGTGCCTCGCGGTTCTCTGCGTCTTTTCAGGCAGGATTTAAGCAGCTCTGTGAAACTTCAAAGTGCCCATCGCTCTGGAGGCTGTTTAGAAAGGCTGACAATGACATACCAAACCCTGCAGACCTTCAACTGATCGCTCAATTCCACCAACCTTTCCCCGCAATAATCCTGTGCCCGCAAACTCCCCCATCTCTTCACCTCTGGCTACGCTGTCTCGATGTCGAGTGCCCATATTTTCTCAACAAGGCCTCAGATTTTTCTATTATTAACGCTCATCTCCATCTTCGCATACCGCGGATGTCTCGCTACCCCTCTCCTCATCCTCCTCCCGCCCTCACCCACTCTGGCTTCACTCTTTCCTGTGTCTCATCTCTCATCTTCGCTGCCGGGTGCTTCCCACACAGCTCGTTGACTGGACGCCGGAAACATGCGACCTGTGTCTGCCAGACGATGGTGGATGACCGCGGATGAGCTCTCCAAGTGACCTTGCTGTTCGTCGGCTGGAGCGTACACATCAGTCAGAGCAGAGGACTTCGAACGCACGCATACGCAAAAACAAACACACACACACACACACACAAACACACACACACACACACACACACACACACACACTCAGGGAAAGCTGCAAAGAGGATTATGCTAAGTGGAAGGGGGGGTTAAACACTAATCCAATCATTTGTGGCCAGTGTCTTATTCCCAGTGGAAATGGCAGTGAGGCCACTAGAATTCGTGCCCAACAGTCACATCATCACTCGTCACTGACATGGGATAATTATACACCTAGAAAAGGTGTATAATAAAAACCCTGCAGGGTGTAAATATCATAGAGGACATTCGCAGCTGTGTCGAGAAGTGCTAATGTGGAGAGTTGAGCTGTCGATCATCTCATCTCACTTTGCTTTCATTCCTAATTACAAACAGACTCCCAAACACACACACACACACACACACATACACAGATTAAAGCAAAAGAAATCTGCGATGAGCAACCAGAAAAGGGTGAGCAGATACCTTACCTCAATGAGGTATCAACAACTCAGGTATCAAGTACAGCACTTGTCTTGATACTAGCGACAACAGCAAAAAGTTTAACCCAACATGACGTCAACCATTTGTTTGTGGACTACAGTTATTAGGTCATGAGTCTGGCATTATTACCTTTGAGCCAGAGGTAAACATATTTGGGTGAGATTGTGGACCGTTAATATACCAGGACGGACCATCCAAGTTAAGTATATGTGTGGGAAACACTGGATTGTCAATCACAAGGAATCCACATGCTGAAGCAAACCCTGCTGATGTGGTTGAATGATAACATTAGTCATCACCTATATGTTTTAACTTTGAAATATGTCCCAGGTCTCTCAATATTTTTTCTTTATCCATTGTCTTTCTAGTTGCTGTTCATTCTGGAAGTGGTGTAATAAGAAAGTTTTGCAATATTCCCCAGGTTTATATGACTTCTGTCACCTGCAACGCAGCAACAGGACATTTGAGCTTCCCATCCTGAGCGCGAAGTCAGAGGAAAATGGCCACTATGTGAATATGGTCTATTGGAAAGAATGGAGGGTTACTGTCTCCATTGGCTACCTTCTATGGCAACAACAGGATGGGGGAGAACATTTTTAAAAAGAAACTGTCTCAGACAACAAGGTTTCATTATCACCTTTCAACAAGAGTGTGACATTCCATGCACACACTTCTCAGTGCATACACCCTGCTTCCCAGAGGGGACTGTACAGAAGAGGCCAATTAGTGATGCATAACCTGAACAACACCAACACAGTGCTCTGACTTATGTGGCAGTAGGTGAGATGCTTTAATGAAGGCACTGAAAACCTGTCATATAAATCAGCGTCTTATTATGAGCATAAGACATTATACTATCTGCGACAGTTTTGTGTATCCAAATTAAATATTTGTATATTTTAGTGTGTGATGTCACACATTTCCATGCATCAATCAGAATTTACCAATGTTTTTTATTAGGTTCTAAGAGTGGGATGTTTGCCAGTGTTGCCAGGCCACTGTCAATCAAATCTCAATAAACCAGCAAATTAGCTGTTCTTATTGAAGAATTAAACTTTATATTAATACGTTGCTTAATATTGCTTCTTGTGAATATTGAATATATATATTGAATTGAATAGTGAATATTTCATGAGATAAAGAAATAATTAAGCCCTGTAAACAAGTTTTAAGGGGTTTTATATTCACACACAAACACACACACACACACACACACACACACACACATCAATACTAGTCCTAGTCCTCTTTAAATAAAAATAAAACTTGAAGTAAGTTGAAGAGTGAGGGAACTCAAATAACTCAAATAACCAGTGAAATATGAATTAATTATGAACATGCTTGCTAGCCAGTCAATGTCCCATCTCCCTAAGGGGGGTTCAGACTCATCCCACAGATCTGAAATCTTGTGAAGATACTCAGACAAGTAAGGTAGCAAAGAGAAAAGGAAAACAGGGAAGAGGAAAAAGAGGAAGAGGGAGGAAGCTAAAGAGAAGAGGACGGCTGCCTCCATGGTGCTGAACACCACGAAAACACACACCAAACTCAGTGTATATAACGTACGTACCGCTGTATGATGTGCTTCATGTATGTGTGACAGTGAGAAATAAACGCCTGAGAAAGATGAAGAGGATTTTCCTCTCCACACTTCTCAGTGCTGGTTAACCATTTTACCCAAAAATCACTCTAAGTCTTTCTCCCTCTAGGCCCCCGAAAGCATTTGACCCTGTTAACATCATTACCAGAGAGAGCAACAAGTGCGATGGAGACAGAGAGATTCCAAGATGAGGGAATACTGGAGGGAGAAAGATGAAAGCTGGGGAAAGAGGAGATGTTTCCATGCGAAGGAAACGCTAACACTTAGAGCGGATGCGGGCACAGTTCCAAACAAATCACGCCGGCTTCCTGAAACCAGGCAAGGACATAAACCTGTGTGTGCTTCATTATGTTACAGCCTAAGCGATGACATTTGTTTCTTTCAATTCCTAAGCTCTTAATCATCTAAATTTGACATGAGTGAATTCTGCCTCTGCTGATGCTGGTGATAGCGTAAAAGCTTACACTGTCCTGGTACATGGCGCTGGGTAAGCATGTCATCCTCATGTAAACCATGTAATGGAGTGATGAGAATCCACAGTCCTTCATCACCAACGGCTTTCTCCGATTCTTCTAACTGTGATTGATGGGCTCCAGGCAGCATCGAATATTACAATTCAGCCCTCATTCTATTGCTCTTTTCCCATTCCTCGTCCTTCCAGCGGTGATAATCATCATCTGAGTCAGGGTGTAAAAATCAGTGTAGCAGGGCTTGTCGTTAACAACCTCTGACCCTCACGCCAGCTTCCAAACCTTCGACAAATCCCACATCTACCACCTGATTTATTAACTGGGATGTTCGAGAGGAGACTGAGGAGAAAGCTAAATGATTTTCAGCGTTCACGGGAAACCATTCGGCAGGCTGTCAGCTGGGAAAAAGGTGCGATGCTGTGAGAGCATTTGACTTTGAGAAATACAGCGAGAAAAGGGAGGACGAGCGTTCCGACTTCCATTAGAGGGCCGGTTAGACGGGCCAGCAGGCCGCTCTAACAGCTGACAAACACTTACAACAAACTGCCCGTCACATCCACGCAGCTCTTATCAGAGGAAGAACAAGAGCGTTCAGAGAGTGGGAGGATGAAGCGGATATGCCGCACGTCACTATTTCATCCTTGTATGGCTCAAATGAAGAGAGCCAGGTGGCGTCAGTGGTAAAGAGCAAGGATTTCGAGAGCAGGACAGCTACATGGAGGAAAAACTTTGCTGAGGGAGTTTTTGTAAGCTAGCAGTGTCATGGAGGACTCCCAATCAGACTTTTCATAGCCTTGGAAAGCCAGAAAAACAGCCAGAGGGCAGAGAGAAAAACCAAACACGAAGAAGCAGACGTATTTAGGCTACCATGGAGACTCCCGCTATCTCTAGCTGGGGTTAAAAGAGTTTATTGCAAATTCTGTATCTTGCTCTTCTCTTGCCATCTGAATCACAATGAGGACCGAGCTGTTTTTATAGAGATAGGGAGGTGTTTCACAAAATAACCATACTCACTTTCTTACCAAGAGTTAGATGAGGAGATTGATACTGAGTGTGCACTAAATATGAAGAAGCAAGCAGTTCGCTTAGCTTAGCTTAGCACAGCATAAAGACTGGAGAGAGGAGGGACACAGGTAGTGTGTTCATGTTTTTCCTTCAAGTTTCATGTTAGGTCAAGTCTTGAGGTGGTCAAGTCCATTAAAGTGTTGCATTAAAATGACTTTTGTGATATGTGTAGAGTTATGTCATGGTTTGGGTTTTTTAGTAATTTCCTGTTTTATTTTGTAGATTCATCTTTCCACTTCCTCTCTGTCCCTTTCCCGCCTTTTTTTATTTACACCTGCGTTTCGTTGTTCGTTAGCCCTTGCGTATTTAAGTCTTTTGTTCCCTGACTGATCTGTTTTCATCCTGCGTCTCCTGTTTCCCTGTGTGTTTCCTGTTAGTCATTTGTTCCCCATGGCTTTATGGTTTGTCCTCCATTTTTGTCATTCTCTTCAGTTTACTTAGATTTTCCTTGTTACCATTTTGTTGCCAACTTGTGTTTCTTGGATTTTCGGTTTTGTATATCAGCCCATTATTAAAGCTCGCTTTTTCTTACGCTCTTCTTTCCTGCCTCTGTGTCACCGAACCCCTCACCTCTGCTGCATTTCACTCAGTTGCCTGTGGCTATAACTTCACCCTATAACATCAGATTGTATGTTAGAGACTGAGGAAGTCACTGAACATATCAAACAAACAAAGTTTACATTACCTGCTTGAGCATTTCTGCCCCAGTCACTTCAGTGTTGTTGTTTTGGTTTTAACAAAGAAGACAACCGATCCCACAGTTCCATGTTACTCTACATCATCAAAATACCTCTTTTGTTTTCCTTGTATGGACTGAGCAGCAAAAATCACACACTGTGCATTTCGGCCTCCACTCAAACATCAAAACTGTACGGCTCTGAACTGGGACTCCCACTTTGTGTCACACCTGGGTCATGCGGTCCTCAGCTCTCACTATGCTAACTAGTCCTAATTTATGGGCCCCCTGGGCTACAACAGTCATGACCCCACCTGCGCTATTGCTCATAACAGCTGGTGAGACCAGGATAGAAACAGTGGGGGTTTTTTAAGGCTAATTCATACCTCTGTGTCGATGTGTAACCGTACACTGCCTCCGTCTCTGGCCACTACACTGTAATTATGAGTGAATGTAGGGGCTATGGCTAGCTTACAGCCGTAAAGTCATTTTCTCTATGTGGGTTGATTCATATTTTCCGATGCCGGCGATATTTGTGGATAGTGTCAACAACATGGAGCAGATCACAATCTATCCTTCTCTGCTGAACAGCTGCCTCTTCATCCTCCCTCCTACACCCTCAGCTGCTTCTCCTTCCTGTTTGACCACGGAGGAAAATAGCTTTTGAGTTTCACCGTTTCATCCTGAGCGATCATTCGAAACACATAATCACCAAGCAGCGATGCCTCTCTGAAGCTTTTAAATAGCATTTTCAGTCAAACAATTTCAAGCCAAATTCTCATCTGTGATGTCAGACTAAATGTTTTCCTGCTCAACCCGTCAAGCTATTGTTTGCTATGTGTCGCTTTTTCTCTCTTTCCGTCAACACTAAAGGCAAGGGATGATTACTTAATCAAAGAATTATCAAATGACGCTTAGTTTTGCAGCATTGCAGTCAAGAGGTAGAGCCTGTGCGGAGCTGTGACTCAGTTCACATATGGCCCAGCTCCAGTGACATCTTGACGTATAAACACAATTAAAGTTTAAAAACTGTGTGTGTGTGTGTGTCTGTGTCTAGAGACATGTCCTTACTAACCCTATTGTTATTAAATTATTCAAAGAAAATGCAGCTGAGTGGCAATGTCCCTTTTTTTTTGCCTCAATCCAAAGGAAACAGTTTAAGAAAATGGAGTGTTTCAGATGAACTCACTGGAGTGTAATACGCCCACAGTCAAATGGCTGAGCGATGCCAGGCACAACCAGGACACACACACACACACACACACACACAAGCTACAGCACTTCAAAATGAAGCTTGGTTATTAGGCAATACGGTACTATACCATATGGACAGAAAATTCATTCATGCTTTACTAAACACAGCACTCACAATGCGAACAATCAATCACCAGTTGTACATAAAGAAAATTCAAGAACTGCATACAGGAAGTAATCATACGCTCCATCGTTTGTCTTCATAAACTTACTTTTGAAATTCCGTAACCAGAATCAATTAATTAAAGCTCTGAGTTTAAGGAGTGGTTGCCACGGCTACAAAATGTTCCCATATAAGCTTGTGACAACACCTGTAACAGCGGAGTCAATTCATAAATACATTACTTATATTTACAGATTCACATATAAAGCATTTAACTTATGAAACACAAGTTGAACTTTACTTTGAAGAAGCCTAGTTAAAGACAATGCAGTTTAGCACCACTATTGTTCAACAAAAATGCAGATACAGAGCAAAACAATGTTTGTTTTTGACAGCGGATCAGTTTGAAATATGTCTGGGGGAAGTTTTATAAGATCTGTGGAGTAATCGAAGAATAAGGACTTATAAGAGGAAGTGCTTCAGGCGCCAGGCTGCACACCTCCAACTTCTCAGTAAAGTAACCTACTCCTTTCCCTCGTTAATGTTATCAGGTTTCGTTATTTCTACTGTGTTTACATCTGATGTATTGCCAAAAAGGCAATATTTTTGTATCAAGAAGTACTGATTAAAAAAAGCAAAATGTGTACAAGTAATCAGTAAATGCACTGAACACTGACTACCGCAGCAAGCCTACACCAAGTCATGACGAGGAAGACAAACATAACTATATGACAGTTTCAATGTCGCAGTTTGCATATTGTGTAGAGTCGATGCCGCCTTGTCAAATTTACAATTCTGTGGGTCACTGAGAGCCTGGTAAACATTTACAGTGTGACAGATGGTTATGGATCATCAGTATGCAACGAGTAGAAGACTGTGGACTGTGTGTGAGCCACATGGAAGTGTTTGAGTTGGTAGTTAGAGGTGCCAATCATTATCACAACTCCTGTTTATTTCTGTTCTCAACAGTGTGTAAGACAAAAATGTCAAGATAGGAGATAGAGGCAGGTTTTCAGACTGGTTGATCCACATCAGCTCATGCACACTGCTTCTCCACCTCCACAATATTAAGTGCCTCAATCTACTCCCTTCCCCAAATCCATTAACTCCATGAGGACACCTGCTCCCCCGCTAACCTCATTTCCCCATCCCCCAACCAACCACAACCTTTCCCTCAAACCCACACACACCCACACACACACACACACACACACACACACATCCCCCACCCTGTCTGATGAATGACAAAGCAATGAACAAAACTCTCATACATACATAGATTATGTGAAAGAAACAAAACAAAGCTAAGCTTTATAATATCCTGTCACAAGTCAACTGAATATTTGCGTTAATTGTTGTAAAAGAATGCGGGGCTATAAAAAAAAAACACTCAGCTATCTTTGGTCATTATCCATCTTGTGCTTGTGCACAATTAAGCCTGACAGCTGTATCTACTTTATGTACAGTGGTTAGTTTTTGTATGACTGGCAGCCTGCTATCAGTTCCCACGTTTGCGCATTAGGCTGTAGATTGGAAAGGAAACTAATTAACTATTAATTAGTCTACTTCAAACAGACTTTTTCTGCCATTGTCAGTCATTTTCCCTCTCAGGCAGTAAAAGACACGCGCTTGTAAATTCATGCATTTATGCATAAGCAATTAGACACAAACACACATCGTGCATCTCTTTGGTTTTTAGGTGTAAAGCGGAAAAGGAGCACATTAGCAGAACATAATGGCAAAGTGAGTGAAGTGCTCGCCACCATTGCGCAAGAGGGGTTTTAAAAAAAGTGTGTGTGTGTGGGGGGGGTTTTCGATCGTGCGTGTTGACATTTATTCATGTGCACACACACCTTTGGACGTGAAACCCGAGTGTGTGGATCAGCTGCATGCAGGTGGGGAGCAGTAGCCATAGTTACGCCGCCTGGTGTGTATCCCACCAGCGTGGGATCTGCTCGGGTGGAGGATCATGCAGGGAGCAGGGGAGTGTGGCAGCACCGTAGGACAGTAGCTGAGAGCACTGTGGGTGGAAAGTGGTATTCTCTCGCCGGGCCAGTCATCATCACACCCAACACAGAGCAGCACAGGGGGATGGGGAGGAGCAGACAAAATCCCAACGGGAAAAGGGCTGGGTTGGTGTTTGAGGTGCTCGTAAACAGTCCAAAGGTAGATCTGGCTGTTAAACACAGATTATTCCTCTGATACTGTAAGGAAGAGGAAAATCTCTGGTCTGGATCACACTGGAGGGGAGATTCTAATTAGTGCTCTTTGAAGAAGAGGTGGGCTGGCATTGTATTGTTGAGAAAAAAAAGAGTGGGGGAGGGAGGTCAGGGGCTATTCACTGGAGGAGGAGGAGGCAGCTGGAGCACCATTTGAGTGAGCAGAGGCAGAGATACATGCAAATCGGCCCAGGAGGACACTTAAAAGGTTTACAAACTCAACAGCTAAAAGGTTGTTGTTGGGCTGTTATCACAAAACATGAGATACAATCTCAGGCACGGCGAGATGTGCAAGCACAAGCGTGCGGTCCTGGCAGGGACTTGTGATGTGCGAGAGTCCTGACAGTTAACCAGAGGTGCTGCCGCAGCCGCTGCTGCTGGAGTCAAAAATCAGACACAAAGCAGACGCTGCCTCTGCTCCAGCCACTTCCCTGATTCACTGTGGCAGGCAGGAAGTCTCCCTCAAGAACTTTGCTTCACTTCACACAGTCACTCCTCTCCCCGCGTGAACCGGAGAGAGACTACAGCTTAGATCTGGGTCACGGGGGAGGATCATCATTAAAAGACAATAAAACAGACACTGCATGAGAAGACTTTGATTACCCACAACCAGCTTTTGGATTTTCTTTTATTGCTCTGATAGCAATAAAGTTCGGTCAGTTCAATCCAAGGTTGTCCTTGATCTCTTCTGGGAGCGCCTTTATTCCTTCACACTGAATTTCACTTTTGAGAGGAGGAAGCCGGATAACAGAGGACAGTGGCGCGGTTGTAAAACCGCCGCGATAGCTGGGTGTGAGTTTCTGAAGCGGACTGTGAAGTCTGTATTACAGCGCAATTACTTGCCCCGTGGGTAGACGACACTAGTAACCAGCATCGACCTGCCTTTGGGTGCAGCAAAAACGTGCCCATGCTAGAACTAACCACACACCCCTCGCCCAGCGCTATTGATCCGTGACTAATAAGGCATCTCGGTCCTGACACTGACCTACGAAAGGCCTGCAGCTTCATCACGCATCGCAAAGAAATATTTGCTGAAGCCCCACCAAAGAGCCGGTGGATAAAAGCCAAGCTGACAGTCTTGCCTCTGCTTCTCCATTGTTTGTTTTTTTTTTTTTTTGTCAGTTGAGCCAACAATGTTATGATATGAAAAAACAATAGCACAAAAGGCATCTTGTCATGGGTTTACACACAGAGACGTGAGACTGGTGCTTATGATGCAAACAAGCGTGCACGGAGAATAACAAGGGGAGCAAACAGCACCACAAACAGACAGCTGCACGAGCCCGTATTTCCCCTAACAGAGAGAAGCGGGCCCTTTTGTTTCTGGTGGCAGGCAACAGGCAAAAAATAATGACTAACAAAACTTGGGACGGTCACACACGCACACACGCCAAACTTTTCCACCGCTTCACTTCATCAGGTACAAAAACAGCAGTCACAGTGAGTTACTGCGTTTGGCGTCCCTGTCTAGACAGCGCCGTCTTCTCGTGTCGGCTGAGGCTTACAAACACATGGAAAAGAATTCACAGTGTGCCAACAGCTGACTCGAGATGCACGGCAAAAAGACGCCGCGGCTTGACCGCACACGAGCTGAAATGCCCCTGTCAGTTTGGGGAGGGGGGATCCCAGCTGTCAGTCTTATTCTGGTACACGGGAGAGGCCGGGGTGGACATTAGGGTGTGGCAGGGCGAGCACTGAATCCTGACAAAGACTGAAACGCCTGAGAGTTGACCTCAACATTCCCATCACCATAAGAGGTTAAGAAGTCTGAAATGAATTATTCGAATTTAAAATCAATCACCAACTGTTTTAATAACAAACAATTCATTTAAGTTAATTTTCCAGTAAACATCATGATGATTCCAGCTTCTCAAATTTACGGAATTGCTGCTTTCTTTTGTCATTTATGATGGTAAAGCTTTTGCAGAGCTGGGCAATACATTATTATTATCGAGATATTCATCATCTTAGTTAGTTAGAATTGTATCGAGGTAAGCCAGAGCTCCAGGGTGCGACTAAGTATTTTCATTTGGAGCACTGGTTTGCCTGATATTCAGGAAACCTTCCAGATTTCCAGTTTCTTCTCTTTTAATTACAAACTTTCTTCACATACACAAACGCGCACACTTTAACGAGCAGGTCTGAAATGGAAAATGAGACTCTTCATTCTCTAACTGCCTTGGAGCGTTCGTGACAGTTGTCACAGCACCTCACCAACAATCGAACCTATACTTAAGTGGCTATGAGTGCTGCCCTTCTTCCCCTGTACTAAAAAACAAACAACACAAGTAGCCTAAAATGGAAATTAGCTCTTAAGCACTTTCATGTCGTTTGATTGGGCCAATTACGGAGGGCCAGCTTTATACTCCGGCTGCGGATAAGCACAAAGTTTGACGGTGTCACCACAACTACTTAAAACTTTTCTCGTCTCAATCAATAGCGCTGTAATGAGCCGGGATAACAAGCTATTGTTTCGGCGTCTCTTCGGACAAAAAACCACCGATCAAAAACAGCATCAAAACTCTCGGTGAAAGATAAGGATGAGTGAAAAGAAACAAACATGCAGCACATGACAGAAAAGGAGGCGGATGAAGGATCATTCCAACTGCTCCTGCGGGTTTTACTTCCCGACGGCTGCTGACCCTTTTAGAAAAGAAGAACATTTTGACTTCTCGAATTTATTGTTTTTACTCCACGGGCAGTTACAGGATTTCATCTATTTCTGTGTGGAGTCTTGAACGTGTATTCCATCTCACTGAACTTCAAGTCTGCAGTGAATTTCCTTAGTTTCACTACTGCTCCATTGTTGTGGGTCGATGCAGTCGGCGAATGTTTAAAGCCCGCGGTCGTATTCTTCATACCCTACAGAAATAAATGAAAAACATGGATGGAAGAAATAAAAATACACAGTGCTTTGAACATTTTTTCACTCCGGCACGTAATTAAAGTGTAACCAATAACACGCGTGAATCCCATTTCTAAACAAATTATGTAAGGGGGTTGTTTACGGGGAAAGGGTGCCGATAAATGTTTTTTTTCTTTATTTAAATTCACCATGAAAACATTTGTATGCATTTTTTAAAATCTGAAATGCTCAATATCGGATCTTATTTGATTCATTAAGTAATCTTTTGTGTCGAGCTGATTAATAAAGTTGGCTGAAGTCTGAAGCAGGATTGAGGAAGTTCTCGGCAGTGATTAACAGTGCCCATGCTTTGCGGCAAATGAGATTAAAAACACAAAAATCAACCTTCTGATACGCACTGATTATCACGACACAAAGATGAGGCTGTGAGTGTGATTCTGTGAAAAGAGGCCACGCCCACTGCCACACCCTACTTTCAGCCGACATTCATGAATAATTTATCACATTTTCCTATCGGTGCCAACCATCTGACATAAGATTGTGCAAATTCATTCATAACATGTTCAGATGCTGTGTGAACAGGGTGGAACAGAAGCACCTGTCCTACAGGCGATGTATATATAAATGTGTGAGTAAGTGCAGGAGGCAGAATGTGCATCCTGTCAGACATAAGCTCTAAAAAATCTCCCCCTGTACGATGTGAAGCTGCTCTGAGACCAGCTGATGAGTGGGACCGGTGGCAGCTCGTCTGAACCTGCGGCTGCTCTCCTGTCAGCCCGGTAAATGGAAGCCGCTCAGGCATTTCACAGTTAAACCAGCCGACCTCGCACATATTACATTTCAATTTAGTTATATAAACTGGGACGTCTTGAGTACTTGCGGTTGGC
The DNA here is from genome assembly GCF_900880675.1 of Sparus aurata. Lineage (NCBI taxonomy): Eukaryota > Metazoa > Chordata > Actinopteri > Spariformes > Sparidae > Sparus > Sparus aurata. Next base: position 16,659,351 of record NC_044195.1, read on the forward strand.
TCCTCGTTTCAAAACACACTCTTGCACAAACAGAAGCACACAACTCGGCACACACACAAAAAAAGCACGACATCTTTCCCACTCTCTGTGGGGAAGAAGGAAGACATCCTGTTTGCAAAGCTAATAAACATTCCTTCCTTCGGGCAACTCTTTTTATATGTTTTATATCATAAAATCCCGGTGCCATGCATAAGCACACTCGCGCACGCTCATCCGCACACACATCGGCAGCATAAATAACCTCCCGATATAAGCTTTGCCTGGCAAAAAAAAAAATTGAGCGAGAGTCACCTCTGGGTTTAACTTGACTGATCTAGACTCCATCTTACACAGCTGTCATCCACCTTTATTCGCTCTTTTTTCGCGAGCGCAAACACGTACAGTGTGGCGGCTCACGTGTGGTGGAATCAGACAGCTGATCACACACACTCTCATTCAACACTGATGCGCGAGCATGCACACCCGGAGAGTGACAAACACCGTCTGTGTGGCGACAGAGTTACAGAGATCCCATGAGTAACTGATTAGGTTATTATCAGCTATTCAATTAATCGCCAACTGTTTTGATAGTGGATTAATGGCTTTCGAGATTTTTTTTTTTTTTAAGAAGGCAAAAGTCAAAATGATCTGATTCCAGCTCCTTGAATGTGAGTATTTCTGGGTTTCTTTACTCCTTTATGAGAGCCAATTAAATATCTTTGGGTTGTGGACAAAACACGACGACTGAGGACAGGATCATCCTGATCAACATTTCACCATTTTTGATGTTTTATAGACCAACCAATTCATCCATTAATTGGGAAAATAATCCACAAATTAAATCAACAACAAAAACAACCATTAGTCTGTCATTGTGTGTACACTCGCAGCAAAATTGAATCACTGGAGCATAGTTGAATTCATGCTTCAGAAGTGTAAAAAGCAGGGTTATATGGTGGTTTAACAGTATATTAAGCACATACATGGGTGCATGGCGCCGTGTGTGTTAAATACGGGTTGAGATTCGTGCAGTTGTGTAACACATCAAAATGTAAGTCTAGTGCAGCACAGTCGATCATTTCATGGCTGCAGGGCTATTGATTAACTGCAGTATCGTTCATTCTACTGAGTCATTGTTTGATCCATAAATAGTGAGAAACACAACATCACAAGTTCCAGGGGCCCGATGTGACGTCTTCAAACGACTTGTTTGGTCTGACCGACGGTCCAGCCCCCAAGATGTTCTGTTTGTTCTCATGAAAGACTCAGATAAAGCAGAAAATATTCACATTTGAGAAGCAAGAGCTCGAGAAAATTGGCCATTTCTAGCTACAAAATGAGCCAAAGCCAATTCATTCTCCGTCAAGCGACTGCATTTTTCAGCTCGAGGGGATCTTACCACAACATCTTAAATAACGCAATGATCACTTTGTTGATTTTTCTCTCGATTAATAGATTATTAGTTGGTCTATAAAATGTAAGAAAACCTTCAGCCAGTGTTTCCTAAATCTCAATGTGACATCCACCATTCTCTCATTTTGTCTGACCAACCATCCAGCCCCAGATACATTCAGTTCGCCATCATGAAAGACTCAGATAACCTGAAAATGTTCAAATGTTAGAAGATCATTCTGCCATTTTAAGACTTAAATGATTATCAATTTGTTTGCCAATTCAGTTTCTGTTCATCAACTGATTTTTCAGCCCTGAGGGATTCAACTGCAACATATCACGTCCAGCGGAACACGTCAGTTACTCTGGTGAGCATTTTCGCGATTGCTCGACAGTTGTTTGGTCTATGAAATGTAAGAAAACCATGAAAAATGGTCAATCAGTGTTTCCCAAAGCCCAAGTTGTCGTCCCCACATACACACAACTCAAAGATATTCAGTTTTCTGCCATAGAGGAGGAAAGAAAACTGAAAATATTCACGTTAAAGAAGATGGAATCAGAGAATTTTGACTTTTTCTCTTCGTGGAAATTGACTCTTTGGGTTTCGGACTGTTGGCTCAGGAAAATAAACTATTTGAAGACCACTGATCCGGGCCACCCTCTGTCCAAAGACTTCATGTTGCTTCCGTCTGGCCGCTGACACATTCTGCCAAGATGCAGGACCACTCGACGTGAGAACTCACTCGTCCCTGCTTCCACCGGCCTTTTAAATGGCTGAATATGATACGATCCCTCGCACTGAGATCGAATATCACGAGTCTCCTTAAATCTGTGCCAATGATTCACGCTGACACACCACACAAAACCCAAACCTGCTCTTTCCCAACACCTGACATGTTCATCGCCAGCACACTGCTTCCCATTTAAACCACATGATTCACGAGTGTTATGTAATATGAACACCCTGGCATCATCCAGCCTACACTGTAGACGTGTGTGCACTCTCCTCTACTGTACGCAGAACAAAAGATTTCACATTCCCACTGGAGGAAAAAACCAAAACAAAACAGCCCCTCATCCCATCCCGTCCCGTCTCCTCCCAGTGAAAGGGACTTCAGAAAGGGGGACGTGAAGCGAGGCTGCAGACTGGTAATCCTCTTGGCCAAGTAGTGGGGGCCTCCAGCTTCCACTCCCACTCCCCCCTACCTCCCACCTCCATCTCTCTCTCTCCCCCCCAGCAGCGCTGACAGGCCTCCCCATCCAGGAACAGAAAAGCCATCTGGTGTTTGTTTGGGACAGTTCGCAGGCAGGATGCACTGTGTTGTGTGTCAGCAGTCATGCCTGTACTGAGTGTGTGTGTGCCTGTGTGTGTGTCAGTGTGAGCGTGTCATGCTTGGACTCGCATTTGTCTGCGAAAAAAATCCAATAAATTGCAGGTGAGTGTGACACAGTGGCTGACTTACTGTACAACAAAACTAGGGCTGGATGACTTCATACCCTGGGGTGTGTGTGTGTGTGTGTGTGTGTGTGTGTGTGTGTGTGTGTGTGTGTGTGTGTAATGCAGGCGTGTGTGTGTGATTCTTAGATGTCTGTGTGTGTGTGTGTGTGTTAATTACAGACCATAGCAGGTTGTGATGTGTAGCCCCTTGAACACAGGAGGTCAGACTGCGCAGGGTTAATCTGTGACTAAAGTCCAAATATCACATTAACCTAGTTCAGCACACACACTCACACAAACACACACACACACACACACACACACACACACACACACATAGCTGTTCACAGGCATCTGTCATTATTGCGGTGATTATCGATGTAGTCTACTTCCACCTGACTCACGCACGCTGACGCTTGCTCTCCCAAACTCAGCGCACATGTGTCATACAGGTGTGCCGCGGCTGACACAGCAGCGGATGCGGATTTTCACAACAAGAGTGGAGGGAGAAAAAAAAAAAATCACAAAATCTGAAATCCTCCCCTGGTGACTTACCGAGCAGCGCGCAGGCGAGAAGAAGGAGCGCACCGGTTGCCATTGTGTCGTCCCGCAGATCCACTTCCAATATTCCCCCCTTTGGATGAGGTCGTGATGTCTGTGTCGAGGGTTTTTCCTGATTTAGAAAGAAGAAGAAGAAGAAGAAGAAGAAGAAGAAGAAGAAGAAGAGGAAGAAATAGAAGAGGGAGGTCTATGATTCCCGAGCGTGCAGAAGCAGCCGGAGGAGGAGAAGAAGAAGGAGGAGGAGGAGGAGGGGGGGACGAAATCCACACAGCCGGTGAGTCCGGCGGGTTTTTTTTTTCTTTTTTTCTTTTTTTGCCAGTGAGCGACTCTCTCCTCTCCGGTGTCCTCCTTGCTCCGGGGAAAAAAATAAACAAAAAAACAAACAAAAAAAATCCTCGGATGCCGCTTCCCCCCGCGCTGTCGCCCTCACCTATGAGCTTTTATCGCTGACGACGCGCGCGTATGTGCCAGGCGCCCGGGCGACCCAACCCACTCCCCGGTTTTACTACGCATCCGAGACTGCGGAGGCGATTCACACTCACACAGCCCTCCTCCTCGGTTAGAAGACACACTCTCCCTCTCTCTCTCTATCTCTCTCTCACACACACCAAAAAAAAAGAAAGAAAGTCCAGCGTGACTTGGAGAGCTACCGGACTGAATATGATCGAGCCGGAGTGTGGAATAAGTCCTTTGCTGTATTCTTCTTCCTTCTCCCCGTCCGTGGCGATGTGGGAGAGCAGATCTCGGTCCAGGCAGCAGTAGCAGGCTCTGGCTTTCTCTACGGAAATCCCGGAGACTATAATCAATCTCCTACCATCGCTCCCGCAGAAAGCCCAATGGGCGGGCGCTCGAGATGAGGCAGACAGGGCTTTGTGCTCTGACACAATACATCAGATTAATCAAACACTTTCACTCCCGGAACACCGGCTTCACCAACTCGTGCCGCAAATGCACCTGACGCCGGTTCGTGTGTCCTAATTCCCCAAGAAAAAAAACACAAAAAGCCTCCTTCGCTCCTGCCTCATTATAATCTGTCTGTCCCGCAGAGAAATGAAACGCTCCGCCGTGCTCACTTCCCTGTCCCGTGCTCCCTCTCTCCTGCGAGCCACTTTTGTTTGGGAAAACTTACCAGCGTGCTGTCTGCCCCCCACCCAACACCCCACCTACCCACCCAGCATCGGGGCAGACCACGCCCAGGCCGTGCGGGACACCACCGTCCTCTGTGGGTGAGGCCACATTTGCATATCTGAATTTGAAATTCCAGGCCAGAGTGGTAATGTTGTGAATGGGTTAAGTGGAGTGGATGGTAATGAAGCCCCTGGAGCAAGCGACTCCCTCAGCTTTTCTTTGTTTTGCAGGGTGACTTGGGAGTTTGACCACCTCACTGAGGCTGACCTGAGTGACATGATGCTGCATATTAAAGGTGCGCTGTGTCATTTTGGAGAATACATTTTAATCAGAAGAGAGGGATCGAACGATTGATTGATTGATTGATTACTACTGGTCATTCAACAGCAACAGAGGGACAAGAGAGACTTAAGTGTCTAACTAAAGGAAATTTAATCAGAAGAGAAAGATCTTCATTGGCTGATTATTATTTTTTGTGTTTTCAATGCCTCAGCAAACCAAATAAACAAACCATATTCTACAAACTGACCTTAAAGGACAACACGGGACACACATACTGATTTACTTTGTTTATATGTGGCGGACCCTGCCACCGTCCAGCTTCAAACAGTGTTCCGGGACCTCATTCTCCTCTGACAGAAGCGTCTTTATTTAGTTATCGAAAAAATTTATATTTGAGTTTGTATTGTTACCTCATTGATATTGGCAATAGTAGAATTCTGAGTTTGAATTTCTTCTTCAAAACTGCACAGTGCCCCTTTAAAATGTAGTTACATTAATGAGGGCTTTCAAAGGGAAGAGCTAGACTATTCATTTGTGGTGTTAACCTGTTTTGTGCTGATAACAAAAGTCACCTTCTCATACATAACCTACCGCGCAGTCTGTGTGTTACAGACACAGTGTCACTCCCGATCCCCCTCCCGCACACACAACTGGCAATCAACGTAATGAGGTGTCACTCTGTTGGGAATATCAGAGCAAACACTTTATCCCCCCCCCCCCCCACCTCCGACGCATTACAGTTCGTCTTTCAGAGATTGCAAGTTGCAGATGCCACCCTTCTTTGATTCCGATCAGGAGCAGCTAAAGCAAACATTACTTTGACACATGCTCGGATTTATTTATTTGCACGACTCGGCTGCCACGATATTAGCAGGGTCTCAAAATAGACAGGGTGAATGGGAGTTTGCAGAGGAAAACCAGAAAATAGCACAATGAGATAATGCTGCTTTGGTGTGAAGCTGGTGAAAAGAAGAGTTGCTGTCTGGGAAAAAAAAAAAAAAAAGGACAGAGATGTAGAATCCAAGAAGCTCCAACTTAGTGAAAACCCAAAAGCTCCCTCCTGTGTAATACATAAATAAATGAGCAGGCCTTTGCATGGACACACAAAAAAGTAATTGCAACGGACCCATCTGGTATTCTCTTTATCAGCTGGGAATTGCAAGTTCCGAACGCCGCCCGAATGCGACATGAATACCATTTTTTTTTGGAAGCGGTTAAAGTGATTCTTTTTTCGCTTTGCTGGAATTCAGCACCGATAAAAAAAAAAAACTTCCTGAACAAACCGGTGAAATGTGTCTGGGCCCCCGAGGCACCGCGAGAGATGTTTACAGAATGCGGCGACTTAATAAAGCGTAACCTCGCATCTGAATAACAGTTTAACCAAACAGTTTAATGGAGAAAAAGCTGATCTTTTTGTCCCTCCCTCTGTCTAAAACTGTGTCATGGTATTAACGGAAAGGAGAGACAGCTTTTAAGCATGTTTATATAGAGAAAACAAAGGCTTTAGCAGACATCGCTGCCAAGGAGAAGTAAGCCAGAGTGGGATTAGACACTGGTATGAGGCACGTGGGCTATTGGTGCAGCTCCTCCAAAAGGTCTATCCAGGTCCAACGTGGCTGAATTAATACGCAGCCACACAGAGCTGGCTAGGTAGGCCATGTGCATTACACCTGGTCTACATATCGCAGCAACCTAAATTTAGCTCCGTTCTCCACAGACTCCTTATTGCACGGCCGAGTGATGGCACAGTTTGAACAGGCAGGCAGCTAAAAAGGCAGCTGGAACGTCTTTGGAGCCAAGCATCATGTTGGCGGCGAAGACCAGATCACCTTTGACCCCCCTCTCACACTGAATTTGGCGACTGTCCACGAGTATGTTTTGCATAGAGAGAGAGAGAGAGAGAGAGAAGGCTTTAGAGGAATGTTTGCAAGTATATAGTGGGTGCTGGGGATCACAATAGGTCTCCATGGAAACAGAGGAGTCTGAATTGTGTGCACTTCATCACAGGGTCCGTCACCTAAGATGAAGTCTTGATAGCCACGGCCTTGTTTGCCAGCATCTTGCGTTATTGTTCAGCACTGTTTGAGACTTGTGCAGGCCCACTTGTTTTTTGGTTTTGTTGTTTTTTTGGGGGGGGAAATCTTAATATTTCAGTACCCTTACAGCACTACGTATCTGTTGCGCTGGTGTCAGCGAGGTTACGCGGGATAACTGCAAGAGGCTCGGTGTGGAGAAGGAGAGACATTTGCTCATTTTATTTCATCATACACACATTTTCATAGTACATCCCAAAAGTATATGAATGATTTATTGGATTTCTCTGTGCATTTTTTTTTCTCCAGTCTCACAATGCACATCATGCCTCTGTGTCAGCTTGGCAGCGAGGCAGTTCACGCACACAAATAAAAAGCATGCACACGCAAGAGAAGATGCATTCATTAATGCAAACATGGACCCGCCAATGCAGGCGTCACTTCAGATAACAGAGATGTGCTCTTCATTGGGACAAAAAAAGCGCACATGTGAAAAAACACACCACACAAACAAGTATCACATGTGAGGCCATGTCTGTAAGCCGTGGTGCACCGAGGATCAGCGAGCCCCGTTGTATAAATGATCTGAAACAAAGAGATAATTATAAATAAGTAAACAAAAGCGCTCTGTTCAAAAAGTCACAAAGAGTAAAAAAAAAAACCCAAAAAACCAACAACCTTTTGAATCAACTTCTGGCCATATTTATTCTACAAGGCTTCCCTGAGAGGAGTGAGTGGGATGGGGAAATAATCCAGGCTGGGAAAGATAAACAGAGAAAAGAGAAAGTATAACATTTCACTGTGAAAAAGTAATGTTGCAATATGTGGCTCACCTGAATTAAACATGAGGGGTTATGAGATAAAGGATTTGGACATTGCTTATAGAAAGAACAGCTATCGTGCAAAACCACAAATCCGTAAGGCAATTAGAAAGGCGTACCTCCACCAAAGCCAAGCAGTCCCCTTTAATTCAATCAAGACGACTATCAAATAAAACATATTCAAATCCATCAGATCTGGATTTTTATCTAAATCCACATGAAATTGGACTCACTTTCGAGTCAGCTGTTTACATAGGATGGGATTTATGGGGTCTGGTATTTGCATGTAACAACTGATATAATCCTGACAGCTGCGTGACATGCGCAGGAGTAATGCTGTGTCATCCTCAGATATTTCACCTCTTTTGCATGTGTTCTCTGCAGTAGACCAGTTCACCTTAGAAGCCACCGAGAAAGAAAGCAGACAGAAAATGATCAGGTTATATATTTTGATTGCTTTATGAAAAGGTTTAAATTACCCCCTGCAACCGGTAGAAACTTACTTTGGTTTTAGTCTGTTTATTCTGATTGAGGTGTGTATATGGAGCATTTTTACTGTCTGGGCTTTCAAAAACAATTATCATCTGAATATGAGGCTCCATGTAAACACAGCTACTGATATCCAGCCACCTAAATATGCCTGATTTTGTTTATCAGGGTCCATGAATAATTTCCAGGCAATCAAAGAAGTGTCAACTATGAAAGTGAAAAAATAAATCCTGGATCCGTCCCTTTATCCTGATCCATACCAGAAGTTAATGGTGTCAAGTTTCTGCTCAGTAGTTTTTATGTAATCCTGCTGACTAACCAACCAACCAACAAACAAACCAACCCAACATTCATCCAACAAACCCACCATCCATCCATCCATCCATCCATCCATCCAACCCACCCACCAACAAACCAACCAACCAACTAACCAACTAACAGATATGGGCAAAAACATAACTTCCTTGGTGGAGGTAAATGGACATTCACAATCAAAAATCCTAACCCTAACCCATACACATGTGGCAGGTTGTTTTACTTTGATTTTACACAGCATATGTAACAGGACTACATGTAGAGCGTGTTGTCGCACGTAGCCACCAGACATATTGTAAATACTGTGGGTTTTGACAGTAAGCAGACTGACAGACAGCAGGCAGAAGGCCTGAGCACTCCAGCTGGGACCAACCAGATTCAAGAGTGCCACTCTTCTATCTAGGATTTAATGTGCGCTGAGTCACAACACAGTCGAAGTAATACAGTCCAATTTCTCACGCCAGACTTCACATCGGCTCGGGAGATAACACTCTGCATTGTCAGATAACCTTTGATTATCTACAGCTGAGCCTGGCGCAGTCAAATATGTAATTCCTGCCTTTATGTTATAAACAGAGTGTCTTGCACAAGCTGTTTTGTTTTAAAAGCTCAGTTATCAAAACTAACAACGCTGCACGTCAAACTTGTGCTGTGTGCATTCACAGCCACAGTCACAGGGTTGTATGTTACATTACTTTAGCCTGCCAGGAGCACAAATCGCTACATTTTCCAGCAGATTAATAATTAATCATTGGGGCTCTTAATGTAGAGTATTAATGTGAAATGACTGTCAGGCTACCATTTTCCCCCCCTTCTATCTGTCTCTGTCTCCTTTTCCGTCCCTCACCTCTGATGGCTTTTTTCTCTCCCTTTCTTTGTCACTTCTGTGCTACTGTACAGAAACACTACTCAGACTTCCTGTCTTTTTTGTTTTTCATTCCACTTGAAAGCTCTAATTGCCATGATTGCTTCATAATTATATGTACCGGTGCTTGTGTATGAGTCTAAACGTTGGTCTTTGTATGCTCATGCACGTGTTTGCACTGTATTTTAAAAAAAACTTTGCAGTAGATGTGTGTTTACACGCACATAGACGTGCGCACAGGACTTTGCGAACACATAGCAAACACAGGTGTTGCAGCAATTACTACATGAGCGAAAGCATCCACTCATTTTTTTTTTTGTACAGCTGCTGGTTAGTTAATATGTGTTTATTATGTCTCCTTTGTTTTTAAATGACAGCAGAGCTGATGCTGCGAAGAGAACCAACGTCACATGTAATTTTCATAATCATTAGCTGACAGGTGGTTGCAAGAAATATCCCACTCTACTCGATAGAAAATGATTACTGTCGCTGAATGTGACAATTAAAACCCGTTGAATGACGTGAGCAAATACCTTAACATCTGAGTAACAAGCGTTTGACTCAGTCTGGGTAGGCTTGCTGTAGATATTATTACACCCGAAGAGATAAAGGAGACATATCAAGCTCATTTTCATGTGCAGAATGTTATTTTGGGTTACTACTGAAATAGGTCTACATGCCTTAATGCTCGAAAAACACATCAGTTTTCTCATACTGTAATATTATATTCACAATATGGTCTTTAACGTTCAAGTTCTTTTACACCAGCCTATATAAAACACTTAAGGGAAAGGAGGAACAACAGCTAGAAAGCATAATAGGTCTCCTTTAATAGAGGCCTACACACGTCGTCAGCAGTAGAGCCATCAGGCCACATAACAAGAACAAGTCAAGATTCAATTATGTCTGCTTTCTGGCAGCAGTGTGGATGAAATCCTCCTGTGTCATTAAGAAGGACATCTGTGTCCACTTGTTCTTTTGTTGCAAGCAGCAGAACTAATTTTCTGGGATCTTCATTAAAAATAATCTTCATGTGTTTGTTTTCGCATTCATCTCTACCCCCTTCAATCCGTCTGTCTGTCTTCCACTCTCATCCTGATTATGCGGGTGTTGCCCAACGTGCAAACACAGCTGAATGTCATACATTATTCATTCGTGGCGTACTGGACACAAGTGACACACGCACGCACGCACGCACGCACACGCACACACACACACACACACACACACTGTACTCTCAGGGAATAGCTCATGATGGCAAGGTGAGCCTAGACACGCTGTGGAGATTGTTCTGCCTTTACGCCCCAAAACACCAACCGCATTACACAACACGCGCACATTTCATCATCATCTCTCACAGGTACAGGCTTGTCCTTTATGCTGTTGGGTAACAACTACAAAGCAGATGCTATCTGTCTTCTCCAGGCAGGAAAAGAAAAAAACACTATTTGTTCTTTCCATGGTCACACTTACTGGAGCTTTTGCTTTGTGTATGCAGAACAAGGTAAGTCCTTCTCACCACACACCCCTTTAGAAAACCTGACATGACTCATGGCTGCAAGAGGATGTATGTGGGCAAAAAAAAAAAGGGCTTCTGGAGGCCCAGTTAATACACCACCAGATTACTGAATCACAGCATTATCCAGGCTGGGAACAAAAGAGGGGCACTGCATGTGAGATTTTAGTAATTTCAATAGTGAGTCTGGATCACGCTGAGTGCTGATGTTTTCTTTCACAATTCACAATAATCTTTTACATTGTGTGTTTCTCTTAATAATTTCGTTAATTCAAGCATTAAACTGATGAATATCACATTATTGTGGTTGGTTGGCTACAGTACAAGTTCTTTTAACTGAGGCGGCAGTGAGGTCTGGAGAATTACAGGGTAGTTGCAGCAGTAATTGTAGCATCTGAAGGGGATTCTGCCACCAGATGATCTCAGGTTCATTCTACCCTTCCCCCTTCAGACTAACACAACGCGTATAATCCAAACTGGGTTCACAACCCTGTTCCCGAACAAAGTTGAACACAGGGCTGACACTGGTTCACTTTGTATGAAAGGCATTAAGCAATAATTACATGATTACTGTATGCTTTTATTATTGGATGTTGGTGTCAACATCTAGTCCTTTAAACCATTATATGTACCGCTCAATTTGACATTATTATAGGCTGCATCTGTATGCGATGATCGAAAGAAAATAATTCACATGAAAATTGAAATCAATTGGTCAGTAAAATGAAGGGGAAAGGGGCAGAGGGGCACTATGTAGTTTTGGAGAAAGAATTTCAAAATGCTATGAAAACTTTTTCCATAACTGAGTAAACAAGCTGTTCTCAGAGGAAAATAAGGTCTTCAGAACACTCTGAGAAGCTAGAAAAGTGGCAAGGTCTGCCAAATATTAACAAAGTGAAACAGTATGAAACTGTGTTGTCCTTTAAGGTCAGTATGTTTATTCACTTTATTCAGTCATGCAAACAAAGAGAGTTTGTATGTTTAGTTTGTTTAGGCATAACAGAAAAATCAGTAAATGAAGTTCTTTCTCTTCTGATTAAATTTTCTTTCCCAAAACTACTCAGTGCACCTTAAAAACCACTTCAGTTGTGCCTTATGTTGCCGTTGAATAGCCAGTATTTATCAATCGAAGGTCTACTGCTTTGTTTGTCAAATATGAGTCAGTATACTGCTCTGAGTTGGCGGTGATGTATTAACTCAAGTGTAGCTGGTAGATGGGTCAGAGCGGGTTGACATTACTTTGCGTCAGTTGTGATGTTTTTGTGTTAAAGTGGAAAAAAAACTCAGAAAGGATGGATTTCATTTGGCCACAGGGCCATTAAGTAGCAATTACTCAAAACAAACTCACAGATAATTTGCAGCTGTGAAATGAATGCTTACAGGTCAGTATTATTTCTCTGCCGATGCTTGTCAGTGTCAAGAGGAGGATGCAGCCTATCCCGACATACTGTTCAATGGCGTGCAAGGCACAGAGACACCCTGGACACCTCCAGTCCATCACAATCGGAAATTAAGCATTGTGTATAAAGATATAATTGTCTTTGCAGTGGCCATACACTTTCTTACCAACAGTTTGTTAAAAAGACTGACATCACCCTCAAGCTGAGAAGACATAAAATGTTCATTTTCGGGCTTATGATTTTATATTAGGTTACTACTACATGTTTACATGCTGTAGTGCTCAAAAAAACATCTCATATAACCCAGTGATGGAGCACTGTATCCCCCTCTGTCTGAAACACTCTGTCTCTTTAAGGCCACACCTCCTGAATACCCAGTCTCCTCCGATTGGTCGGCTCGCACATGCCTGACCCAGCACCACTGACAACAACAGAGCAGCTGTGCTTAATCAAATCCTACGTGCCACACTAGCTGCTAGGCCTAAACTATCCAATTGTGTGACACGCTGATGTAGTGTGATGTCACAAAGTCACAGAATTAAAGGGGTGACCACCGACGAGGCGTTTTAGGAGCAGTGTTTTCTGTGGGAGGGAGGAGCTCTTGTTGGTGCGGAATTTGGCCTTTTTAGCTTTTAGGATCTTTTACATAGTATAAAAAGAGTATAAAAAGTTTCCTTTAAGACTTGAAACATGAGGCAACAACTAGTGTACAAAAGGTAAAAAAAACTAAACATCTATAGCTCGCTACTGAGCAGTGGCAGTGAGTCAGGCAACCGCAGCGCTGTTAAGAGATGTGTGAACAGATGAGTAGATGGGTTGGGCAGCAGGGTGATTGTGAAAGCAGGGAGAGTCCAAGGGCAGGTGGTGTGCAGGAGGAGAATGGCGGTGCGTTTGAGGAAGTGGGAATGTGGCTGGAGCGAGGGACAGAGAGAGATTTTGATTGTATTTACATCTTAAGTTTATAGGTAGACACAGTAAAGTTATTTTGTCTGGGAGTGTTAAAGTATTCTGACACCTGCCACAGCGATGTAGTGCCGGTGGTTTGGGATTACCGCAATTATTGTTTATCTGAATATGTTGATGATTTGTGTCATTAAAAACCACAGCGCACACTCCAAAAAACATATCTAAACCTCTAAATTTCAGCTACACCTCTATGATTTATGAAAATATAACATTTTTGGGGGCATGTACGACCAAAATAGTTGCACCACTCTTTCTGTGCGTGTGTTTGGCTTTTTTTTTTTGGCTTTACTCGATAGAACAGCTGAAGAGTGACAGGAAACCGAATGAGAGAGGATGACGTGCAGCACAGGGGGCACAGGTCAGACAACAACCACAACAACTTATTTATTTATTTATTTTTTTGCCTTTTGTGTGGCTTTATTGGATAGAACATCTGAAGAGTGACAGGAAACAGGATGTGAGAGAGGGGATGGCTTCACAAGACACAACCTCTGCTCGTGGGCCGCCATTCTGAAACCTGAGCAGCACCTGAGTCACACTACTTCTTACGGATTCATTTTTTTCCTTTAACATCTGTCACCTCTCATGTGTTTGCACCTGACAACCCTGTTGAAAATGAAATGCAGTATCTCAAGGGGATTCATTTACCAATTATAATAGGAAATACAATTACTTGTGTGTCCTTGAGCATGTTCTTAAACCTCCGAAATCTGAAAAATTGCAACAAATTGCCAGGCCGTGAACTCCTATTTGGATTTTATGTGTGCAGCAGCACGGAGAAAAACTATGTGACATCATCACTAAGGGTTGAAATCTGAGACAGGGTTGCTGAGAGTGTCACGGTCTCCAGGACAGAAATATTCAATCCTGTTAAAGGTCACATTGAGGTATTGATGGCGATGACACACGGTAAGTCACACAACAAATTTGGTGGACAGACAGTGACTCAGATCAGGGCCTGTCATTATAGACGCTTACAGTAGCTATGGCAACATCACCGCCAAATCCCATCTAAACCTCTCCGTCTTCTTGTTTAAACAGGTGAAAATAAAGTTTACACTTGAAGACCATATTCTGTTTTAAATGAGATCCAGGCAATCTGTGCACTGAAACCAATAAGATGGGAGTCAACCGATAAAGATTTCTGAGTTTCTTTTCGTAGAGGTAAAGCCCAGGGCTTCTTAAATGAACAGGTCAGTCCGATCTTATCTGCACTGCATGCCAAACAGAAGAAACCTGAGCTGCCTGCCTGCCTGCCTGCCTGCCTGCCTACCTCGGGCTGAGTCATGCACTTCACTCCCCTAAACAAACACACTTGCATATTCATCTGCGCAGACACACACAAAGAGACACACGCACACAAGAGTTTGGAACACACATACACCTGCCAGGAAAAACACCGCCTCTGATGCAAACACTATCTCATGCTAGCACTCCCATGCAAAACACTTTCTCGGACATGCCTTTGAGCCTGCTCGTCCTTTTTTCATCGCACCGGCATTCATCCGCAACGCTTATATGTGCTTTTCATGTCCTTCAACATCCATAAAAAGAGGTGCACAGTGCTATATCTTTGCTGCTGGTGACTGAATGTCTTGCTGGAAGAAAAATTAAAAAAAAAAACACTGATCTGTAGCTGCAAAATGTACACATTCACCCAACATGTGTGGACGTGCAGACCATTGCGCACACACACAGGCTCGCATGTGTTGACGCGCAAAATCCGATCCTGCCCAAACAAACTTTGACACACCTCAAAGAATCTAAAGCCCTCCGTACTTGAGGCCCTTGTGCAATCGGCGACCCTCAATCCCATCATAACATACAACATTCGGCAAGTCCTGACATTCTCAACGAACAGCATGAAGCCAGAAATAATTCTTGTGGGTCTGTATTGATTTTTTGGGTTTGACCTTTAGCACCGAAAGCTGTTCAAGAAAAATAATCACAGTTGGTTCACAGTAATGAGACTCTCAGAAGCGAAAGAGATATTATCATTTCAAATCAATAGGATATTTGGAGTCACCAGCGTCGAAATAAGGTGGTACTGGTTCGCGAGTGTTTAACGTCCAAGCGGGTGTTATTCCAGGTCCTATATGACCACACGCCTTACAGTTTGGCCTACAGTTTCTCTCTATTATTTAAACAAGTTTCCTGGAAGTAAAGCTCAATTACTCAAAACTCCAAACACCAAAAATGAGAACAATAAGCCATTTGGACAAAACTCGACATATCTCTCGTGAAATGAAACACCGTGTGCTCTCTGATTCTTTCCAAACTGATTCTTTTCACCGGAACAATACGCAAAGCTCTCACATAAACATCACTTACAGGTCAGCAAGCACCGGTGTGAAAAACTGAAAGGTCGTTTTGATGCAGACAAATCATTTTTTAAAAAAGAATACATCTACAGAGCTTGTAGAAAGGGAGCAGAATAAAAGTATTTCTTGCCCTTGACGGTTGAACTGTGAATCAATCATTTTAAACATTTTGCTGGGTCGAAAATAATTATTTAGTTTATCTCTGTGTGAGAATTTTGACAGTTGGTTCCAGCTTCTAACAAGGTTTGTCAGCGAGTATTTAACAGTTTTGTGGGATCTGTATCTAGCATTAAACGTCTTGGTAGTTACCAGTTTGTGGGGGCGAAAAAAAACGTAATTAACGTAATAAAAATGGCTGAGCTCTACAGTACGTGTCCAAAATACTGTATCACTGCTCTGATGTTAATGAGCTGGCGTTAGCAACATTACTGTTAACTAGCGTTAGCAATGTTACCATTAGGTAGCTAGCATTAGCAACATTAGCTAGTACAGCAATCTGGCAACCACTTGAGGGCAGATTCTGCACCATTAACTCCATTTAGTGGCTGAATGAGATCAATAACACCTCTAAAACTTAGCATCAAAATACTTGTATCTTCATGAGGCTATACCACATGTTCAGACATAAAACTGTGCAGAGAGTGTTTCCCTTTTTAAAAATTCAGGGGGTTTTTTTGTCCCAAAATAGGTTCAATTTTATGATACTAGTGCAGTGCCCGTAAGAAAAGTGTATTCCTATAAAAAAGTGGGAGGTTAAGGAGCTTTTTCATGGATGGCCAAATGAGGCTGTGTTTGAAGGTGGGACGTCAGGGATATTTAGGTTTGTTGTGAAATCTGATATTCCAGGGTATAATTGGCTGTTTTTGACTTTTTTTGATTTTGCCATTATATTTCATCTTAAAAGCTATTTACTTGGTGTCATTATTTTCAGCACAACCTCACATGTGTGACTGTACAGTTATTTCTTTTTATTTTGACATACTGTATTAACATAATGGACCTAAAATCACACAAAAAAACATGAAATCCGAGTAGGTTTTTTTAACCACAAATATGTTTAACAATCCATTTTTATCTTCTTTTTTTTTACTTATAATGCAAATATAAATTGTTGTTTATCTAAATGTGTGCATACATTTAAAACATGTATGGCGTGAAAATGACAGAGAAATAAGCAGATTCGGCGTGCTCACTCTGGCTGAGGACGGCTGTGAGCCGATGCTTAATATGCAAGTAGCCTCCTGTGGTAACGTCACCACAGGAGCAGAGTCAAAATCTCGTGCTTTAGGAACGCGCGCTATTGTGCACTATTCCTGTTCGGAAAAAGAGCCAAAGCGAAAAAAATAAGCCACTTTCAAACTCCAGCTTTTCAGGCAAGTTTCAACAGAGGTCCAACACCAATATGCATGATTTAACGAGAGAAATTGCGATTTCCGGGTGATGACTCCGTTAAACAAAAAAACGACTCCACTACTCACTAAACACACTACACCAAACACTACATAACACACTAACTACACACTCCAAACACGCTAAATGTCACAAATCTCTCAACTCTCACACACACCGACCGTCGTTGCATGTCAATCATCCGCCTAGGTCCCTCCCACAACTTCCTGTTTCTCAACAACCAAACTTGCTGCTTGGACACTTTCGTGACAAAAGCCTGTTTTTACCGTTTCTTCCTGCACCAGAAACAAAGCAAACGTGACAGCGATGTTCGCGAAAAAGCATGGTAGACATTATTTACCCTAGGTCCGGTTTTGGATGTGCCGATGCTTCCGGTCCGTCGCCTCGGGAGGTGGGCCGTGTAGCTAGCCGTGCGTCTCCGGATCTCCTCAGACCCGAACAGACTCGGTCCGGACTTGTTTAATCTCATTAATCCACAACACTCATTTTAGATGCACAGAACAGAACAGAACGGGACCGAACCACCGGCAAAATCCCGGTCCAGCTCGCGCCGCTGCAGATATAAATCTGCTTGTTTCTTAAGGTGGGGGGTCGCGGTGGGCTCTGCAGTGATTGGCTCTGGTGCGCGCATGGCCAAGGTGTGCAGTGATTGGCTCTGGTGCGCACGTGACTGTAGTGGCTCCGGTGGACAATGCTCGTGGAATTTGTAAAGCATTTATGAAATAATTTATTAACGGTATCATTGCAGTCCAAACAAATGCGAAATATCACACCATTGAACCACGCAGCAGCCATGTTGAAACTCTCAGGTCAGTCTGATCCTGATCCGCAGAGATATTTGAGGAACACACACATACACACACGCACACACAGACAGGCAGACAGAGGTTACTGTATTAATAGATAGATATATGGTATAAAGACTGCTGCTGCATTGAAAATAAGTGCAGTACAGTAATAGAACACTGTGAATAAATGTTGCAATGACATAATAATTGTATTAGAATAGATAAGATGCACTTTTGCTGGTTAAAGTTAAGACTAAACTCCCCTACCCACTTTGATTCTGCAACATTGTTTGAGTTTGAACCAAAGCTGCAGACATCATTAGCGATATTGGATCGGCTTCCTCCTCCCCCAAACTCCTCATATTTCTCTCTTTTCTCCGTGCTGCTCCATATTTTTTTTTCACCTGAGGCTTCTCTCATACTTGAGTTTAAAAAGGTAGGAAGTGAGTGAGACCAATCAGTAATGAGGGTGAGGCATTTTGAAGAGCAGTGTTTTCCAGGTCAGCAGAGTGAGCTAAATGGTGAGATTTGGGTTTAGATGGTGAGACACACTGGAATCGTGCTTGAAGTTTAGCGGTCATGAATTTAATTTTTTTGATACAAGAGGTGGGAGTTGACATACTGCCATACTTACTACTTCTAGTTTTTGTGAGAAGAACTGCATTCAGTTTTTGGTCAACAGATTTTGGCTTGGAGTGCACGGATGATGAGCATTAGCTACAGGGCGATTCACAACAATCACCAGTGGATTTATATTCATAAAGTCACTTTTCCGTTATTTAGCTTTTTGTCTGAGCAGAATACTGTAGATTCACCCCTGTGGCAAAAACAAACTCTCCTGTACATGCCATCATTTCCCAACATTGCAAATACACTCATGAATTAGTGAAATTCAAACATCTGCAAAAATAATTATAAAAAGGGGCACTGTACTGGCCCAGTTGGCCCGTGTCCCAGGCATGCAAGCTTCACTGTAAGCATGCTGTGAGCAGCACACATGCGCTAAAGATAATCTGAACCCGGGACTCACCCTCCATCCCTCAGGACACCGTATCTTCACTCCTCTTGGTCCGTATTCTCCAACCGACTGTGAGCATATGTGTGAGAGCAGGAGGGGGGAGAATTAGTTTTGCTCTCTCTGTGAAGCAGGCAGGGCTGTTAGCAAAAGCGTTTTAATTGATTTTGAAGTAGTAGCTGTTGGGAATGCCTCTCACCATTAAAACATGCTTGACACACAGAAATCAAAACAGCTTATTACCACATCAAAGGGGCAACCACCCTCTTGCCATTTGCGTAAACCCAACCACCAATTTTGATGACACAGAGCATTTTACAAAAATGCTAATTTGTGAACTTCCCCTTTGGCTGTGTTAGGGTCATCTTATTGAGTATTCACAGGATATCTAGTCGCCAATATTCCTTTGGGGAGGAACTGTTGCTTCATGAGTATCGAGGTTGAAGAGGAGCATTTTTTTTTAGGACAAACTAAATCTCTCCGAACAAAAATGTCTAGCTGAATTTTTGTTGGTAAAGTTTGTGCGTCCTCTGAGGTGTTATTCTGAGCGATATGTACAGGTTCAGTCATGTCTCCTCCGCGGCTCTGATATCAGACAGTCTCCAGCACAGCGTGGGGCTCAGCTCCAGGATAAAGTAGCTGCTTACCAACAGAAATACCAATTACTTCACACTGCATCATGAAGCCTAATTGGCCTGCTGTGGCAGAGAGACTCTCAGGATGAAAGACTTGTACGTTCTCTTACTGTAAACCTGTATCTCAGCCCTCAGCTTCTGCTTGTTTTCAGACTACCAGTACAGGTTATAAGGGCCTAATGCTGACATTATGATGTGATAAAGCTTTCTAATTGTATTGCTTCTCTTGCTCAGCTCACAAACTACTGTATGGTTCATTAAAAGGACAGCATCTGTTGTTAAGTGACCGTAAAAAGTGGGGTCTAAACTCACATAAGCTACCACACTTTCACAGAGAAATGTGAGTCTGAGCGTGACAAACATGCCAGCGGGCTACACACTGGTCTCCTGTTTGAGGTTTGCCATGGGTTTGCCTTTCATGTTAGCTGTGTCAGCAGCAGATTTGGCTGTCTCTGCTGTAAACAGATTATTGAAAGCGTAGAAAATACCGGCATCTTTATTATAATTATTATTGTTAGAAGGGACACTATGTAGTTTTGGAGAAGAAATAATAAAAACTCTGAATTTGAATATTTACAATATTAATGAGGTAATAAAACACATTCATATTTTCCCTAAACGGAATAAACAAGCTGTTCTCAGAGTAAAATAAGGTACCCAGGACAGTGTTTGAAGCTAGAAGGGTGGCAGGGTCCGCCAAATATAAGCAAAGTACAACAGTGGGAAATTGTGTTGTCCTTTAAAGGTGCATTATGTAGTTTTGGAGAAGACAATGACTGATCATTGACTGATTTTATTATTCGGTTAAGGAAACAAAATAAATGATCCGTATTAAAAAAAATTCTGATATTTGAATTTCTTCTCCAAAGCTATTTAGTGCCCCTTTAAAGGTCAGTTTGTGTATTCAGCTTACTGGGTCATGAAAACAAGTCTGGAGAAAAAAAAAATCAGTCTCTCCTGAAAAAGTTTGGCTGTCTAACTACACTTACTGGTTCATCAGCAGAGAGCTGCAGCTGAAAAGCCTTTTAGAGGTGTCAATCAATCAAAGTGCTGTTTAAAGTTACAAAACAGAAAATCACAGGCTTTTATTTTGGTGATTGCAGTGTGGCCAGGGGCTTAAAGTGATTGTGTGATTCTGATGAGTCTCTGAACCTGCAATTTTCTGCCCTATTTGAATCAGTGTGGATTTTCCCTTTGACTAGAAAGCAAGATACAAAGAGTAAAGAACTGATTTACAACAATATTCACATTATTTATATATATATATAGGTATCTATTTAATAGTCAAGCCATCAGCACTACATTAGCAGTATGAAATTCAAATGCTGCAAAAGAACACCGAATAGGCACCCTGTGGACGTTCCTGCCAAGTGATTTTCTAATTCAAGGCTGCACACCATAAATGGACTAAAAAAAACCAGAGAGCAGCTCCTGAGATGGCTGTACTGTATTTAATTAGGCAGAGACTGACAGATGATGAATAAAAGAAAATGTCGCATAAAAGTATCATGGGACCTCTCATTACCTCCATCATGACTCGGAGCCTGTCTGTGCTCTGGAGCGGGAATTAAAAAAAGCGATACACCCACAGGTAGACTTGGACCAGACCATTTCTGTGCCCTCGAGGTCTGCTGTGTCACACCATAAGACCCTGATGATGTGTGACAGGCCTGCCCGCCTCAGTGTCACATCAGCCAGCTGCTCAGAAAGAGAGAGGCTGCATGAGCGAGAGAGAAAGAGACACTGACGGATGTTGACTTAAAGTCATTTAGCTGCATATTCCTCCTCGTACTTACCTGATTTGACCAGCGGGCCGCAATGGGACAGAAAAATGTCACTAATAAGGAGCATAAATTTAATATAATAGAGATTAATGTCAGTCATAACTGGGGTCATTTACAATTATGAAAAGTTTTTTTTTTTTTTCCCCTTACTTTTAGTTAACACTCTCAAGCAGTTGGTTGCCATGGCAGCCACATGGTGATATACAATAGGAGGATGGTCACCAGATCCTCTTGTTGAAGTGAGTGCACACACAGATATACATCAGAATGCTACATCGCCACCTGTGTGCTGTGAAAAGAGAGGAGGAAAAGGAGAGATGTTTCTGTTTAAATGTATAGTTATAGTACAGCTACTATAAGTGTAATTTTGGAGAAGAGATTTAAGCTTGGAATTTTAATATCTACAATATTAACAAGGTAAAAATACAAACTCAGAAATTAACAAGCTGTTCTCAGGTCCCAAGAACACTGTTTGAAGCTGGAAAGGTGGCAGGGTCCGCCACATATAGACAAAGTCAAACAGTATGAAGTTGTTGTCCTTTAAGGGTTAGTTTGTTTATCCGGTTTAGTCAGTCATTAAAAATAATAGATAATAATAATCTTTCTTTTCTTCCCCAAAACTACATAGTGCACCTTTAAGTGAACCTCTTACGGCCCTGCACATGCATCATAAAGATATCCATGTGTGTAAGTTGCAGCTGTACACAAACACGAGTGCTGTAAGTGCACCAGGCCCTTGGTCGGACTGTACAGTGTTTGTCAGCTAATTAGCAACATGAGTTAGTGCGACAGCAGTTGGGGGAGCGCCTCACACGCAGAGAGAGGCTGATGGGAGCTGATGGGCGCAGCAGAGCGTCGTTGCTGGTGAGTGAGGGAGAGGAGGGGCTGTGACAGCAACCAAACCACTGCTAATGAAGACATCAGCTCACCCGCACAGATATGCTCAGTCACAGGCATTGCCAGCCGTCAAAGCTGGCGTTATGGCGTGAATATATTGCACAGAAGAATCGTCAGATGCACACACTGAGCTGAAGCATTTGTGCCTGTGAACACACAATTATCTCCCTCCGGTGGGGACGATGGCGTCCTGGTGGCACTGCATAGCTAGTCAAATGTGCAGAACTAAACTAAGGGAAACAGCAAATACTATCAGATTGTCTCTGTTTGATGGATCTGTTTGATATGAGCTCGTCTTTCTTCCTGTATTTGCCGGGATTGTTTGGGTACACAAGCAAACACCAGCAATCCACACAGGGAGGGGATTGAGTGGCTTAAAGCAGCAAAGGCTACTGAAAGTCCTCAATCATTTTTGATTTCAGGTGGCTCCCATTGTATTTATGGTGTTACCATGACAGTGTGAAGGCTGAATATGAATATAATGGAAAAAGAAGTATTTATCTCTTAAGTGTGAGTTTCACAGTGGTGCTGTACATAATGGAAGAAACTAGTAAGTCAAAACTGCTAAACGAAGGCAAACTGGTTATAAGAAATGTACATAGTAAAGCAGACATTTAGTGAGTGACATTAGATGGAAGCTACACCAACAAAGATGGAGATGGAGGAAGACGCAAACATTGGTCTTAATCCGGTTTTCTGTGGCAGAAATCTCTTTCTTGGTCTCATTCCACTGATTCTCATTGGTTAAAGTCGGACTGACCATGACATTTCTCGCCTCTCTGCCCTCCAGGAAAACATTTTTTGGATTTGAGACCCTGACGGGCACCGGGTGTGTGAGTAAAGCCTTCAGTGCCACGGGCTGATATATTGGCTGATTAGCGGCTTGCGTGGCCTCTGCTGATAGAGTTGCCTGATAGCCTAGGAGCTATATTTGTTGCCCTGCTCCAGAGATACCGGCGAATGGATGTTTTTGGATGCGGCTGACATTTCCCTCAGCTAAGAGGGCCTCTTCTCTGCGGCAGCTCTGTCAGTACCAAAATCAGATAATGCCAGACTGTACACAGACAGCGTTGGACCGGCTTTACTGTTGTTTTCCCATTTTCCGCCAGCCTGCTAAACGTTCACGCCAACAGCTTCAGTCGGGGGATCACAGTTGTGCTGAATTAAAAATTCCCTGCTCGAGTTGACATCTCAGACGCCATGCTACTTTTGACTCAGATTGCCCTCGCCAGCGCATCATCTGCAAGCCAAACAGATGCACGGGATTAGTTGTATCTGTCATCAGTTATTCACATTCGGCACATGTTGCTGTCGCTGGAAGTTCTTTGATATAAACTCCTGATGATTTATTAAAGAAGATTTCTGAATGGCTCTGCTATGGATGATGACAGTTATGATAACGACCAAGAGTCGCTGCCAGGCTCACACCACAGGAAGGCAGCAGTCTCCTGGAAGAAGCCCCTGCAGTCCTATAAAGCAGCGCCAGCGGTGTGTTTGTTCATTTTTATCAGCGCCGCGAAAGTATGTTGAATCTAATCCCTGAACGGAAAATCTATTTCTTGTTTGTCAGAGAGATGGAAACGTCTTTGCTGTCTGTTAAATGGAGCTGTCTGTGGAGAATGGGCGAGGAGGAAAGTATGCTCAATCAAGAGTCGGTTAGGATTCACTGTTTTATTCATGTGCCTACCAGCGCAATATTATTCTTAAAAAAACAACAACAACCCAACACAAAAGCAAGATTGATTTCATTTTGACGGCTGAATCAATACGTGCTTCACAGGGCTTCTATAATGAAATCTGACTCTATGATCCTCTCCATTTTTTTTTGTCTATCCCCCTGTCAATGGAGAATTGCGGCAACCACACATATGATTAAAGGGGCGCAGTAGTGGCAGCACATACACGTGTAGACACACGCTCACATGAAAGACACATGCATATGGGTTACATTATCAGAACAGGAGAGGCGCAGATAGAGCAGCTTTGGGGGTGTTCATCTGTGCAGTTCCAGCATGTGAGAGTACAGCTGTGAAAGAATAATAATAAAAAAAAAACAACAAGAAATGGGAGCTCTGAGTTTCTTGAGAGCTCCCTTGACAGGGAGCAGAACAGGCTATTACTTCATATTGCACCATTTAAGCTGTTTTTATTTTGGACTCTCCAGCTCCTTCTACCAGCCGGCGTCATCTCTGGGGATAACAATCAGGCCTCGGCAAGAAAAAGGCAGACAGCTCCTAACAGTTTAGAGAGTCGTCTACAATTTTGTGCGTCTTTGTGTTTGCGCGTTGGATAAATGAGGTAATCCTCTCTGCATCTCTGTGGAAAACACCGCGGCTGTCACTCACATCGGGCTTCGGTTCGATTTCCCTCTCAAAGGCTGCTATTGCTGAGGTGACAGTGTGCAGTCTGAGATGAGTTCCAGCCTCTCCACCTTTGTCTTCACACAACTGTGTAGGCAGTTTTTTCCCCCTTTATTCTCTCTCTCACACACAATAAAAAAAAAAAAAAACACTCACCAGGCTCTGGGCACCAGGAGAGCTCATATGAGCAAGCGAAGGCAGAATCTACAGTTTCAAAGTTTATTTTCAGATTGTGTGCGAGCTCTGAAGCACCTTGACTCATCCTCCTCTATGTTAACCTGTTGACTCCTACACTGTATGCCTGTCCTTTTGGCTAACAATAGCTCCCTCTAGTGCTGACAGATGATAGGACTGACGTGGAGAGACAGACAGAGGGGGAGTGAAAGCGTGAGGATTATGGTTCGAGTGAGGGGCATAAGGCAGCTCTGCCTGGCCTGTGTGTCCTCTCCTTGTGAGAAAGAGGGGAAAATCAAAAGCGAGACAGGGCCGTGAGGGAGCAGAGGGGGCTTGAGGGTATGAGCAAAGAGATTCAGTGAGCTGAGGTAAGAGGAATCAAAAAGTGCTTCAGAGAAGACTTTCAGATTTCAGGAGAGCCGTTACGTAATTCGTGCAGATGGTAGTTTGAGTGTCTCCCCCCCTCGTGTCGCCCCTACCACTGCCAGGACACATTATCCTCTTGTTCGGGAGCTTTAAGGCAAAACTTTGATCACTTGTGCTGTGATTTTTTTTTTCTTTTTGTCTTGTGTATGTGTGTGCTTCTCCAGGGCACAGTTACATGCACACAGATTTCACAAATTCAGTCTTCATGCTTCAGGTAAGAGTGCAAAAGAAGACAATTTGACTTCTTGTAACCAAAAAATAAGGTCGAAAAAATCATTTGGCGCCTTACAGTGGCGATGCTAACACACTAATGTTCTTACAGATAATGTTTACAATGTTCAGTGGCTTATTTTTGTCACAACGGAGCAGGTAAGGTGGACCCACATGCAGTAGACGGCAGGCAGGAGGAAGATCAATGGATGAAGTTTTATAAAAGACCAACGGAACACATGGAAAAGGCAAACACAACAGTAAGAACGGAACAGGATCAGGGGGAAAAGAACAGATGACTCAGCTCAAGACTGGGCTCAAAAACAAACAAAGATGAGGTGCAGGTGGAGTGATTCGGAGAAACACAGGTGAGGGTAATGAATGGGAAAACGCTAGGAACAGGGCTAACTCAGGTGATGCAGTGCAGGTGTGGAGGGAAAGCAGACCGGGCAGAAGCACAGGAAGGAAACAGGGAAACACTGGAAATAGGGCAACAAACCCTAGAACACGAAGGAATCTAAGGACCATGATAGTTTTAGTTGCTATACAGCACTGATGGAAATGTCTTTTCTTGCAAGCATTCAGTATAATAATTGGATACATGTTGAGCGGATGATAGAGAGAGAGATCACCAAAGTTATTTTAATTCCTCCTGAGGGAGACATTAATGTCTTTACCAAAGTTCATGTTTAAAGTTCAACCATCCAAAAGCGGAGATGTTTCACTTGTACCAAGATTGTCAACCTCATGGTGGCACTAGAGGAGAAGTCAGCTGATGACAAAAGTTGGGGCATTAATCTCCTGGGAGCTACAGATGTCTGTACATAAGCGTGCCAATCCATCTTGTGAATGTTGACATATTTCACAATCTGAAAGAAAAATTGGTAAAAGTCAGGAGATAACCAAATCGATTATCATTAATCCTCTGGGCACCATGAATGAATGCACCTAATGTTATGGAAATTGATCCAATAGTTGTTCTGACATTGAGAAAGAGGAAAAGAAGGAGGATCCCCAAGACAAAGGTGAAACAAAAAAAACTTGAAAGATGGCCCCATGCCATTGAGGTGTGCCAGTAAACCAGACGGACTGCATGCCATGCTCTAGTTTTCATATGAGTGACCGTCCTTCATTTTCACTCATGTAATTCCGGGAAATTGAGGTAAAATTATCATCAAACGCCTACTGCAGGCAAAAGTCAAAGCTGTTTGAAGCCATTTGGAGTACAGACATGGTTTTGGGCTCTTTTGAAAGGTTACAGTCTGATTTTTTCTCCCCCAAACAGTCAGAAGCCCGGTGAATGTCTCTGCTACTATAGGAGCTTGGACACACTGAATTATATATTTATTTTTCTTCAAAGAAAAAAATGTAAAAAGCCTGTAGATGACATGTAACTGCCCTACATCATATAGTCCTACATAGCTCCAAGTTCAATTTGAATAACAAATATTCTATATTACATATTACGGTTCTTTATTTTCTTATTTACACTAACTTTATGCATATAAAATAGTCAAATACAAGTTCTTAGGAGGTCGGACAGCTTATACAGAGAGAGAATTGCATTAAATGACATAAACTTACATAATTTCCAAGCTACTGTAAGGGCTTTATAACACATATTGTATCAGTCATTGTGTAGTCTGGTGTGTAGGTGGCTCAGGAGAGAGGGGATGGAACAAGGAGTGGGTCTCCTGTCTTTGAAATCGTTCTATCACTGTCGCAGGCCACAGGGTGGGCATATAAGCTTCTAACAGGAGATGCCAATCAGTAGGTCAGAGGTCAGCAGATCTGTATTGCAGTTTAATGGCGTTTTGCTTCGAAATAGTGGATTTGGTTTTTTTTTGTAACTTGTTGCCACGTTTTGGACTAAATATTTAACTGAAATTGATCTACTGGACATTTGGGAATAAGAGAACACTGCTTTTGTTAGATTTTCAACTGTGGTCCTGTGTCCATACCTCGATGGTTCAGAGCCAAGTCTGATCCACAGTGGGACCTCCATGGACAGGACTTGTTCCGCCACATCCCGTGGGTGCTCAATTGGATTGGGATGTTGGGAATTGGGAGGCCAGGTCTATGCCAATATCATTAACGTGGTCAAACTCAAGCACTGCCATTGGGGAATGCCGTTGCCATGAGGGATGTTCTTGGCCTGCAACAGTGTTTGGGGTGGATGCTACGTGTCAAATGGCATCGACATGAATGCCAAGGTTTCCCAGCAGAGCACTGCATAGTAACAGGATGATCACTGTAATTCACTTCACCTGTCATTCCTTTTAACGTCGTAGCTGAGCGGTGTATGTGCATGTATTTACAGCCTTAATGTCCCTGCAGTTCAAGTAGCTGCAGTTCAAAGATGTTATGGAACAGTGGCTACATGGTTTCCATAAATCCAGTCCGTTCACAGCACATGAAGGACAGAGCATCGAGCTGCTGCCAAATCAGATCTGGAAAGAGATCATAGTAGCAGAGATAATCAGCTCCAAGCATCCAGCTACGTGTTGGCAATCTAAGAACTAAAATATCCTCTGACAACTATTAGCTTTTGGATATTTGGAACGAGAAGGATCAAGGAATGCCGTCTTATCGCTGCCACTTTGCGCTTCATGCTCTGCATCTCACGTCAAGAGACGAGCTAATGATTTGACTTTCTGAGGGAGTCTAGCATGGCTGCTGATGTAGACGCTAGTTTGTCCCTGTTACATCTAGTCTTTGCTGCATAGGCACAGGCATTGATTTCCCTCCCAAATTCAATGTTTCTTTGTTTGCTCTGACAGGCATTGCCATGGAAACACAAGGGAGTGGAATTACAGTAAAGTTAAGAGGGAGGCTGTGAGAGGGAGCTCATCCACCAGACTGTGAAGGGCTCGTATAATTCAAGACCAAAGACAGTGCTACATCATCTCTAGGGGGCTGAGAGGACCACAGCCTGTCTCAAACTTCCTCATTGTTCTTTTAGTCTCGCATCTCTTAGAAACCGCTGTTACTTTTACCTTAAGCTTTACATAACGGGTATACACTCATCGGACAAGAGCCTTTCTCTGTACGGGAGTTGTGTGATGTTGAGGCTTGTTTCCTCAAAAGTGAAGGCAAGAAATGGCTTCTATTCTTGTCTCTTACACAGATGGGGTGTTAAACATTGATAGGGCTGATGCAGGGAGAAAGGGAGAGAAAGAGAGAGAGAGAGAGAGAGAGAGAGAGGCAGAGAGGCACTACTTTGTTTTTCCTCTAGGTTCAACTTGATTACTCTCCGGCATCCAATTTTGTTGAGTAGGAACATCTGTTAAAAGGCAGCAACTGCACGATGGCAGAGATTCAGAATCTTACATGCATTCATGTGCAAAACAACTCATGCAGGTACAGTGGGAGCTGTTTCATCTCTTTAAGGCTGTTTATACCCACATCGGACAAACCATGTGGGATTTATAGATCTTCTTCAGGAGCAGTGTTCCAATTGAAGGCGAGCAAAATAAAAAAGAACAATTTAGTATATGCAGATTGGTAGCAAAACACTAGCAATCAATGACATTAAGTCTATAATTCAACAGATTTTTAGCGATGATTAGTCTCTTTAAACAGATATCTACATATGGATAAAGAATCTGTAGGCAAGGTGAAATGATTGTGGTATCAAAAATGTCCATTTGTAGTCTGAGTATTTTAACCTGCTTTGGTTGCAGTTGTGGAGAGCAAAAGACTTTATGTGACTTTACATTTGCAACTTTACATTTGTTTAGGTTGAATTTTCCAATCCTCTCTTGTAACAACTGCTTAGGTTTAGGCCAAAAAAAAACAAACAAAACACTGGAGGAGATCGTCTGACTTCCTGTGAAAAAAAGTAGCTTTTGGTCGCCACATAGAGGGATGGAAATGTCTGCAGGTCTCCTGAAAGAACATCCCATGTTGTAACCACAAAACGGCTATAAATCTCCCCAGATGTCTTTGAAAATATCTGCCGGTGTGACAGCCTTGTTGTCTTCAGCATCCTTTCCATTTCCCAACGTGAGAGTCAGCTAGTAAACATATAATGTGAACTTAAAATATGCTACGTTTGATACGAATATCAACCTTGAACATGTCTGTGGTTCGCAGAAAGGTTAAAGGCTAACATTATAACCTGGCGACTGGGATGTAATCTCGAAACAAACTGGTCACACACTGTCAGGCTGGGCACCCATCACCCCTCGTCTGTGACACTCAGCACTGGTGCTCTGCAGGGCTGCGTCCTGAGTTCTCTCCTCTACTCTCCCTACACCCACGACTGCACACCAACCCACAGCGCAAATGTCATCATTGAATCCGGCGATGACACCATGGCTGTGGGACTGATGAAGTCCAGAAACTGACAGAATTGTGCTCCATCGACACCTCAAAAACAAAGGAACTGATCATCGACTTCAGGAAACAGAGAGATGAACCTGCTTCTCTATTCACGCGACGAAACATGGTGGAGAGTCACGACCTTCAAATTCCTGAGCACACACATCTCCACATGGACGGTGAACCTAAACTCTCTGGCTGAAGAAGGCACAGCAACAGGACTCATCTCACCTAGGAAACCCCCCTCTTCACTCTGCTGCCCTCTAGAAGGCGCTGCAGGTCTTTTTAAGACCCGCACCTCCAGACCTCAGAACAGTTTTTGCCACGTGCCATCAAAGAACTGAATGAGCAATAGTTTCCTGTGCAATATATCTGGTTAAAGTACAACAACATGCTGCTGAGACTTACTCAAGACAAGTTCAATACATTTTATTAGATACATTTTTATTATTATTCTACTTTTTACTTCCTTACTTGATTTTATACTTTGTGTTTGAGTCATCCGTCAATTTGCTGTGTTCTGGTGTTTTATACCACTGAGGAGTTGAACTGAAATTCCGTTGTACTCGGTGCAATAACAATAGAGGCATCATACTCTATTCCAACTCATTTGCTATGATCTGACGACATTTTCACTTCTACCCTGTTTTGTTAAATTAATCTGCATTCTGCTTGAGAAACAATCCAAGCATCTCTTAACTTGGTCTCCATTCTCACATCTCAGGTTGCTAATTGGATTGTAAACTATGAGCACCACATGGAAATGGAAGTCTGGCCCTGGATATCTCCTGGCTACTTCAGAAGCCCCCCCTTAAATTCTCCATAGCCCCCAGAAGCTAAACTGTCAGACAATAGCTGCCAGTGGATTCCAACTCTTTGAATGTTTGGATGGGTTTTCAACTTTACTCCTGTGTTCAAGAAGTGAAACATACACATGCTGAGCTGATGTTAGCTAAAAGCCTTGGCTGTTCAAGACCATCTCTCTTGCCCAAAATGTCCTGGCTCTGTAGGGTTGCAGCGGTATTCTGGTTTTACGATATGCTGTGACATTAAAATTGCCAGTTATCATACCACGCTCAGTTTCTTACCAACGGTATTGAATTCTATTGTGTTAGTGTGAATAAAAAGTACACATATTTCAAGGCTAATCAAGTTTCATGCGTATGCCAGGACACATTCTCCTGTGAAATGATAATATAGCGTTTGTTCAACCCCAAGAAAGCCTTCTGTTTTAAAACTGTGATACTGTGATATTCTCCTCGTGTTGCACAGCCAAATCTGCATTTAGGATCTTTTCATCAGAAACAGTGAACAACCTTTAGCAGGACTAGTGAGTGATGAGTGATTTTTCTGCTCATTTCTACTTCTGTTGCCCGAAAATAACCTCTTAAACCACTGTCTGCACATATGCTCGTCACACTCGAGTCTCAGCAGACCGCAGTCATCTTGTGCTTACACAGAACCGCAGAGCACTTCCTGGTTGATTCATTCGTCTGTGTAACTAATGAAGAAAAGTTTTACATTTTACCACCTTTCGTGCTTAGCGGCTCCCTGAGACATGCTATGCTTTGACTTCTCCTCATCTAAGGCACAGCATCGAGCTGCCTGCTTTGTTGCTACATGAAAAGGAGTCTGTCAGGGAGAGCATGTTGTTTTTTAGGTGCAAAGCCACAAAGCCGATCCGCTGCCTCGCTCAACTGTCCGTTGCAGGCGGTAAGAAGCTGGCAATTATGCAAAGAAGTTTTGGGCTGTAAAATGAAAAGTGCCTGTTCAATTTTAAAGGTTTAATGAATTTCATTAATTCATAGAAGGCAAAGTTATTCCCGGCTGCACAGTAAAACACTGAAACAATTATTTTGGTACATTATCAACAGATTCACTAAAACGAGAGTGATTGAACTTTGGATAAAAAATGAATGAAATATATGTACAGTGGAATTATAAAACATCATTGCATATATTACATGTAACATAAAAAAATATGAGCGCAATTTTCCTCTCCCCTTCTCCTCTGGGTCTACAATGTTCAGTCCTCTGCACTGGGTTTGGAGTTTAGAGTGACTTGCTCAGTCCACAGAGAGTTTTCAGCCTTCTTTCCTCTGTTGCTCTGGCAGATTTTCAGCAGCAGTCCGACTACGACCGCCACTGCGCAGAGGGCAAAGGCCACAAGAATCCCTATCCAGATGCCCGAATTGCATGCAGGCTCAGAGACGGCTCTAGCATCCCCTGCAAAGGAGAAGACGAAAGTTGGTGATTAAACATGACCTTTAACCACTGATAGACTGCTGAGAGAAACTGCAAATCACACACTTACCCTCTGCGTTGACATAAACAGTCAAATTTCCTGACTTTTCCACAGCGACCCTCCTCCATCCATGAGACAGAGATGGGATCCACTCCTCTACCTCACAGAAGTACAGGCCACTATCTTCCCGACCTGGCTTCGAGACTGTGAGGCTGAACTGGTTGGGCAAAGGGTGGCTAAATCTTAGCCGATCACCCATCCCAGACCTGTCCTGTAGGGTGGCGTCTCGATAAGCGGTGAATATGGGGAGATGTTTGGTCTCTGCCACTTTCTGCCGGAACCATATGACCTGGAACTCGGAGTCACTGCTGGATTGATTGGTGATGTGACAGGGTATGGTGAAATCCTGGGTCGTGCTCCTATTCAGCTCCAGCTCATTCTTTTCAATGGACAGGTTATTTTCTGTAAAAAAAAAAAAGAAAAGAAAAGAAAAACAGAAAGAAATAAGCACAGTGGTAAAAGAAAAGACGCTCTTTAATTTAACATTTTTTGGAGAAAAGGTGAAAAACAGCCAACGCAACAGCATAAAACTTTTAAACTAAAAGTGCTGAACAAACAGGACAGATGTGCATAAATGCATAAAATCATCAAGAACAGCACTGGAACAAAACATAGATGCAAAATTAGGGAAGTGGTTATTCTGCGGAGAAGCAGCTTCCATGTGGGGTTGTGAAGCGAGACGACTGCATGCTGACAAACAAACACCATCACATGATACAAGTATGACTGGACTATGACTTGTTTCATGGTAAAATTCTTCTCGTACAAACCACATTCATCGAGCTGCCTACAGAGTGACCCTAAAAAGACGTCATCATACCTGGAACATTTACTGTCAACGTGATGGGACCTGCGCTTTCTGAGGCCTTTTGCTGCCAGCGACCTTCATGATCCAGCTGGTGCTGCTCCACCTGGCACTTGTAGGTCCCGCCATCCCCCTCATGCGCCCTCTGGATCCCAAGGTGGAAGCTGCTCTGAGCGGGTCTGGAGAGACGAAGCCGCCCCTGCAGGCCTCGGAGCTTCTGGTTCTCTGGGTAACTCAGCAGGCCCCTGTGATCCAGCTCCACCAGGGCATTGGTGATGGAAGAGTCGTGTTCGGTATAGAGCCAAGTGACCTTGTAGAAAAAAGAAGGACTGGGTGCACCTGAGATGATGTCACACTTGAGTTCCAATTCTTCTCCCTCGCCGATACTCAACGACTGCTCTCTCTGATCTAAACGAAGGTCATTGACTGGAAAATAAAAAAAAGTGAAAAAAAAAGAGAAAAGACAACTGAGTCAGCCGAGAACTGAAATTGTTGTAGTTTATAGCCCCTGAAACTATCAAATCTAATAAATAAGCTAATAGAAAGAAATAATCATAAAAAAGTGTTCATAAACTGTTTAGAGGCCATATTCACAAGTAAAACTCCTGACTCCTAAGTCACTGAGACCACACAGTCAGTTATGTTCCTCAGGTAAGGTGTCTCATCGTGTCAGCATTTTGTAAAAACAGAATGACAATGCACCTGGCCAGTAATAAAGGATTCAGTTGGCTCACAAAGAAGTCAAAACAATCCAATAACCACTTTGCACTGATGAACATTCAATTTCACTTTCACTGACACAGACAGGTCACCTAACAAGTAGGTTCAGTCATAAAAACACGATGTCATTCACAGCAATGAGTCGGCCCCACCTCTTCCTCTTAGTTTAGGAGAAAAATAACTTTTTATTTATCCAGGGAGTGTTTTCAGCAATGCCCTGATCAAATCCACACACCTGGCATTAACACCAGTTCAGGTTAAGGGCCTTGCTCAAGGGCACCTCAGTGGTGGTGACGAGGGAGGGGTCACAAGTTTGCTTCTCTAAATTTTAGCCCACCACTGCCAATCTTTGAACTTTGGCAGAATATAGTGTCTTCATGCAGGGCCTCGTCGCTTAAAGGTGCCATGTGTAAGAATCTGGCCACAGAGGGCAGCTTGTCACCAGAATTACTGCGAACTGCTGTTAACTGTAGCTTCCAGTAGCTAGTTAGCTCAGTTAGCCGTGCAGCTAGAAGATCTTTGGACTGGGACAGGCCTGGGCTAGCTTATAATTTGAGTTAATTTGAATGTTTTGTACTAGATTTAAAAAATTATTTTTTTTTACCCTTTTTACCTTTAAAGGTCCAGTTTTTAAGCTTGCTGAGAATATAGGTTTAGGGCTTTTAAATGTCATGTGTTCATCTGGAGACAACTTACCAGGTTCAAGGACTGTTACGTTTGTAGTCCTGGACACTGGCGAGAGTTCATACCAATCACCGCGAGGATCTTGCAGCCACTCCACCACCTCGCATGTGTACGAGCCTCCGTCTGAGATCTGAGCTTGTCGAATGCTCAACTCAAAGCTAGGGCCCTTAGTGTGCTTCATGCTGATTCGCTGTCTGTGGCTCAGCTCTACCTGTGGTCCAAATGCTAGGAGGGCGTCCCGGTCCGAGCTTACGATGATCTGTTTCTCTGCCTGTTGCTGGAGCAGCCAGGTGACGGCATAGCGGGAGGAAGCAGAGGTTGTGGAGATGACTGAGCATTTAATCTCTAAGTCGGTGTTGATGTTGCTGGTCAAGGCGGGGGCGGAGGTCAGGTCGAGCTTGCTCACTAGGAGAAAGAGAGAAAGTTGAGTCCTATACGCTGAGAAACAAAGCAATAGATTACACTGCAGCTTTCATCTAAAGACATGCTCCAAAGACAGCATGCTGCCTTACAGAGCTCAGGGTTTACCTGGTTTATTTACTTTCACAGCCAGCTGGTTGGATGCAGGCAGCCTCTTGTACGCATTCTCAATGAAGACCGACGCACTACACTGGTAGCTTCCCGCCTCCCGTTGGCTCGCACCGTGGATGAGAAGATGGTAACGGACTTCGTTCGGCTTGTTCTCTACTTTGAGCTGGTAGCTTTGCTCGACTCCAGCAGACCAGCTGACGGCACCGTCGTAGTTCAGCGTCAGGATGTTATCGAGGTTTGTAGCATCCCGCTGGAGGCTCCAAGTCAGTGTTATCGGCACATGGGGCCCTCTCACCCGGCACATCAACGCCACATCATCTCCTACAGTCACTATGTTGTCGCGACTTACAAGGTTCACCTTCACATACGATTCTGTAACACAAAGCGTTGGTTAGTGAGAAAAGGGGAAGTTATTACTCAGTGTAAATAAAAAGAGATGTGAGAAAAATGACATTCCAAAGGAGTGTTTCTGCCCTCACACTTGCACGTCAGTTCTCAACATCATTTCCTACGTTAAAACAACAAAAGGTTCATTCATGCATCAGACATCGAGTCAACATACTTGTCTTTACATAAAATGTATTACTTAGAGGACAGAAACATTCTTTGAAGAGAATCAGGTTCCTCATTATATGCATTTATGATGCAGCGAGGCATTACGTAAACTTTTGTTTGTCCCATTTAAACATGCACATGTACAAAGAACCTCTCTGCAATATTCATCAGACCCTAAAGTACATAACAAAAATTTCTGACAGAACCAGTGTCAGAACAATGTCTGAAAATTGTGAAAAATGTCGATCAATGTCTCCCGAAGACCAAGGTCGCACCCAGAGATGTTCAGTTTACTGTCATAGGGGAGGGAAGAAACCGCAAAATATTAACATTCAAGAAGCAGAAGTCAGAGGATTTGGAGATTTCCCTTTTCTAAAAATTCCCAAACCAATAAATCAATCATAAAATAGTTTAATGAATTCAACTTAAAAAGATTAATCTTGAATCTAAAATCTTCACTCATAGTCTCTTTAAGTGCTTAGTTTATGCTGATTGAAATCTTAAAAAAGGCGAATTGCAGGTAAGATCACACTGGCTGGGAAACATTCGAAATTATCTTCTGAGAACCATGAAGACACAGCTTAAATGTCTTGACAATCCAGCCAGCCAGTTCTCCAGATGTATCTTTCTCTGGACTAAACTGTTATGATGAAGACGGACAGATTGACCAACACT
Organism: Sparus aurata; assembly: GCF_900880675.1. Taxonomy (NCBI): domain Eukaryota; kingdom Metazoa; phylum Chordata; class Actinopteri; order Spariformes; family Sparidae; genus Sparus; species Sparus aurata. The sequence goes on from NC_044195.1 coordinate 16,695,154, forward strand.
CACATCCTTAGTTTTACCACTGTTTTGTCAAAAGTGTCAAATGTTTTGACGTCTCAGACATTGTGAAATCTTGGTAGTCATCGAGCCATCTGTGTAATAAGAGGAAGCTTTCGTGTCAACGTGCAGCTTTCATCATCCGTCTCATCAACCACTTCTGCTACACACACAGACACTCGACTTACCTACTGGCTCCACTGTCACAGTGGCAGTCTGTGACTGGCTGTTGGTCTTGCTGTTGGTTTTCCATTCAGACACAGCACACTGGTAGACACCCGAATCTGAAGGCGTGACCTCATCGAGCTCCAGGGTGAAGGTGTCAGTCGTCGGGCGCGTCGCCTTCACTCTGCGTCTGGAGAACTCCCCCCCGGTTTCCATAACACCCTCCTGACTCAGGCTGATGACATTTGTAAAAATGGCTGCGGAAGTTGCTTTGTGTTGCCAGGTGACGGAGAGCTGACCTTTGACCCCAAGCACCTTACATGTGAGCACCAACTTGTCCCTTTCATTGACTTTCACAATGTTTTGCATTTCAAGTGATAGCCCACTTTCTGTGATGAGACAAGAGACATGTTGGGGAGGATAAAATTAGACATCACAACAACTGTATTTAAAAAAATTTTATGAACAGTCTCATCAGAGGGGCTCTGTGTAACTATTTGTAGCACTTTACAGATATTAGTCACTTTTTTGTTGGACATACCTGTGCTGATTGTAACAGAACTCTCTCAGTTGCCTATACAAGCCTCGTCTCAGTTCCCGACTCTCCTTTCGGCTAACAGAGACCAACAGTAGCTAACACTTGCCTAGAAATTCGTTAGATTCCGCTATCGTAAACTAATAAACTGCTTCTAGCAAAGCACAGAAGTTTCACAGAGCCCCTTTAATATTAAAGGTGCAATATGTAGGAACTGGCCGGCTGTCAAATCATACTATATCTAAATCTCTATGAATAATCTATAATAGTCTGTTTGTTTGTGCCTCACGCAGTTTGGATTCTCTGACTGACCTGTGGCTGAGATGCTGACTAGCTGGGAGCTGGAGTCTTGGGCTGCCCCCTGTGTGAAAACACCATCCTGGCCTCTGTCCTGAGGCCATGCTGTACAGATATACACTCCGTGGTCGTCAGTTCTGACGGGCTGCAATATGAGACGGTAATCTTTGCTCCCTACCCGGGCTGCCCTGAGCTCTCCTTCTTGTCCTCGCACGCTGTACTCTGGCCCCACGGACAGAATGCCTGTAGGGCCGATGCGGGCCAGCTCAACACCTCCCTTGCGCCAGGCTACAGAGAAGAACCTCTCCCTCAGCTTCTCCGTGTCTATGTTGCAGGATAACGATAGCTCCTGCCCCTCCTGCAGGGTCGGCGGCTGAGCAGAAATTCTCACCACCAGAGATGACGTGTCTGGCAACACTTCTGTTCAAAGCAAAAGAAAGAGAACAGTGAGGCAGACACAGATGCACACATCCTGCGAAGAAGCCACAACGGCTGCATAGAGGAAGAGCAGTGTTGAAGGTGTCAGCTCATCAAGATGTGACTGTTAAGAGATAAAATCATTTGAATGAATGCTTTGAATGTCTAACCTCTGGCTCTGACGTTCACGGTAGTCTCCGCTGCATCCGCCTGTGTGATAGCGTACCAGGAGCGGTCAGGATCTTGAATCCACTCCCGAGCCTGGCAGTAGATCTGGCCTTGGTCTGACACCTCCAGCTGATCCATCTTCAGCCTGTACGTGGCCTCTCCAATTTTATCTAACCTAACGAGTCCGGCCTGGTAACGGCCTTCAAACCCCGGGCCTGGGCTCAGCGTGAAGTCTCTGTCCAGAGAGATGATGGGCCGAGGGTCGTCCTCGCCGTCTTTACGTAGATACCAGGCGATAGACAGATGGGTGTGCTGGACGGTGTTGCTGGAGGCTTGGCATGTTAACATGAGAGCCTCACCCTCGTTATAGCTCAGTGAGGTGGAGGCAGGTGATGAAACACTTAGAGAGTTGTCAATCACTGGGGAGCCACATGACAGACAGACACAAAGACAAGAAAGTCACACGTTTTTACTGTCATACCGTACAGCGACGCAGTCATATTGAAATGTCTTAAAGCAGAGGGATTACCTTTCACTACTGTATGAGCGCTGTAGGTTCCTAGATACACATTTTCGGAGTTTTTCACACTACACTCAAACTCCCCTTCATCGTTCTTCTGCAGTCTTTGTATCTCGAACACGACAGCAGTCGGAGACACATGTGTCAGAGTGATTTCCTTGCTCCTCACGCGATCCAAATATATGGCGTAGCCGAAGTCATTGTTGCCGGTGCTGATGATGTTGATCTCGAATGTTGGATTCGCAGGCTTCTTCACGCGGACTTCAAATTCCTGCTCGGCGTCGGGGTTGGAGAAGCCGCTCACATTGCAGGAGATGGAGAGCGGGGAGCCCACCACGCGATACAGAGGCCCGGCCTGCGCTTCAGTGTGCACTATGGCCTCTCCTGAGTGAAAAGCAGACAAAACACACATAGTGACCACCGCAACTTATTTAGGGAACAGGAACTCAGTCGCATTTATAAGTGTGAGTTTTGATGTGTAAAGCAAAAGTCTGTACCTGGGCTGGGAGGGTTACTTGTATACATTTATTCCGATACAGTAATAAATTATACGTTAATAATTATGTGATCATTCTGTTTTCTTTCATTTGTAATTAGTGGTCCCCCTTTTTACTGTAAGCATCTGTAATCAAATTACTTCTTTTTTTTCTGTAACTTTACCAGAATACAGTCAAAATGACCAAGAAACGCAGGCTGATCATTCTAAGTTGTTAAAACGTTGTTTTGCTTGTACAACTTAAAGTTACAGTAATGGGCTTCTTGGTGATTCTGAGCTAATCCATCACTTTTTTCAAGTAAGGTCAACTTTACAGTGTAGCCTTCAAACTGCTATGCACGCTGCAATAAGTATAAACGTTTCGTCGTTTCGCAACCATCTGGCAATAAATGTACTTAAGTACCGTAAGTACAAGTATAGCAAATCATACATTTCACATTTACATTTATGACTGATTACTGGCGACTATCCAGTCCAATATTCAGCATTTTCCTGATGATTAGGATCTTTTTTTTAATCATTCAATTGTTAATAAAATAAATATATTTTATATGATGCAGCGTGCAATCAATCAAGTATCTAGTAAGTAAAGTTATCAAATAATTGCGGTAAGACATACAATATTTTTGGAGTGGAAGGATAAAGAGCGGAAAACAGAATACTAAGTACACTACATGTACTTCAAAACTGTACTTGAGTAAATGTACTTCACAGGTCGTTAGGTCAATATCTGAGAGAACTAGTCCCTGCAAATAGTGAAACAGGACTGTAGCACAGCGGTGAACTTCGTTGAATGACAGGAAGATTATCGCTGCCTTCTTTCAATTTTGTGAGAATGATTTTCAGTCATTTGCTTGCTGACATCAATTAAAAGTGTTAGTAAAAGAAAGTCTGAGAGAATAACACACATCAATCATCCGCTATGACTCACTGGGTTTAATCACAGAAGTCTGGCTAAATGCAATTTTAGTCGTTATTATTATTTCTTTTTATTTATCAAATGAAGATGATTAAGATGGACATAATTACAGATGCACACACAGACACATTCCACTTAAAATGCACTCAGCGACAACAAGTTTCCCTCACTCTGCTGACTTTTTAATTACTTTTTCTTCTCTGTCCTTGTTTGTTTTGTTTTTTTTGTTAACAACAGATCACTCACCAGCATCCAAATCCAACTGCAAGAAGGAACTGAGTGTACTACTCACCACAGTGCAGAAAAAGCCCCAGACAGAGGAGCAAATTAGCCCTCCAAGAGCAGGATTGCCGGGAACAGCTCATCCTGAACCTCCCTCAGAAGTAACACAGTGTTCACACCAGCCTCACGTCGTGACCGAGCCCTCAGTCAGCCTCACTGTGCAAATCTGTCTGCTGTCACAGATACATTGGAGGGTTATGAATGCTTCCTGTAGGTACACAAAAAGGAAGTCTGAAATGTTTCCTGCACACTCACAGTCCAAACAATCTGTGCTGGTAAATCTGTCACTGTCACATATGTGTTTCAGAAAATGTACAGGTGCAGATTTCTGTGGTGGGAGTGGAAATAAAAGTAATAATACACAACCACATGTAGGTTTTGTATGTGCACGCGATCATCTGCACCTGTCCTCATGGCGAGTGCTCGTTTGACTTTTAACCATACCTCAAATAATGTGTTGTGACGTTTTCTGCAGCAGGCAGCATCCTCACACACGGACATCCCTCCATGTCTCACAGTTTTTTGCCGCCTTGCACCTGGACAGCATCAACTTGACTTGGATTTCAGAATAAAAACATGCGCGACCTCCGGGTTTTATTCATTCCCATGACCAAAAAAAAAGATGACGGAGATAAAGAGCCTGTGGTTGCATTGTTTGGTGACAGCTTCGGTCCAAGCGTGACCTAATTATACAAAAAACATTCGAAACAGGAAATAAGGGCGGGCTCGTTGAGATTGTGTCACTCAGGGGCGACGTGTGGACCGACGAGGCAACAGTGCCGCCCAGTGGACAGTATGAGAGCAACATGTCTGCTGCAGCTGAGCGTGAACAGGACTGCTGGGGAACATCTCTGTGCTGTAGGACAAAGATGGGTCAAATAGTAGTGGGCTGAAATTTTTAGTTTTTTTCTCTCTTTCTTTTGTTCTTCTTACCAGGGATGTTTGATAAAGGAAGATAGGATGAGATAAGAGGAGATGAGGTGAGATGAGATGAGATGAGATGAGATAAGAAGAGATGAGATTAAATGATCACGACGTGAGATGAGACAAGATGAGACTAACTTGGACTATCTAGATAAATACAAATAAAATAGGAATTTGGGAAAGTTAGAGCTACAACATCTAAAATCCATTTATACAATTAACATTAAGACCAGACTACATAAGTGAATGGTGCAAATATTTGTGGAGAAGAAATCCAGACTCCAGTGGTGCAAATCTGGCAGCCGTCATGTGTGAAGTAACAATAATCATTGTACACATAACATTTGCTTTGTGTTCATTTCATTATGTTGTTTGTTGTTGTTTAAAAGTGCACTGTGTAACTTTTTCCACCCTTCCTCATCAGAAAATAAATACCGGCCATAGAGATCGCAGCTTGTCATCAACCATATTCAAATGTGTTGCATGTGTTGACATCTTTTAAGTACAACGTCGATGTGTAGTACTGTACTCTTGCAGGCTGGGACTTCCAGATGGGCGGTGCTGTTTCTCTTCACCCATCACAACTTAAAATGCAAGCCAGTTTTGCTCTAATGTCAACAAATACCAATATAAACATGTGGCTTTAAAGCACGTCTAAAGCTCATGTCAGCTCTTGCAAACTGCTCTTAACCATATTAAGAGATGTGTCACTTTTTTGTTTATAGGCTTGTAAAAAGAACATAGTAGACCTACCTTTAACAGAATATTATATTAAATTATTTCTTTCTAGTAAGAATGATTCCACAGCATAATCTTGGTCTTGCAAAATCAAGTTGGAATACAACAATAGTTTTTTGATTATTTTGTCATCATTTATGTAACAATGATTGTATTTGTGTAACATTCAAGTTACACTATATGTCCCTTTGCCTGAGTGAATGTTTGTTCCTTCCTGCTGTTGTTTGAGGAGGGACAGGTATTAGAGGAACAAAGTAAGATAATAACATGCGCGATGAGGAGAAGAGTTGTGATCCCCTGAGAGTGAAGTGTGATGTCCGGCACCCTGCCATGTTGGTTTATCGATTAAAAGAAGATTAAAGAAAATGAACCAAAGACAAATTGTATGCCGGCTTATTGCCTACAGCCCAGAGGGACTGGAGAACCAAGACACGGGGTTACAAGAACACACACATACCTACAGGCAGTTAAGTATCAATGATAATCATCTACAGTAAAGTGTGATTTTGTTGCTCTGTTCTGTAAATGCGACATCCATTGCATGTCTGTTCTTCCTTGGTGAGGGATCGTTTCTCTGTGTCTCTTCCTCAGGTTCCTTCCATCTTTTTTCCTCTGTTAAAAGGTTGGGTTTTTTCAGTATCGTAATTTTATTCAGTATTTCCCACTCGAATCAAGGGTCTAAGGACAGAGGATGTCGTCCTCTGTTCAGATTATGAAGCCAACTGAAGCAATGTGATTTTGATTTGGGGCTATATAAATAAAACTGTTCTGATCTGATTTGATTTAGGATGATCTTTCGGCAGAAATTGAATATAATTCAGATAATTGTGAATTAAACTAAATGAATGAACTGAATGTTCTTTGTATTTTGTTGCCTAAGAATGAGCCGACAGAGGGATTGGTACCTCTTCTACAGACTCTGCTATGTTGCACAACCACGTTTCTACTGTAGCCCAGAGTGGACAAAACCAAACACTGGCTCTAGAGAGGGTGCCACCGTAGGGGAGGGTGAGACGAGGGGTGTCAAGTTGGTTCTAATCTGGACCCTCACTGCTTGATGCCACTAAATCCTACACGCTTGAAAATCTGCTACTTTCCCTCTAAAAACTGTCAAAATTAAACAATTAAAGAGTTGCATTCCACTGATCACAACCCACAGACGTGTGTACCAAGTAGACACAGTGACACACTGAATATGGCGATCAACTACCTTTCTCTGGGCCACCTTAGTTGTGGTGCTGAGCGAAGGGGAAAACCTGCCTCCTCTCTCCTCCCAACCACATCAAGTCATGTCATGTCCCACTTAGATGTCTGAATGACAGAGTCAGACATTTAAAGAAGTTTCAAGAAGTGAGTTCCCGTTAAATGAATAGACCCATTACAGCATGCAGTATCTAAAAATGTGTTAGAGATTAAACACTCTCACACTCCCCGAGCAGTTATTTGTGCTTGATTCTCTGTGTGGTGTGGTCAGAAGGAGGACAGTCTGAGTAAAGAGGAAAATTGAGTAACTTAGGGGAACAAGACACAAGAAGGGGAAGTGTCTAGAAAAAAGCAAAGCTCGATACGCATGTTCCTCTTAGCACAGGAATAGGAAGTATGAAGAGGACAGGAAAAAACAAATCCACAACTCAACGCAACTCAACTGTTACGAGCGTAAACCACAGGGCTCTTTTTGACTGGTGCAGGTGCACCTAGAGGAGCTGCACGCTGTTCTTCTGAGAGAAGCTTCTGAAGAGTTTTTGACTTTAAAGATGAGCGCCTCACTGGAGAGGACTACAGACTGTCCTTTGCCACTTCCTGGAGATACCTCCAGCCCAGACGAGGAGAAAGACAACCTGAGCGCCTCGAGTGAGCTACACTGGGAAGATGGAGGTCTGCCAGGGGAGCTTCAGAGAGGGATGGAGACCTTACGGGTGAACAGAGAGCTGACTGACGTGGTGCTCAGTGTTCAGGGACATGACTTCCCTTGCCATAGAGCCATACTCGCAGCTGCCAGTCATTACTTCAGGTAAAACTGATTCTAGTCTTGTCAAACTGGATTTTGACAGCGCTGCTGGTTCTACTGAACGGATGTCTTTTCTGTGCAGGGCAATGTTTTGCAGCGGCCTGAGGGAAAGTCATGAGGAGCGTGTGGAAATAAAAGGGTTGGACAGCGGGACGATGAGATCGCTCCTGGAGTACACCTACACCAGTCGGGCACTCATTACAAACTCAAATGTCCAGAGAATACTAGAAGCTGCCAGTCAATTTCAGGTAAAATTACAGCTTCTTACACCGAATCAGTTTACGTTGCACAATCTTTATCTGGCACTCACGAAATTCCCTGTTATTCTTGAGCATGTGATCAGCAGCAATTTTTTTTTCTCACAAATTGATCGCCAAGAAAGACAAAAAGTTCTACATAACTATCTCTGCCGAGTAGGATATGATTTCACTTGTGTCCATTTGTTCAGTGGTCGTTTGGTTGGTTTGTCACCTGGATAACGTAGAAACCACTGAATGGATCGCCTCAAAAATTGGATAGAGAATGGGTCTCAGCCCAGAATAGACCGCGTTAAAGTTAAACTCTCAACAAAATGCAACTTAGGCTCTTTTTAGTAAACTCTGTGTACACAAAACAATGTTTTCAGTGCTCGTTCTATGTGTAGAGACCCTGGTGATACTACGAGCAAAGTTTCATGTTGTGTCGAGCCTTCTTAGTGTTTTAAAAATAGCGATTATGATGCTATCGCTAATTTGCCCAAAGCACTCCCATTGAAAATGACTTTGACCTGAAAACGAAAACACGGTAAATCTTAAAAGTGCCTCTCTGGTTGTAATTATGCTTTACACGAAGGTTTGACTCATATACATTCACAAACAAAGCCTAGGCTGCATTTTGGCGAGAGTTTCACTTTAAGTCTGGGTGCAGATATGGATAAAGGAAGGGATCCACAAAGTTTTCTCACATTCTTTAAGACTGCGATAGGGCTTTTTTTGGGGGGGGGCTTACATTTGCATTAATTTCTCTAGGAACAATGCTTGGATGCATCTTGATAAAAAAAAACAAAATCGTTTTTATTTAGGTGACTGGTCTCAATAAGTGAGTAGAATTTGATGCAGATCCTCTATCTGGTGAGCTTAGATTAGGTTAAGCAGTTATGGGTGGTTTAAAATTTAGATAAGGTGCTGTCAAATCTGATATTGAATAAGGCTTGACTGAATTAAAGGGGACAGCTGGGCCTCAGCGGAGGTATATCTCTACTCAGAGTCTTTTATGCAGTGTTGTAAAAACTACTTTTGAAGCACACTTTTGAATGAATTATCAGTCATTAAACACTGGAAGAGTAGGAAAACTACCACAGAGCGAAATCTTGTTTGCTTCAGAAACACCAGTTCAAACTAGTGGCCAAGCAAACTCACAATGACAAAATCATCGCAATATCAAAACAAATGTGAGCTATGAAATCTATGTTTAACTGTTTTGTCTGTGAGTTTTGTCTGATTTTTGGCAAATGAATTATGCTCAAAATACGAGTGTATAGACAAAGAGAGAGAACCTGCGACCATAACTGTAAAAAAATTCACAAAAAGAACAATTGCGCTTAATCATTATTGAAAATGCAAGCAGCATACTCGTCAACAAAAGATGCACAAGTCTGAACATTTTTGCTGGCATTTTCACACAATATTATCACATGTGTTTTATCAACACAACATTTGTATTTAATTGTTTACTGTCAACAGTCATCGTGAATGTTGAAATATTGTTGCAACGCTCGCTCAAACTAGTATTGAAAAAAAGAATGAAAGAAAATTAGAAAAAATGTCCCTCATTTGAGTTTATCGCAAAAAAACTACCTAACTGCTCTCAGGTCATGCATACACCAAAAAGAAAAAATTCCCCACTGTTCTTGGGAAAGTGTGAAGGCTGTCAGCTTTTGGTTTTGTATACACTGGCCCTCACTGAGACACCTGCCTTCCAGAAACTAGTCCAGATGGGGGGATTATACCCAGCAGGATGACTAAGTTCACTGATTACTCAGGTTACTGTCAGTTAACTTCGAAAATAGCATGCAGCAACATCGTTTGCCAATAGCCAATTCTTATAACTCATTGATACCTTATATATTTAGGTTTCTTCTGGTCAATGGTATTGCCATTGGTTTATAGCTTCAGTGGCGATTTTACTACTTGGTTTACATTGTAGTTGACTGTCGCAAGCAGTTGAATAATCAGCAACCTACTGCCAAATTAAACTATTTTACTAGTTTAATTACAAGTAGATCACTATTCCCCAACACTTACGCAAAAGACAGTGACTCTAAAAACGTAGTTGTTACTTTTAGCTTGGTATATTTCTGATTTGACGTAAAAGGGTTTTTTATCAGAATTGGATCACTTTCACATTCATGTCACAATGTTAGAGTCATAAAATTAAGAGCAGTCAGCAATACAACCCTGCTGTAGTGTAGAACTACATTTAAAATCCCCCAATTGTTCAGGGCTTCTCGCCTCACACAGTCCTCCCCCCATGTGACAAACATCTCACTGGTCGTTGTAAAAGGGAAGTGAAAGTTGGCCAGTTGTTTACACTCAGGATCAGTTTTCCATACAGTCTTAAATTAACTACACAGCTGTGTGTGTCAACACAGTAGGCAGATGTTTGAGTACCTACGCCTCTATTTTTGTGACAGGCCTTCAATATGTAGTTTTAGGGTAAGAGAACAAATAGTATTGATTAACTTATTCATGATTTTTGATGATTTAAACATAAATGAATGCAAAATGAATTGTGGGTAATGTAGGCACCGAGTTATAAAAGGAACAAGTGGAATAAAAAAGGCGATTTCCCTGGTTCTGCTGTATCGATGTTGAAAATTAGTTTTCAAAACTGTCCACAGTGAGTCCAACAGTGTTATAGCACTTCAGAGCCAGACCAGTAGACTGCTTTTCAAAACTTGTCACCTAAATTACCTACAATGCAACTTAGCCACTGAGTGACATTGCTGGAGGCAGTTTTTCAGATTACATCAGCTTCCTCTGGAGCAACAAAAGCCTTTGTGCTATTTTTTTTTCCCTCACATGCGGTTGTTCTCCCCAACACCTGTGAACACAGTTTGATGTAAAATTGGTGGCGTTACCGTTTAACAAAAGATCAAGGCACTATGACTTTCTTTGTTAGTTTGCACTTAATAGATAATCGGGTAAGGAATGTTAATTCACATGCACTTCATGCATTAACTGATGTGCATCAAGTTGGACCTCAGTTACATGAAAATCTAAACAACTGCATATATGTACTAATGTTTAATATGTAAATGTTAAACATGCAGCTGATGACCAGTTTGATATAAAGAAAGTGGCTCATATTTGAGAACAGGCTGATCAAACACATGGGTCTGAATTAATGTTTCATGTTCCTGTAATCAAGCTAATTTGGTCGCATATGAATGTAGCAAGTAACTGTGAATTATTGTTCTCTAACCGGAAGTCAGTGTTAATATATACTTACTTGTTAATACTGTACTACAACAAAAGTAGTACTTTACATGACTTTTAAAATGTCCTCTCTATATTTAAAACAAATATCGGCACTTTCTACTCCTTACATTTTCAAAAAAGGCACATAACTTTAGTCTTAATGCTTTGAGGGGAATTATTGATTAGTTTTATAACATGCAGCCTTTTTCAACATCACAAGAGCAATGTCAAGCTATCAGGAAGCTACATATCATGTAAAAGACATAAATAGACAGATAGGGAGACTGGAATGGGGAGAAAAGGCATGTTAGTGTCCTACATCTGTAGAGACCCTGCAGCCCTCTGCCTGGATTTTCTTATTTTCTCACTCTGTTGCTGCTTGGGACACTTTACATACCCAAAATGTCACTATTTGACATCCTGGGAATGAGACTCAGCAATCAACTATTTTTGTGGTGCATTTATGAACAGCTGAAAATCCTACTGATTCTTCCCTTTAATTTTGATAGTCTTTGAATTATATTAATATGGCGTCAAGTAAAGTTAGCTTCGCACAGAAATGGGACGTCGAAATATCCTTCAGAAAGATACTTATTGCTGTAATACTCCTGTACTTTCATACTTTTACTTAAATAAAGAAGCTGAGTCAGAACTTCTGCTTTTACCCTAATCGCTTTTTACATGAGCATCTGTACTTGTGTAAAATATATTCTAAGTAATGCATACTTTTGCCACCTCTGCAGGAAGTCATGATACATCCCGCTTTAATTAACGCGTTAAAACATACTACAACATACTACTACTTAACTCTATGATTCCTTCACTCAGTTACAGGCAGATTACGATTAGTGGGCACAGTTTTAAGATATACTTGTGATCATTTCTACAGCACTTTTCTGAACAGGTACAAAGGGCTTAATGGTAAAACAAACAGCGTAAACAGTGAAAATGCTTAAATCATCAGGCCACAAGAAACAATTTAAAGGAATAACATACTAAAACAGTAAAACAATAAGGAGTATGCTAGAAAATGTAAATGTTGTTGAAGATTAGAGCAAGAAGTTTCAAATTTTTATGGCCCATGGCACCTTTTAGGTTTTTAAACACATTTCCAAGATGTCTTGTCAGTTTTAGTTCTGCATTCTTGTAATTCCAGTGATCAGTCTTAGAAATCTCATGTACCATAATGTGCTTATCATTGACACAGTGAAACCCTGAGTCAGAGTTCTTACACAATTTCGATTTTAACAGTGATGATGACACCCGTGTTTTCTCCTGTAGTTCCTGCGTGTGGTTGATGCATGCGCTGGCTTCCTGAGCAAGTCCATTCACCTGGAGAGCTGCATTGGGATCCTGAATCTTGCTGAAAGCCACGTCCTGACGACTCTGAAGACCGGGGCTCAGGACTACATCACCACTCAGTTCTCCCAGCTGGTCCAGCAGCAGGACTTCCTGGAGCTGCCGGCGGAGTCACTGGAGGCCGTCCTGCAGAGGGATGACCTCGATGTCAAGTGTGAGGAGAGTGTGTTTGAGGCACTCATGCGCTGGGTGAGGGCCCAGCAGGAAGAACGCTATCCTCTACTGGCCAGGTTGCTTTCACATGTGCGACTGCCACTGTTGGAACCTGCGTACTTTGTGGAAAAAGTGGAGTCGGATGAACTGATTCGACGATGCAACGAGGCTTTTCCTTTGCTGCAAGAGGCCCGCACATATCACCTCTCCGGCAGTGAGGTCAGTACACAGGGAAGACCAAAGATGTGTTGTCACATCTGACATTAGGAAAGTTAATTTATAATATTCTGGCTCACTATTTTGGAAGCACCTCTTTGTCCATCCATGGCAGAAGATATCGACTATCTTTTAAGGGCTCTCGTTCCTGAAAATTAATGAAAAAGTATCCTATAACACCTACCCTAGTCTAGGCCAGGTAAATTCAAAGCTGTTGCTGAACTATGTGGAGGGTTAGGCATCGTTTGAGCTCTTTTGAAACGTTATAAGCTGATTCTTTCCCCCAAGCTCTGTGAGTGCTTCTGGCATTAATCTATGGGAGTTTGAACACACTGAATTATTTATTCATTTTTCTCTCCTACATCTCTGGATGAAAAAAACAAGTCTGCAGATGACCTGTATGATTCTATTAGCTTGAAAATGTCCACATCATATAGTCTTACATGGCCCAAGTTAGAATTTTGAACCAATATCACTGAAAAATTAACCCTTAACAAATGTTTTTCTGAGTAAATATTCAGGTTGCTGACAAAAAAAAGAAGCCATTCTGTGATCTCAAAATACCCCTGCCTGAGAGTAACAGGGGCAAAAACTCATTAAAGATCTTTGTTTCCTTTTTTACACTAACCTCATGCATATGAAAAATATGGAAAAACAGCCTATGCAAAGAGCAAAATGCATAAAACCATATAAACTTGCATAATTTCAAAGTTTAGGGTTTTAAAAACTGTAATAAACTATATAGTGTTGGATTTGAAATCTCATTGGCTGCATGATGCATCAATCATTCAAGGGTGGCATGTTAGTGGCTCAGGAGAAAGGGGAAAGAAGTGCACAACCACTCATTGTCTGTTGTAGGCTGTAGGACGGACAAAGAAGCTCAAGTGTGCTCAGATGAGCTGTCAGTCAACCGGCTACCTTCTCAAAATCTCCGAGGTTTTGGTGTAATGGGATCTGCTATATTTTTTGACAGCTAAAAACATGAAAAAGCATTTGCGATTTAGCCATTATGTCACCATTTAATAATGGAATACTGTTAAAATTATCCATATTTTTAGAGTAATAAATTGGAATGAGAGTGAGAGTAAAAAAGTCCTTTTTGTGGAGGCCTCATTTTATAATAACATTTCCGCTGTATTTCGTGATCTTTTTAATTATGGTGCTTTGTTCATGTCTAACAGGTTGTCTCCGAGCGAACCAAACCCCGTGTGCATCACTTTCTATCGGAGGTGTTCCTGATAATCGGAGGCTGCACCAAAGATGAGCGCTTCATCTCCACTGTCACCTGCCTGGACCCCCTCAGACGCAGCCGGCTGGAGGTTGCCAAGCTACCAATCACAGAGATGGAGGATGAGTCTCAAAACAGAAAATGGGTGGAGTTTGCCTGCATCACCTTCCGCAATGAAGTGTACATTTGTGGTGAGAGAAGTCACGTATTCAAGTTGTGAAAGTGATATTGTTCACCGTCTACTGATTATTTATCTGCCAAGTTATGGTCCTTTTATCAAGTGTGCATTTGTTTTGTAAATGTCTCAGGGCTTCTATTATTTCAGTGTTTTAGTATTCTAAGCAGTGAATCCATAGTCTGCAACTGAACAAAACAACAGGAAGGGGTGACATCATCTGCACCGACAGTTGTTGTGGTTTTAGGTGTTTCCCAACTCAGGAAGTGACATTTCAGCAAAGTTTATTTTAACTGTTCAGCTACCGAGTGAAAGTTTAGAACGGATCATGGGATTTTACAGTGGGCCTGTTAAATTCTAGCACACAGACACAGTCATTACTAAAGACTGAGTGAAACATCGACGTTTTTGGATGAAAGCAGTCTGTGCAGCTGGTGACAGTTTTCTATGATGCTCCTGTTGTTGCAGGAGGTAAAGAGACACAGCATGATGTTTGGAAATATAATGGCGCCCTGGACAAGTGGATCCAGATTGAGGCCCTGGCGACTGGCCGCTGGAGGCACAAGATGGCGGTACATGGGGGGAAGGTGTACGCACTGGGTGGATTTGATGGAGTTCAGAGACTCGCCAGTGTAGAGGCCTACGATCCCTTTCACAATCGCTGGTCACAGGTAAACGTACAAGAACTCTTTATTAATGTGCTTTTGTGAAACTTTACTCTGAATGTTCTGTCTCATTGCTCTCATCAGCATAGTTTCCATGTAGATAATTCCAGCTGAAATGCTCCAACAGTAGTATACCTGTCCAGCACCAAGCGGCAGACAAAGTTAGTGACTAACTGCTGAACAAGTTGAACATTTAGCTGGTAAAGAGCCAGAAGTTAGTGAAGATCGTCGACTGTATTAATAGTGTTTGGAGTTTCTTGGTCTGAAAAGTGAAGCCAACGCAGAAAGGCCTTAAACCTGCATTGCTTTCTACTGGCCAGCAGGGGCGACGCATCTGGTTTGTCTGTGTCAAGTGTGACTTGATGTTTCATTGGTTTCTCCAGTGTGCCTGAAATTAAGCAGTTTCCTTTTTTAACAATTGAGGTTATTGCAAATTCTTGAAGAGAGAAACAAGAAATTAAATTGTAGTATTAGGTGCCCCTAAATGATGTGCTGGTGCACCTAAATGAAAAAGTTCAGCACAACACAACTCATTATTTTGAAATGTTATTCCATCATTCGATTTAACATAACATAACATAACATAACATAACATAATTTTCTTGGATATGCTTTTTGTTTCATTACAGACATTTTATTGCAAAATGCCCTCTTGCATTTTTATGTGACTATGGCTTTTTAAGTAGCCTGTGGATGCCATTCACACTGGCTGTGGAGTCATGTGCAGCCTTGTCAAGCAATGACAAGCTTTCTCCTTGTCTTTCATTATTTGCTATTTACAGCAGCGGCTTGGAAGTTGATTCAGAATGACTGAATGAAATTGTTGTTGCTCTAACTAGCTAAAAGGTGCTAACTGGCAAATTCTGCTAACAGTTGTTGAGCAGAGGGTGTGATTGGCTGAAAGGTGAGAGGGTTGTGATTACACCACTGTCATGAAAAGTGACATTATGTCATGAAATAGAATTGTTATTGGGAATATGCCATTTTGAAATAATGAAAAAGGGGACCCTGAAATGAGAATGTTATATTGAACACATTGGTGCTCCATAATAACCTTTATAGTTACTGTACTGTTACTGTGTACATTAATAAAGTATTTCTGCTGCTCCATAAAGTACAATACACATGTTTGGCTCTACTTCATTACATCTACTTGGATTGTTGCAGGTGACACCTCTTGCAGTAGGTGTGAGCTCCTTTGCTGCTGCGAGCTTTGACAGATGGATCTACGTGATCGGTGGCGGGCCAAATGGAAAGCTGGCGACTGACCAGGTCCAGTGCTGGGAGCCTGGGACAGACTGCTGGGAGCTGAAGGCGCCCATTCCCATTGAAACCAAATGCACTAATGCAGTCACATTCAAGAACGGCATCTATATAGTTGGTAAGTTGGCAGTGGCGGGTGGTAACTAAGTACATGTACTCAAGTACCCTTGTATATTTGAGGTTATTCTACTTTACATGAGCATTTTCATTTCATGTCCCTTTATACATCCCACACAATAATGTATATAAAGACTTAAATTCCTAAATGAGATGAGCACAGTGTGAAAGTGTAACATTAAAATAGGCACATATAACTAAGTCGAAGCTGAAAACCTGCTCAAATAATTAGTATTTTTGAAGAAATTGGTCACCTGCGTCTGGTTTATTGTATAAGAAATCAATGTGTATACTGTATGTGTGTGCAACCTTAATATGGCCACTGTTTAATCTCCTTTCTGCACCCAGGTGGAGCCATGCATGCCATGTACTGCTACTATCCTCTGTCAGACTCCTGGTCCCTGGTGACCCGGCTGGGGGAGAGGGCAAGCTGCGCCATCGCTGCCTGTAACAACAAACTCTTCATCACCGGGGGACGGGATAACAAGAACCAAGTCATCTCAACGGTGATGTGTTGGGATGTTGACCGAGCAGTGTTGACGGAGGAGTGTGTTTTACCCATGGGAGTGTCGCACCATGGCAGTGTGACACTGATGAAGTCCTACACACACATACACAGAATAACACCTGCTGCAGAGACCCAATGACACAGACTTTTTATGAACAGGACATTATTGTTGATGAGAGGATGGTGGAAAAGGAAGAGTCACACAGAACATCACTATGTTTATTTTTGGTAATATAATGCTATATAACAGTAGCAGCTGTGAAACATAAAATAATTAAAATGAAAACAGCAATACCAGATGGATGTTAGTGGTATTAGTACCATGGGATACGTTGTTTCATGGCCTTTACAGTAACAAAGGTTAACAGAGAGATGACTTTAATCATGCTGAGCAATTAAGCATTCCTGACAGAATAAAATAAATAAATGCATTTTAATTACTAAAAATATGCACATCGACATGAGGTGTGACTTTCAAGGGGGAACCAAACCAAAGCCCAACAACACCTGGTGTTTACACCAAATGTGATTTTGCAGGCCTGTTTCTATCTTCCAGTGAACACTGCCACCAAGTGGTCAACATAACTCTGAGTTTTGTTTTATTCAAACAAATACTGTATGCAGACTTATGAAGATGTGTGTCTGAATTTACATCAAAAACAAATCTTGGATTGTCCTTTTGTCCACATTGCAAATCTGTTTAAAGAAATTACAAATATTTGAGTAAGTATATTTTCAAAATAAAACATACTGACATGAAGGTCAATAGTAAATGAAAAAAAATTGTCTAAAAATGTGTTGAAATTGAAGTACTTGAAGTATATTCACTCAAACTTACCGTAAGTAAAATGCTGAAGTACCTGTAATGTGTACTTGTGTCTTCCCATTTTATGCTACTTTATACCAGTGTTGTAAAATATACCCCAAAGTCATACCTGAGTAAAAGTAAAGATAACCTGTAAAAATATGACTTGACTTGCATGTACTTGAGTAAAACACTTAAATAATGTATATTTAATGTACATAATTATCTATGTTCTGGTGATAAATGTGACTATCAAAAGAAGAAGTAAAAGTAAATTCTACACTTGTCTACAGGTGTGTATTTGTATATACTGTGTATACTGTATGTCGTCTCATAACCAGCACTGGATCCAATATTCAGCATTTGTCAAATTATTGGAATCAGTGTTTTGTTTTTAATCTGATTGTTGATGAAATCAATAATAATTTAAAAAAGCAAAGCAACTAGTAACTAACGTGATCAACTAAATGTAGTGGAGTAAAAATGCAGTATTTGCCTCCAAAGTGTGGTGACGTGGAGTACAATGTAGCAGAAAACTGAAACACTCAAGTGCAGTAAAAGTACCTCAAAACTGTATTTAAGTAGAGCACTTGTACTACATTAGATGTACTACATTCAATCACGGCTTTATTTACTTTTACTTCACTATAATTAGGAGACAAATATGCTTTTCATATAATTTTCAATTTTCCAAAGATTATAGATTATTATATTATTATAAGTCTTTTTAGTAAAGCTCGCAGGCTACCTTCTTTGATGTTGGTGTATAATGACCAGGTTTTTAATTTATTTTGAAGGGCAAGGGAACTTAATGAGACCGGAAACACTCAGGTGTCCCACCTGCGTACTTTTTTTTTTTTTTCCTCGGACTGAATACTTTCGTTTGTAGTTGGTCCACCTCCCTCCTCACATTACACACCCGTCGGCTTTGGCAGCTACTATCACGTCGTTGGTCTCAAGCCTGTTCCAGCTTGTTCGAGGAATTTTAAATAATCTCTGAGATAAATAGTTTTTCCCCACAACACCTGACGCGACGTCGAAGTGAAAGTAAATGTAGTCGGAGGCAGAATTCCCGAGACTTCGTCCCTGCACTTCTACAATGGCTCGTTGGTATTTTCTGGCCTGTTTCATTCCCTCCTTCAGCCTAGGTGAGTTTATTTGCGGGTTATAGTTCTTTTTTCCTCTTGTCGTTTGGAACTTTTGTGTGACATGAAGTGTAAAGTACAGTGAAGAGCTGACAGGCCTGTTAATGATTTATCTGAAGTTGAGTAAGAGCTGTTAAAATGTCCCTGCGGTGTGTAGCCAATGTTGCACGACTTCGAACTGACGTCATGTTTCTAAACTCCTGTGGTTAAAAACACAATTAACACTTGATGTTTGAATTTTTAGTCAGTATGTCATTATATGGAGAACAGCTATTGATTATTAAGGCAACACTAAGACATTCACATAATCATAAGAAATACATTTGATTGGTTGTAACACGTTTCTTAATGACACTGATTTAACGCGTGTAATTACACCTGTACAGTCATCAAATCTAACCGCCCTGCATTTATCCCACCCTGTGATTCCTAGCTGTTATCATTCTGTTGACGCAATATCAGAGGGCTCTCTCAGGCTGCTTGTTTGAGGCTGTTGTGTCTTTTTTTTTTGTCATGTTGGACTGAACAACTGGACTTGTTTCAGTTTCTTGATGATGTTAAACCTCTTAAGGATTCTTTAAGGACACATACAAACAGAGTTTTAAAGCCTGTCAACTCCCCTCCAGTTGGTTAGAACTGAAGAAGCCTCTTAGATGAGAGGTGACAGGTCTCCAAGAAAGTGAAACAAGTTTTGTTGCCTACGATACAGCACCTAGATTCAGTAGATGAAGTCAACATACCTGGGAGCAGATTGCAATCCGTCTGTACCCGGAATCATATTTGAATGTTTTGTTCATCTCTCTCTGGTGCCGACTGACTCCTGGTCAATGAGTCGGACCTCTTCTGAATCCATGCTGTGACTGGTTCTGACAGCTAATGTTGTCTGTTTCCAATGTTTACTGTACTCAGCCTCATCACCCGACCATTTTTCTCATGCAATGTTTAATGTCAAGGTAACTAGAGTCTGACTGATATAGGGTTTGCCCGATATTATCTTCCGATATAAGCCTATCACTTCTGTGTTGTCCGATATGAAAACTTTATTTTTAGAGATTATACTGCAGGGAAAGATGTTTGGGATCATTTAAAGATGATTAAATTCCCAGTGAGGTTAATGTGTCTGTGCAGTAAGTTTATTCTTAATCTGTAAAATATCCTTTCTTCATTACAGGTCTATGTTGCAAGTGTTTGATAACCAATAACCAAATTTGAAGGATCATTGCAAACAGTATGTGTATATTGACCGATGTATTGTTATTGGAATTTTGAACCTCTTTAATATCAGTATTAAAAGTAGAGTATCAATTGGACTTTAAACCTAGCCATAACCTAAGTCAAGTCAAAGGCTGTATTAATGGTTATTTACATCACTGATTAATCTAATGTTTGAATTCTAATTGTTTAGTGTTTAGATATTCAGTTTATTATCACACAATGCAAAAGAAAAAGAAAGAAAGAAATTGTCAATTATTGCAAAAAGGAAATTTTTTGGTAATTTTTCTTGAAGAATCACAGTTAATTGACTAATCCTTTACAGCTTTCCACCAGTCATCCCTGTGACATCTACCATAACCTAAGCTTAGCTACAATGCAAGCTACTGGAAAAGCTATTTGTTAATCATTCTATTTTTATTTTTTTTTAGCCTTTTTGCTTTTGTAAGACACTCCACAGTAAATATGCAGAGAGAGGGGGGCACACAATATGCTATAACTGTTACCAGGACAAGGAAGGGGAAGCAGATTTTAACACAACACCTGTTTTCATTCAGTCTATAGGTCAGGTATGACCAGCTAATTTTTCTATCTCCATGACACCTAAAAACTCCATCTGGAGTCTAATACCGTACATTCAAATGCTACACAAAAAGCAACTAGATAAATTGAGATTTTATTTACAGGCTGCTACTTTTCCAAGGTCATGAATGATCTTTCACAATTCTAATAAAAAGCCTTTCTGATATTTTGCCCAACGTCATTAACATACATTAAAGGTATGAAATATAAAAAACAATAATCTTAACTGATAACAAGTACAACGAACTACAGTCTCAGAATTAGTGGATTTGAATCAGCACCTCTCTGCACATTGCAGGTTTTATTGTGAATAGTATTTGTTGCAGATTTATTTGTGTTGGAGACTTGAGTTGGCATTATACACTGTATGATGTTTGTGATATATTGAACTTGTTCGCTCATTATGCTGCTTACCTCTGTACCTCTCTGTTCTATGTGTCTAGTTGCTGGACATTCGCCAAGATTTGAACTCAGGGGTCAGAAGATCAGCTTGAAGTCAGACATCCCTGGAACCCCTGATAGTATTCTGTGGAAGCGAAATGGCAACAAGGTGGTGGAGTTTAACGGCCAGGAGCAAGAGACATACGGACAGTATGAAAACAGGATCTCTCTTGACTGGCACACTGCAGAACTCGAAATTGCTGACCTCAGAATTGAAGACAGCGGAGAGTATGAATTAGAAGTCTACATGAACAATAAATGGTCTACATCACTTCATAAATTGGAGGTCGTAGGTGAGTTTTTGATTATTACATTTTAAGTGTTTATGCACAGTTAATCAATCAACATTAGTAAATGCACTTTGTTAAATTGAGGGCTGCATGGTATGGTTAAAAGAAATCTTATTGTGATCATTTTAATCGCTTTGTGTTGTTTAAACATGTTGAATAATTGTGCAGCACCAACAAAAACCCAACACACAATAAAACAGAAAATAGACCACCTGCAATAAAGAAAAAGGATATATTGTTAATAGGCCATAACACACTGCCACCGCAATAAGAAATATTAGGTTGTTTCATTTTGTTTGGATGTTAATGACTCTTTTGACACAACAGAAAATGTTGACTCTTTATTGTCAGCGTCTCATACCTGCAATGGGAGCCACAGTGCATTCAACCGCTGCTTGGTTAGTTTACTTGTTGGACCATTATCGTGCGGTTGTGTAATCCTGGAGAGATTGGAGATAAATTAATGAAGGAACGTTTTACATATATGTTCTGATAAAACAACAAAAGAGCTTTCCCACCAAGCAGTTATGCAGTTTTTTTTGCACAAGTCAAACACCACATTGCAGCAGAAACACACAACATGAAGCATATTGGTGGCAATGGTTGTGCAATATGATGATGTATATCGTGTGATGATAGAAAAACGCATATTGTTTCATATCCTTTATTCCATTATGTTCCAAATCAAACACTTGGCAGCGATATTTTTCGTCACATGGACAGTGCTTTGCTTTCATCCATGTGGCTTGAAGGCAAAACAAACAAGCACAGAACTTTATTGTACATTACAAACAGGAAATTCTACTTATGCTACTTACATATCAAAATGGGTATGAGAAGTCTGGTAGGGACCAAATACGCCACAAACTACTTTATGTCGTGTTATGAGTTTTATATAAACTATTTAGTCATCGAATAAATACTAATATAGCAGAGAAAATGTGGTCTGATGTTTAACGCTGATACTGAATCAAGGCATTTTACTACTAGTATTGACCCGTTCAAGTGTCCCAGTTCCCAAGGGGTTTCTTTCAGGTTTGGTTTCACTAATGAAGTCTTATCTGTTGATTAGAAAGGTTTGTCATTCACTAGGGCACTGAAACCTGAGGGGTGTGGCAGTGTAGTAGGGGAATATTTCTAGAGCACTGTTTGTTTTTGTTGTTGTTCATTTCATCATGGTTGAGGGTTTGTTGAGGCTTTTTTGCTTTTGAATCAACTCCTTAAAGTTTTTGGATTTACATTTCTAATTAACATTGTCAGTCAAGAACATTGCTGGTTTAGTTTAAAGAATAAATATGTCATTGTATGCTGTAACCCAAGTAGCAGTTACCTTTTGACTTCTTCACGCTGCTTGCTGTTGTTTTCACTTTCATTTTCTAGCCAGGAACTTCGTCTTCCCTGAAATGTTCCCGAGCCACTCTTCATAGTTACGTACTGTACTGGTACCTAAATTCATGTATTTATCATAGTCACATATTGGCCTCCAATCACTGTAGGAGAAATATTCAACCAGTGCTACTCTAACACACTCAGTGTGGTGAGGAGATCAAGACATCAACCCCTGTTATCTCTTAATACATTACCTATAAAATGTATTTTATGGTGAGTCACTTTTTATGATGGCTTTCGATATCAGTGAGACACTTTGATTTTGAGTAGGCCAAAATTGTTTGCTTGTTTGTTCAAACAGCCAAAGATACATTTACTGTCAGTGCTTAAGTAAATGTTACTGTGACTAATAACTGCAACTTTCTTATTCTTATCTGTCTTTTTCATAGGACTTGTACATTTCTTTTGTTATCAATATTCTTTGCCAACTTTTCTGGACATACCTGTCCACACAGAAAACACAGCGACTGTGGCTCAGGTGGTAGAGTGGGTCGGCCTATGTTCGGAGGGTCGGCAGTTCGATGCCCACCCGGCCAATTGTGTCATGGTCATTGTGTCCTTGGGCAAGACACTTCACGCCTTGTGTGAATGTGTATGACTGCTGTATGTTTGAGGTGGTGGATGTTTGCTGAATGGCGGCCATGCTTTTGTCAATCTGCCCCAGGGCAGCTGTGGCTACTATTGTAGTTTACCACCACCAGTATGACTGTGTAAATGAATGGAATCTGAAACCCTTTCAGGCACTTTGGGTGTCTTGAAAGCAATTAATTTTTGTATAATATTTTCAGTTTGGTGACACTAATTCTGTCATTGTTTTCTTATACCCTGTACCAGTGGATCTCAAGCTTTTTTGGTATGCCCTCATTTAGAAGTCGAAAAACTCTATTTTGTACTTTTTCCATGTATGAATCATATATATATATTTAACTCCATATAATTCCAGCTCCATATTTATCCCCCTGCTTACTCATCTTTTAATGATATATTTGATAAAGGTGACATAATAGAATCATTTATTTAGATATGTATTAATTTGTTTGATCATCTGTGTCTTCATATAGACCGTGTTGCCAAGCCCACCATATCCTGTGAGATGAACGATGGTGGCGGCTTTAACAAATCTGGAATGCTGCTGTGCTCTGCAGAGCCCAGACAACCTCAATCCTTAATGAGGTTTGAGTGGCAATCAAATGGAAACGTGCAGCCTGGCACAAAGTTAACAATATCTCTTGGTGATGAATATGATGATGAAGTATACAGTTGCAGGGTGAGCAACCCTTTAAGTGAAGAAACAGCTACATTCACAGCAAAGGATTGCTACCCTGGTAAGATTTCACTCAGACATTAGCTGTTCTGTATATTTATTGTCATTGTCATTTCAAGCAAATGTACTGTCAGACACTTAATTACATAGCATATCTTTGTAATATACCCAACATTAGTGATTGGTTTCACTAAGAAAAATGCACTTTGATGAAATTCACAAATGGTGAACATAAACAATGATAGTGATGATAATAGTATTGTAATATTATATGTATTAATAGATCTCTTTTCAATAACAGATTTTGAAAGTGTCTTCAAATGAATGTATCCTTGTCAGGTGGTAGAGCGGGTCGGCCTATGTTCGGGGGTCGGCGGTTCAATCCCTTCCCAGCCAACTGTGCCATGGTCGTTGTGTCCTTGGGCAAGACACTTAACCCACCTTCCCTTGTGTGACTGTGTATGACTGCTGTATGTTTGAGGGCCGTTGGTGCTGAATGGCAGCCACGCCTCTGTCAGTCTGCCCCAGGGCAGCTGTGGCTACTTCATAGTTTACCACCACCAGTATGACTGTGTGTGAATGAATGGAACCTGGAACCCTGTGAGGCACTTTGAGTACCTAGAAAAGCGCCATTCCAATCCATTATTATTATTATAGTGTCAACAGAGACTACAGAGTTCCCAAGTTAAAACTAGACTGAAATTTCAAGTGTTATAATACTGATTGTTGTTTTAGTAATAGATGAAACAGAAGCTGCCATATTTTGATATTTGTGTTTCTACGCAGAGAACAGTTCAGTACTGACTGCCGTTCTAGTCACCATCGCAGTATTCTCACTCTCACTCTTACTCATGGGCCTGGGTATATTCTTCTGCAAAAACCCCAATAAAGGTACAGTTGGTACATCTTAACCAGAGAAATTGATTCCAAGATGATTTATTTTTCAGCAACTAACGAATACTAGCTGATATAAACAGTATATTCACTAATGTACATGTGTTCTCAACGCTTTGTATAAAAGTTGACCAAATGTAATAAATTCTGTATGCTGCAAGATTCAGGTAATTTAAAGATCAAACATTCTTCTATCCCAGTGTTACTGTAACTGTATGCGTAGTATTATTGAACATAAGCAGCTGTTTTTATTGACTCTAATCTTCACAATGCATGAAACTTAAACATACTGTTTCCTCCTTCTTTTCCTCTCGCACTCTGTTTTAGCATGTTTTGCTAAAGGAAACAGACATGATCCAGAAAAACCTGGTGCAACAAAAGGTATGAAGCTGCACTTAACTCATTCTCAGATTTAACTGTCCATTCATTCAAACCTTCCTGTTAAAGACTTGGAGAATCACTTGAGGGAGACATCAAGCGAACAAAAAGAAAGCAAACCCGATTAAAATATAAATACAAACATACAAAACAATTATGGTGTCAGTTAACAGTTACAGACAGATAGTGGACAGTAAAGATCTTTTAAAGTGTCAAATAATCTGTTAACAAAGTGAATGAATAATGATAAGGCTTGTTTTGAAAATGTTTAGTGTATGTAGTGGATTTTCACAAAAAGAAAAACACATAGAGATAGTAAATAATAGGATACATTTGACAGATTAATTTATGTAAGCGTGGCAGCTTGTGTGAAACCTATTGTCTTGCATGGCTGACCCATAAAGCATCTACTGTTAAACTTAACTTTCAGCAGTTAATCAAAGTTAAAATTGTTTAATGATCTTTTTTTTATTATCTTTCTTGTCTCTCTTCCTTTCTGGTGAGTTTCATTATATTTAGCAGAACGTAGCGGTCATATTGACAGAATGCCCACAATGCCCTCTACTCAGCGACTTAACCAAGGTAATAGGAATATGAAGTTCAAATGAAGTAGAGTAATAATAGGATACATGTGACAGATTCATTCATGTAAGCGCAGCAGCTTGTGTGACACCTATTGCTTTGCCTGGCTGACCCATAAAGCATCTATTGTTTAACTGATGAATTGGTCAGTAGATGACAGTGGTTTTTTGATGTAGTCCATGACTTTCTTGTAAAAAAAAAGTTGATCAGCTGCTCATTAACATCACCTGCAGCTATTTACGGACAGTTTAATCAAAGCTCATGTTGTTTAACATCTTTTTTTTTTATCTTTCTTTTCCCTCTTCCTTACTGGTGAGTTATATTTTGCATTTCAATCTGTTTCAGGGTCAGATGAGAATACAGCTGATGAATGTCAGTGTATTATTCCCACAACACCCACAAATCCCTCCACTCAGCGACCTAACCAAGGTAATAAGAATATAACGCTCAATGATCATACTAGTAACCTAGTAGAAGACACAGATTCAGACCTGGACATCATAAAAGATAAAGGGTGCTGATTGTTGTGCTTCTGACATATGATTGCATGTACCGGTTTTGAGCTATATGCAGATTTATCACATCTTCTCACTGTTGCTTAAACAGTAACAACATTTGTGTCAGACAGATAGATAATAAACAAAGACATAACATTGTTTCTCTTGCAACTATTGTAAACTGCAGCACCGAGCATTCTTGGTTTGAATATGTTCTTTTGTTACAGAACATGATGGAGATTTACAGGATGAAAAGCCACAAGACAGTAAGTTTAACACAAAAGCTGAGTGTGTATGAGTGTGTTGAGTGTCTAAATTGCACCAAATTTGACGCTGCATTTCCATCGGTTGTCATCAACACACTTGCCAAGTAGGAAGTAGACCAGATTAAAGGTTCTCAAGGTATGTGAAGGACAGACGGACACAAAGAGAGATGTGTTGCTTTATAGTTGGACATAGATGATGGACTGAACCATCAAGCATCCACTGTTAGTTCTCTTTTATATTTTCTATCAATGATATGAGTGATATCGATTGATGCAGTCAATGCATTCTCTTGTGAAATGGTTTTTCAGCTTGTTATCTACATCACACATTTCTCTTTGATGGATTGTTTTCTAAAAGATTATATGATATCATCTCAGATCTTTTATCTTTCAACTCTTTTTTTTCTGACTTGTGAGTTACATTATATTTAACATCTCAATCATTTTTAGAGTAGAATAATAAAAGGATACATATGACAGATTCATTCATGTAAGCGCAGCAGCTTGTGTGACACCTATTGCTTTGCCTGGCTGACCCATAAAGCATCTACTGTTAAACTGATGAATTGGTCAGTAGATGACAGTGGTTTGTTGATGCAGTCCATGACTTTCTTGTAAAAAATAAAGTTGATCAACTGCTCATTAACATCACCTGCGGCTATTTACGGACAGTTTAATCAAAGCTCATATTGTTTAACATCTTTTTTTTTATCTTTCTTTTCCCTCTTCCTTACTGGTGAGTTATATTTTGCATTTCAATCTGTTTCAGGGTCAGATGAGAATACAGCTGATGAATGTCAGCGTCTTATTCCCACAACACCCACAAATCCCTCCACTCAGCAACCTAACCAAGGTAATAAGAATATAACGCTCAATGATCATACTAGTAACCTAGTAGAAGACACAGATTCAGACCTGGACATCATAAAAGATAAAGGGTGCTGATTGTTGTGCTTCTGACATATGATTGCATGTACCTGTTTTGAGCTATATGCAGATTTATCACATCTTCTCACTGTTGCTAAAACAGTAACAAAATTTGTGTCAGACAGATAGATAATAAACAAAGACATAACATTGTTTCTCTTGCAATTATTGTACACTGCAGCACCGAGCAATCTTGGTTTGAACATGTTCTTTTTGTTACAGAACATGATGGAGATTTACAGGATGAAAAGCCACAAGAAAGTAAGTTTAACACAAAAGCTGAGTGTGTATGAGTGTGTTGAGTGTCTAAATTGCACCAAATTTGACACTGCATTTCCAGGGGCGCAGATGGGATTTTTGAACTGGGGGGGACCAAGCAGTCAGCAAATGATTTCAACTCAATAAGTTATCTATCTATCTATCTATCTATCTATCTATCTATATATATATATATATATATATATATATATATATATATATATGTATATATATATATATATATATATACGTATATACATATATATACGTATATATATATATATATATATATATATATATATATATATATATTATATATATATATATATATTATCTATATATATATATATATATATATATATGTGATGTTGATAGGTTTTCAATGTAGTGAGTCCCTGGGACCCACAGGTGGTGAGTTGAGTGGGCCCCTGGGAAATTCAATGGGTCCCGACTCCCCAGTTAAAGAAATGTATTTCTTTCTTATATTATTCTATTTCTTAAATGTTATTGAGTGTTAAACTCCTTTGATGGTGGTATGATATGGTTATAATAAATGGATATATTCATGATGTTCAAAATGTATCTGAAATTAAACAAATAAAATTCAAAATCTGAAAAGGTTATTGCAAAACAACTGTCACAGTGGCATGACATATGACATTCAAATCAAACAGCATTTTTGTAGCAACATAAATAGCACCAAAATGAATTACTAAAATTCAAATAATCTGCTGACCTGCAATAGGTTTTATCTATTTCTTTGGTGGCATTTTTGCGTTCTCCTTTTCCTGCTTACTCGAGAAAAAACGTGATCTCGTTGGAAGCGCTATGTATGCGCAGACGCCGTTTGGGCATAACAAAATGGCGGCTGCCATTCAATGTAGTTTTCATCACCACCACCGGATTATGTTTTATTTATGTCATTACAGCACGTCCCCTAAACGTTAAAACATAATCGACACGAATGAGCACAGCATCGAGCAGTGGAAACGTGGGTTTATTTACTATAAAGTTCGTATTTTTAATTGTTGAAATCAGAGGTGTAGTAAGCTTTTCAAAAGTGCGGGGGATGGATGTGGTGGTGGTGTTTTTTTTACAACAATTTTGGGTCGGGGGGGGGATTATAAATGACACTTAAATATTGAATATTAAATCTGTGTCTATAATAACCACACCCTGACATGTAAATGTGACGTCTGTCTTGATTCGTTTATTTATAATATAATATTTATAATAGAAGCCTACTGCAACTGTACTTTTTGTTTACCATTAAATGTTTATTTAAACATTATCATATTTTATAATGTTCTGTCATGGACTATGTCACTTCACTGATAAAAGAGACGAGACCTGCTCACTGCCAGTTGCAGCTTCTTATCATGATCTGCAGTCTTTGTTAATTTTTTGTCATGATTGTTATTATTAGTACTTAGATTATCAAAAATCACAGTAACATGTCAGGATGTGCTTATTATAGACAGATATATATTATACTGTTATATGTCATCACAGTAACAGCGTTACATACATTAGCAGCTGTTAACACATAAAAACATTATAAAACACATCATGTGGTTTGGTGTCGACCTGTATACTGAACGTATCAGGAGTAATCAACGTTTATAATCATCAGAGAACGTTACAGACATTGTTTTTGGTTGTTCTCTGTTTCCAGAGAATTCACAGAGAAGCTGGGGAAGTTTGTGACATTTTCATCCCGGATTTTTGTGAGGAGGGAATTAAACGCCTGTGCCAAATAAACGCCTGGTCTGTTAAGTGGTTGAGACAAATACACACCCGGCTATTATTTGGTATTTACGGTAGATCCCGCCTCATCAGCACGAGCTGAACAATAAATCTAACACTGAAAGAGAGGCGGGACTTAAGGCAGAACAGCCAATCATCAGCCGGTCAGTCCCAAAGCCGGTGTCATGTTTGAAGCAGCAACAGGAGAGGGAGGGGGAGAGGAGGCAGCTGCAGCGAGCGCAGACACAGAGCGGCCAGAGAAACTGAGCGACTGTAGTGAGGCGTTTGAACGAAACTGCGGAAAAACTGCAGAAAAAGTGTGGGTTTTGAACCCTCTCACCGGGAAAAATGTGGGTGTTAAAACACCCACATCCACCACGGATGCGACGCCCCTGAGTGGGGGGGACGGATCGGGGTCACTATAAATCTGGGGGGGGTCATATCCCCCCCGTCCCTAGTGCCATCTGCGCGCATGTGCATTTCCATCGGTTGTCATCAACACACTTGCCAAGTAGGAAGTAGATTAGATGAAAGGTTCTCAAGGTATGTGAAGGACAGACGAACACAAAGAGAGATGTGTTGCTTTATAGCTTGATATAGATGATGGACTGAACCATCAAGCATCCACTGTTAGTTCTCTTTTATATTTTCTATCAATGATGTGAGTGATATCGATTGATGCAGTCAATGCATTCTCTTGTGAAATGGTTTGTCAGCTTGTTATCTACATCACACATTTCTCTTTAATGGATTGTTTTCTAAAAGATTATATGATATCATCTCAGATCTTTTATCTTTCAACTCTTTTTTTTCTGACTTGTGAGTTACATTATAATTAAAATTTTAATCATTTTTAGAGTAGAATAATAATAGGATACATGTGACAGATTCATTCATGTAAGCGCAGCAGCTTGTGTGACACCTATTGCTTTGCCTGACTGACCCATAAAGCATCTACTGTTAAACTGATGAATTGGTCAGTAGATGACAGTGGTTTGTTGATGCAGTCCATGACTTTCTTGTAAAAAAAAAGTTGATCAGCTGCTCATTAACATCACCTGCGGCTATTTACGGACAGTTTTAATCAAAGCTCATATTGTTTAACATCTTTTTTTTTTATCTTTCTTTTCCCTCTTCCTTACTGGTGAGTTATATTTTGCATTTCAATCTGTTTCAGGGTCAGATGAGAATACAGCTGATGAATGTCAGCGTCTTATTCCCACAACACCCACAAATCCCTCCACTCAGCGACCTAACCAAGGTAATAAGAATATAATGCTCAATGATCATACTAGTAACCTAGTAGAAGACACAGATTCAGACCTGGACATCATAAAAGATAAAGGGTGCTGATTGTTGTGCTTCTGACATATGATTGCATGTACCTGTTTTAAGCTATATGCAGATTTGTCACATCCGCTCACTGTTGCTAAATCAGTAACAAAATTTGTGTCAGACAGATAGATAATAAACAAAGACATAACATTGTTTCTCTTGCAACTATTATACACTGCAGCACCGAGCATTCTTGGTTTGAATATGTTCTTTTTGTTACAGAACATGATGGAGATTTACAGGATGAAAAGCCACAAGACAGTAAGTTTAACACAAAAGCTGAGTGTGTATGAGTGTGTTGAGTGTCTAAATTGCACCAAATTTGACACTGCATTTCCATCGGTTGTCATCAACAAATCTGCTAAGTGGGGAGTAGATCAGATGAAAGGTTCTCAAGGTATGTGAAGGACAGACGAACACAAAGAGAGATGTGTTGCTTTATAGCTGGACATAGATGATGGACTGAACCATCAAGCATCCGCTCTTATCTCTTTTATATTTTCTATCAATGATGTGAGTGATATCCATTGATGCAGTCAATGCATTCTCTTGTTAAATGGTTTGTCAGCTTGTTATCTACATCACACATTTCTCTTTAATGGATTGTTTTCTAAAAGATTATATGATATCATCTCAGATCTTTTATCTTTCAACTCTTTTTTTCTGACTAGTGAGTTACATTATATTTAAAATGTCAATCATTTTTATAGTAGAATAATAATAGGATACATGTGAGAGATTCATTCATGTAAGCGCAGCAGCTTGTGTGACACCTATTGCTTTGCCTGGCTGACCCATAAAGCATCTACTGTTAAACTGATGAATTGGTCAGTAGATGACAGTGGTTTGTTGATGCAGTC
Organism: Sparus aurata; assembly: GCF_900880675.1. Taxonomy (NCBI): domain Eukaryota; kingdom Metazoa; phylum Chordata; class Actinopteri; order Spariformes; family Sparidae; genus Sparus; species Sparus aurata. The sequence continues at coordinate 16,726,630 of NC_044195.1, forward strand.
CATGACTTTCTTGTAAAAAAAAAAGTTGATCAACTGCTCATTAATATCACCTGCGGCTATTTACGGACAGTTTTAATCAAAGCTCATATTGTTTAACATCTTTTTTTAATCTTTATGTTCCCTCTTCCTTACTGGCGAGTTATATTTTGCATTTCAATCTGTTTCAGGGTCAGATGAGAATAAGGCTGATGAATGTCAGCGTATTATTCCCACAACACCCACAAATCCCTCCACTCAGCGACCTAACCAAGGTAATAAGAATATAACGCTCAATGATCATACTAGTAACCTAGTAAAAGACACAGATTCAGACCTGGACATCATAAAAGATAAAGGGTGCTGATTGTTGTGCTTCTGACATATGATTGCATGTACCTGTTTTGAGCTATATGCAGATTTATCACATCTTATTGTTGCTAAAACAGTAACCAAACTTGTGTCAGACAAATCGATAATCAACAAAGACATTACATTGTTTCTCTTGAAACTATTATATACTGCAGCACTGAGCATTCTTGGTTTGAATATGTTCTTTTTGTTACAGAACATGATGGAGATTTACAGGATCAATGGCCTCAAAAAGGTTAGTCTAACACAAAAGCTATTTATTATAACTTATACATAGTATTCAGGATGCTATAAATTGACATTGCCTTTCGTCACTGTTCACTTCAGGTAGTGTCCGAATCAAAATAAAACAGTTTCAGTCCAGCTTTCATGGAGAGACTCCACCCACAGGATTTCCAGGTACCTTCTTGTTAGTTAAGAAAAAATAATTGTTAGCTAACAGCAAGACCTAATGATTTCATTATCACTTAACACATTGATTATTTTCACTTTAATTTATATAATGTTTTTAACTATGAAAAAACAATGTGACATTCCAATAACTGGAGTTGAATCCTTTGTAAACAGTAACTTGTTTTATTTGACCAGCAATGTTTGTAATTTCTCAAAAGAATGTTTTCCTTTTATTTATATTTTCTGTCAGGTTCAAAAAGGAACAAAGAGAGGCCTCGTCTGGATCTCAATCATTTTGCTAATAACAACAAAGGTGTTGCAGATGAAGACCAGCTCAGAGAATTTGCAGAGACAGAAGTCCCACAAAGTGAAAATACATCAGAGCCGGCTGTTGTATTAACCAACACGATATCCTCAACTGCTGCTGAACAGTCAGGTTGGAACATGACACTTTCCGAGTTAGATTCAGAATAGTTACACAAATAACAACACTCAGGTGAATACAAAAGAAATGGACATGCAAGAACAAGACAGAGATAACTTTTTAATACTGGATTATTCCAATTTAAATTGAAAGTGGTGCACTTTCCTTTCAGCAGAAAACACTCTGCCCTTGGGACTAACATTAACTAGCATAATACTGATGACTTACTTACCGCTTCTGCTTTTTTCTCACTGCAACATGTTACAAGTTGTTGCACAATGTTAACCTCCATTTTGTTTACGTCTGCTTCCCCATGACTTATGTGATCCCACTGACGTGAGTTTGTACATTGCTCCCTCTGGTATGATATCCATATCCGTAGAGCTTGATGTGCCAACATCTTGAAATCTTGTAGTGTGTGCATGTTATAGAGAGAGCAGAGAGACAGAAATATGCAGAGGTTCTCTTTATGTTTGACACAACTGGATGTCAAAATCGGTTGCCATCAACAAATCTGCTAAGTGGGGAGTAGCTAACCTTTAGATCAGATGAAAGGTTCTCAAGATATGTGAAGGACAGACAGACACAACCAGAGATTTGTTGCTTTATAGCTGGATATAGATGATGGACTGAACCATTAAGCATCCACATCATTTATATTTTATATCAATGATATGAGTGATATCGATTGATGCAGTCAATGCATTCTCTTGTGAAATGGTTTGTCAGCTTGTTATCTACATCACACATTTCTCTATCATGGATTGTTTTGCTAAAAGCTGATATGATATCATCTCAGATATTTTAACTTTTGTCTCTTTTTTCTGACTTGTGAATTACATTGAATTTAAAATTTCAATCATTTTTAGAGTCAAATAAGGAGACAGCTGAGGATGATGAAAAGAGGCCTCCTCTTGACATAACAGTGACACCTCCCACTCCTCAGCCACGTAACCATGTGGGAGACTCAGACACTGTAAAAGGTCAAAACTGCTGAATTTTATGCCTTCTGATTCTGGTTAACATTGCATATGGAATTTTATTGGACTGTTTGCTGTTCTGGTTTAATCTCGTAACGTGTTTCTTTTTGTTTTAAATGTTTTCTGTGTTTCAGATTTAGAAAAGAACAAAGATTTGAATGAGGAAACAAAGGAAGTACTCCCACATTATGACTCCTCAGATTCTGAGAAGGACAATGAACCAGTGCCAGCTGATGTGTCAACAAACACAATGTCTGACCTGGAATCATCCACTGCGTTTCTACACCAAGGTTTGGATACTACAATCTCTGAGCTAGATTTAGAACAGTCACAGGAAAAGCAACTGGTTTTAAACCAAGACTGCCTCTGAAAGTATTATCCTTTTACATATTCTTAACAGTTGCACTTTTCATATGTTGTTTTACTGTCTGTTTCAGATTTGAAGAAGGATGAGGATGGAAAGTCTCCTCCTGCAAATGTTGTAGCTCCTGTTCCGAAGCCACGTTCACAGTTTACTGTCGGACAAAAGGAAGACACCAACTCAGATCAGGTCAATGGAGAAACTGACACATCAGGTGTAGGGGAAACACATGAATCAGGTGCCCTTAGTGAAGACAAACAGTCTTCCCCTGTTTCTGAACAGAAAGATTCAGAAACGACAAGACATGACGAAGATTCAAACCTGTCACAGAGTGAAACACACACAAGTGAGGATAACCAGCAAGAAATGGACAAACCAGTTCCTGCAGCTGAAGAAGAATCAGGTAGTGAAGGTAACAGTGAAGAACCAGATCTGTATTCAGCCTCCTCCCATCAGCCTCAGAGCTCCACGCCAACAAAACCAGACAACAGGAGCAACGATACCTTTCAAGAGTCTCCTGATGCTGCACACGAAAAGCCAGTTCAAGCAGGAGAGGGCAAAACCATGAAAGAGTCAGATGAGTCTGGTGAGAGAGAAGATGATACTGGTGAAGATAAAAAATGATTTCAACAGTGGCTCAAAAGAAAAAAGGCAAGCCGAATAGAGCATTAGTGAGCATAAAGAAGGACAAAAGAAAGTGGAAGTTGTATTGCTGAAAAGAGAAACTTTAAGAGGGAACAAAGTGGGCTTTTAAAACTTTATAATAACATGAAAAGCAAAAGATAGAAGATAAATGGGGAGACAAGGGATGACCCACAGCAAAGGGCTGCTGCTCAGGACTCAGCCTGAGTATGTATGGTGGACATCAACAATACAACATAGCAGAAAGACAAAGGGAACAGATCAATAAGAACATGTAAATACAGAGTTAAACGAATATGGAGGACTTTTAGTCTAAAATAGTCCAAGGGGAGACAAGTTTTTTTTCTGTATGGCTGTAGGGATATTATGGGGAGATGGACTTAAAGTAAAGTAACATTTTATAAAAGTTCCCATTAAAACAGTAAGCTAACTAGATAACTAGATATATCTATAGAAATACAACAGAGACAGCCATGTTATACACAGGGAAACAGTCTCAGAGAGCTTGCTGACATCTGAAACGACACTACATAATTCGTAGGAAGTGACCAGAAATTAATCTCAGAGATTATCGGATGAAATTATGTTGATTTACATGCGTTACTCTCTTACTATTGTGAGATCTCTGATCTTACTACTTTTAACTTTTAAGCTAGTTTTGACATGTATCATGTTTAGTCATTACACACTACTTTTTTATTTCATGTCTTTTTAAATTATACAAAAAAGTATTGACCTATGGAGCTACATGTATGTGTTTCTTTTATAATCACTAATTATAGTAAATTGAATAATTAATTCAATCAAAGCTCTTAAGGCACTAATCTTTGAATATCTTGCTTTGACTTTTAATCTTACATGAATAAGACACTGACATTATAACAGAAAGAAGCACTAATCTTTTTAATCTCTGCTCAGAAGGCAGACATCATGCTGCCATGGGACAAGAACTAAAACAGATTTTTTTTTTTTTTAATTATAATGATCAGATCAGAAAGATTCATTTTTGTATTTGTTTATGAAAAATATGTTGTATAGTCATTTATTTAGCTTGTTTTGCTAATTGATTAATGTGACAGTGTTTGAAACTGTCGGTGCTCAGGGTCAAGTTGTTTTTATTGTTTGTTCATGAATGACTTGTGATTTATATGCTTTCTCTTACAGGCAATACATGTTTTTGATAAACACAATGTTAGTGTGATTCATTTATTTCCAGTTTCCCCCCTCTTTGTTATATAATATAGGCTCAGGTTCCCTTTTTTAAGTAAAAACAGTTATAGAATATTTATTGCAGGATTTTATTTCAGATTCCTTTGAAAGAAGGTAGTTGAGCCACAAATTGAATTTATTTACAGGAGGATCCAGGTATCAGGTGGGGAAATGATAAGCACACGATGAACTTGCAGAGACATTTGAGAAAAATAAGCTTCTAAACTAATGAGAGCACATAAATCTTAAAATCTTAAACTGTACCTAGAAATAGAGTATGAGTAAGTAACTCTAACAATATTATTGTGTCAGTAGGCGTCTGTTTATTTGCTGTTACCTACACAATATACACTGTAAAAACGTGATGGGCAGGTATGGCTTGCACAAATGATCTCTTCATTTTAAGATAAGATGAAGTTGACCAGGCAATGTTGGCATGTCAGGTAAAGAAATAAGAATCGTTTTTTGAGCCTAATACATTTATCAATCAGAAGTTGAAAATGAGATTTGAGATTAGATAAAAGTATCCCTGCAGTCAAGGACTGTGGTCAAGCCCGACTCCACTCCGAAAACTACGATTAAACCAACCCCGAATTGTTTTACGGTACCTGTGCAAGAACAGAATTGAAAATGAAAGCAATGACCGATTAACGCAATTTCACATTTATTCCGTCAGTTAGTCTGTTAGTTAACTTGTGAATTAATCGATTAATTAATTCAGCATTTGAATAATTAACTAATTATTAAAATTACCATTGTAATTCTGATCACATTGAAGCATTAGAAGATAGAGGCCATGGCATTTAAATTGTTTTGAATAATAAGTCAAACATAATGACAGTACTCCACCTCAAAGAGTCGCTCAGATAATACCAGGAGGTTCTGATATGGAATTTTACATTTTAAGCCCTCTTAATAGTAAATTACTTTTAAGAGGGCTTTTAATTTTGAAATCCCACATCATTACTTCCTGCTTCCTGTTTTCTATCAATGTAAATCTGAATTCATATGGAAATATTGAAAATATTTGATTAATAAGTGGGCTTTGATTTTGAGATTCCTCATCAGAAACACCTGATATTGTGTTTATGTTTACGTTGGACTAATTATTCACACAATTAAAATTCCATGGCCTCCATCATCTAAGGCTACGATGTGATCAGAGTTATGATGTTAAAAAGAATAAGTAAATAATCCATGACTGAACTCTTTAAATGTTCAATTAATTTATTAACTAATCGATCCATGAATTAATCAATTATCAGACGAATATGTGAAATTGCGTTACTTTTATTTTGAATTCTATTCTTGCACTGCGTTACCGTAATGTCTACTCTATACACTAACACAAAACAACTGGGGGCGAGTTTGACGTTGGCTTTGGGATTGACCAGGAGTGGAGGAGGGCTTGACCGCAGTAGTTTAAAGGAGAACTTCGGTCGATTTAAACATGCAGCTTCATTGCTCAAGCTACCCTTGACTTGCCAGTACCGAAGACGCGAACACATTTGGTCCAACCATTAAAGACCAAACTAGTCAATCCGTCGAGCGTGCGCTTACTCCCTCACTGGCGGAGACGGAAACGTATTCCAGCATTTTCGTGTTTCTGTTCATAATGTACATGTCCATGTTACAGCCTGTCATGAGCCATGAGCCTTACAATAGCCTGTTAAGCCTGTTAAGTGCACACTCGGTGGATATACTAGTTTGGTCTAGCTACCGGAAGACGCGGATGTCAACAAACAGGTACGTAGCTGCTTGCACAAACACATTGTTTTAACTACTTTTATATTCATTTTGAGTCATACACGCTACAGTGCTGTGTGCTAAGGTGTCTGCTGAAGTTGCATAACTTTTGGTTTGAGATGTGGAGCATGTTAAGACGCTTAAAACACAGTGTAAAGTTCTGACCCCATGTTGTTAGCATTCAATGCTAAGTCTCCGTTCACGGAGCTCTGTAATGGCTGGACCAAATGTTTTCGCGTCTTCGGTACTGGCAAGTCAAGGGTAGCTTGAGCAATGAAGCTGCATGTTTAAATCGACCGAAGTTCTCCTTTAAGGCTACACAACCGCAGGCAGACTCCACACCACTGCTGACGGTCATATAATTTTTATATGCCGGACCTGAGGGATCGCAGTCCAGGTGAACGGGCAGGTTAACAAGCTGCCTTCTGCCTCTTTGGAATTTCCTGGTTTATTTAATCTTTACCTCCTGCCAAGGTGAGTTGGTCTCCAGATTATCGATTGCGCACTTGGTGTCTTGGGCTTCCCAACATTTATTCACGTTTAAATAAGTGACGATCAAGGTTGAATCAATTTTAGATTTAGTTTCGATTTTCAAGTAAGACATCAAGCTGCATCTTGCGTCTCACAGCGATCACTCCTTGAGTCGATGTTGAATAGACGTTGAACCAAATGCTGGTTTTGCAAACCGAACGATTGCTGAAAGAAAGGCTTCAGTGTTACAATGAATTAACCATTTTCTAAGGGGAGGGGTGGAAATAACTAATTACAGTTACTCTGATTACTGTATTTAAGTCATTCGGGGGGTAATTAAATGTGTCACTATTATTTTGAAGTCTAATGTTACTTGCAGGCTACTTAGGCTGGCCTGTATATAATCTACTCCAGGGGCGTCGCTAGGAGTGCAAAACATCCGGGGCTTTAGCCCTGCGCAGTGATGCCTCAGTTACCCTGAAAAAGTAATCTGATTACTGATTACTGATTACTCCTTAAAACTCACTTGAAGCTTGATAGTACTTTGTCGCCAGCACAGAGTGAACAACACACATTAATATTCTCATCTTTAGCTGAGAGGAACTCAAAATAATGACTATATTTCCAGCTAGAAAACGCGCATCTCTCTCCTCCCTCCATTGTTGTCGTGTTTGTGTTGCTGCGTGGTGTTACACGTGAGTTGAGCTCGTGCTGAAATGTGACTTGTTGCAAACGTGACATCACTCCCCGAGACAAGAAGAAAGCAAAAATATACATTTTTACTAAGGAAAAAACAATGATATGTAACTTTAATCTGGTTACTGGTTTGGAAATATTAACTTGTTAGATTACTCGTTTCTGAAAAAAGGTCAGATACCGGCATCACTGCCCGCAGATAGAGTCTTTTTTAACGGGGTCCGGGGAAATTTCGAAAATTTGGAAAATCTAGCTGTTTAAAGATGCAATTTCAACATAGTTTGAGAGGGAAAGGAAGGGGTCCTCGTCGTCATATTTTAATCACTAATAAAGCTAATTTTCCCTCACTAGGCCTACTGAGTAATGTTTACATTTAAGATATTATAGCCAAGAACTGCGCTGTGTGCATAAGCTTTTAGAGCAGGTAGAACATTCCCTATTATAATTTCTTGGCTTCACTGTCTATCTGCATCAGGCCTACAGGAGGCTTTGTAGGGTATTAAGAGACAAACATCGTCATTTAACATCGTCAATAAACCCAAAAATGTACTTCAAATCTGCAGCATTTACACCACAAATGTAGCCTAATACATTTTCCACAAGAGCCGCTGCCTACTACAAACGTAACAAACGATTTCCCACACATGTAATAACTGTTACATTTGCAGGAATTTCTTCGTGGGGACGTGAAAATCTTTATTGTAATAACTTCCCACAAATTTATTAATACAATGAATAATAGTCGGGGTGGTTGTTGTTTGTTTGTTTACCAATACACCTACTAATACTACTGACCGTGGGTGCAAAATCCAGCTGCTGACTCTCCGCTGTCACACAACGGATCCCCCGTGACCAAAGTGTCAGTTGGACTTCAGACGAGCCGGAATACAACACTACTAGAACTGCCGTAAGCGGTCATTTGGACCGCTAGATTTAAACTCTATAATCTGTCAGGTAAATACCCAACTGAGTGATGAATGCATTCATTGTGTCATGATATTTTTTTTAAAAACTAAATAACGAATTAACACCAAAGTGTACATTTTAATAAGTTTAATTATAATTAAACTTAGTTCTTTCGTTTTTTTAAATGTAGGCCTATATTTATCAATATTCATCGCACATAGTAAACCGTAATTATTGTAGGCCTATATTTACACACGATTTTAATAGAGAAAGCTCAGAACAAGAAAATTAGCCTAACTATTAAAAGTAACTTCTTTGATTATGAAACATTTTATTTTAACTAATAATATATAATATAATAATAATAATAATCGAAAAAGCTGAAAACGAGCTGATCTAAAACAAAGACAAACAAAGAGTCGTTGTGATCACTGGTCACAGTCTGCAGATTACCTCCGCTCTCCTCACAGTTCCACACGGGCTTGTGGCATTTCAAGTGTCCGTCGTTTGGCTCCGTTTGCAGTTCTTTTGGACCGGCACTGCTTCGGTGTCTGTGTCAGCGAAGATGGCCAGTGGCGGTCTTCTATAATATCCTCGACCTGACCGAGATCAATGCCCGCATCTTATTCAAGGAAAGGAGGAAAGTCCTGCAGCAGCTGGCAGAGGAGCTGAGGGCAGAATACATGGAGGGGAAAGAGGCCGCGGCAGGCGGCACAAGGTGGGCAGCAGCGAAGCATACGCAGCAACAGCAGACACGGAGACGGAGGCAGTGCTGGTCCAAAAGAGCTGCAAACGGAACCAAACGTCGGACACGTGTGTGGTATCTGTGAGGAGATCGGAGGTAATCTGTGACCAGTGATCGCAACGGCTCTTTTTTTGTTTTACATCAGCTCGTTTTCAGCTTTTTCGATTATCATTATTTTATTATATATTATTAAGTGTTAAAATAAAATGTTTCATAATCAAATAAGTTACTTTTAATTGTTGATTTTCTTCTGAGTTTTCTCTATTAAAATCGTGTGTAAATATGCAATAATTACGGTTTACTATGTGCGATGACATGAATGTTGATAATTGTAGGCTATAATTAAACTTATTAAAATGTACACTTTGGTGTTATTTCGTTATGGTTTTTTTTTTTTTTTTTTAATATCATGACACAATGAATGCATTCATCACTCAGTTGTGTATTTACATGAGAGAATAGGATTTAAATCCAGCAGTCCAAATGACCGCTTACGGCCGTATGTTGAATTCCGGCTCCTCTGAAGTCCAACTGGCACTTTGGTCCAATCAGAAACATTATTTGTCCGGATCTAACTCTAGGGTTGTGGAAAGCGCATCGTTATACCCTAACCAAGATATCGATCATTAAGATTAATTGGATCAGATCTGACTGGAATGAACCCGCCACAGTGGTAAACTGATTCAGTTCACCCGCCAGCACACAAACTCACCCGCATTTGGCTGGTGGCGGGTTTAATTTCCATCCCTGTTATAAACGCTGCAGTGGTAAACTGTAGGCTAATAGACGGCTCTGGTAATATCAGTGACGCATAGAGGGGGAAAGAATAACACTGATGTTGAATTTGCAACAAATTATTCAGACTCTGGTGACAATGTCGCATTTGAGGCTGCTGGCCGTTCGATATGCAGCCACGTAAAAACCTTTCACCATTAGACAATTATATCAGATTTTTTTTTTTTTTCAAAGCACAGAGATCCGGGGCTATTCCCAAAACATCCGGGGCTATAGCCCCGAATGCCCAGGTCTAACGACGCGCCTGATCTACTCAGTTACTTTTGAAATAATAATGAGTAGGTTACTTAGTAAAATTTAAACTCATATCTTTGCTTTTCATTGGCTGTAAACGATAAGATTATTTGATAACAAACGGGCCAAATGGAAACTCTGACATACATACATCTGTAATTCAGACTGAAGAGTTGGAGAAACAGAAACCTCTTTGGTTCAATGTCTGCTACTGATGATGCATTAAACATCAACTAATAAAAACTAAATACTCTCGTACTTTTATTATTAGATACCAGCAGAACTTGTAACTGAGCAATATTTCAGTAATGTAACTGTACTTGGGTACAGATTTTCAGTACCCTTTCCACCACAGGTTGATTGTTTTACATTATCGGAGATGGGTGTCATCCTAGTTGTCAGGCGTAGCCTTAAAGTTTGTGATGCTATAAACTGCATAATAGATTGTGGAAACATCCCATGAATCCCATGTGTGTGATAAGTTTATGGTAATTGCTAGAATGCTAATACATTTAAACATCAATTGCAGAGAATGGATCTTCAGTGTTGTCTGATATTCAGCATTTTTCTGTTTATCGGAATCAGAGTTTTTTTCAATCCAAGTGTCGATCTTATAATGTGATTTAAAAAATTGCTACTTTGGCTCGGATGTAGTATGTAATCTGCAAAGTAACAAGTAGTTTAAGCTATCAAATAAATGAAGTGTAGTAAAAAGTACAGTAATTTCCTCCAGAAAGTAGTAAAGTAGCTCAGAACTGTACTTTACACTATCTGAGTGAATGTATTCACAATCCATCACTGTGGATTATGTCATAATCCTGACACAGACCCTCCACCTCAAACCTTGTTTGTAGTCATTGACAGTAGTGGCACTGCTGGTACAGGTTCACAATACTTGTTTTACAAAGGTATCTTCTGTGTTATTTCCTCCCAGACTATAAGAAAAAATTTACATTGTACTGTACACAAATGTGCATTCAGTTATAACCTTGTTTGAAACTGGATCAGCACATGACAGTACTGACTGAATTGCTTATTCTCTGTATGGCAACTACATAACTTGCAATACTATCCCTATAACATTTACACAAATACTGTACAAGCAACTCCCTTAATAACTCAGTGGAGAAGCTTGAATGTGATCAAAGGAGAATTTGACATCATTGTTTGAAAAAATGACATTGGATTAAATAATAATAAAATAAAAAAAAAGTTGCAGATTTCTTTTTTGTTGATTAACTAAATCACTGAAGATTGCAAACTGTACTTAATGTGTCATTCTGGAATTGCCTGCATGCTTTGCAGTGATCTGTAATTTTTTCTACCTGCTGTGTCTGAACACTGATTACCATCTCCCAAGATACAATTTAAGTGTGTACTCTATAATAAATGAACTACTATTAGATGATTATCCCAGATTAGGCCAGATCGATGCCTTAAAGCGGAGCATTAATATTTCTTCTGTGGGCATACCCTTGGACCCCCTTAATTGTTCCCAGTTTTCTATATTCACACGGTATTCTCACCTTTTTTACCCTAACCTGCATTCATGTCTGTAACACATTGCACTGCATGTTTCTACACCTCTCTATTTTATGTGACTAGTTGCTAGACAGTCTCCAATATATGCGCTCAAGGGGCGGGAAGTTAACTTAAAGCCAAACATCACTGGACGCCCTGATGCAATTCTGTGGAGACATAATGGCAAAATAGTTGTTGAGTTTGATGGTCCATGGAAGAGGTGAACAGCTGGTATAAAAACAGGATTGTTCTTGAAGTTGAAAGTTGATGTATAGCAATAGCAAATCAATGCCATTAAAAGACCAAAAACCCAAGACACAAAGGAAATAGACTACCTGTAATAAAGACACATAATGTCCTTTGTCTTCGTAGATTATATCACTGCTACTGCCAGTAAAACATTTTTAGATCTTTTCCTGTTTTATAGTTTGACAACCTTGCGCCACAATGGATGTTTGAATGCCTTTTTAGACACTGATCAGCAGAAAACTCTGTATTGTTGGAGTTCTGTGAATACAATGGGAGACACTTTGAAGATGACAACTGATGACTGGCTACTTTGCCAGTCCTTATAGTAGAGTGGCAAGGATGAGCAGATGACCTCTGCAACAGAGGTAGCTCTTGGTCTTGCATCCTCATAAGAGCCAGTATCTTCATGTGTTTGAAGGTTTTCCTGACTATGCTTGAGGATACATTCAAAGTTCTTGATATTTTCTGGATTGACTGACATTCATGTCTAAAAGTAATGGTCTAAAAGTTGTGGTTGTGCATGTTTATTCTATGTTACACAATTAGGGAAGTATTTATTCACTAACTCTGGCTTGTATTCATATGCATTTTTATCTTTGTCTTCATATAGACCGTGTTGCCAGGCCCACCATATCCTGTGAGATGAACGATGGCAGCGGCTCTAACAAATATGGAACTCTGCTGTGCTCTGCAGAGCCCAGACAACCTCAATCCTTAATGAGGTTTGAGTGGCGATCACGAGGAAATTACAGCCTGGCACAAATTTAACAATATCTCTGTGGGATAAATATGATGATGAAGTATACAGTTGCAGGGTGAGCAACCCTTTAAGTAAAGAAACAGCTACATTCACAGCAAAGGATTGCTACCCTGTTAAGATTTCACTCAGGCATCAGCTGCTCTGTATTTTTATTGTTCATGTGGTGGAATTTTTCATTTCAAGCAAATGTACTGTTTAGAAATTTACAGAATTAAATGAAATTCACAAATGGTGTTTACCTAAACAATGATAGTGATAATAATAGTATTATAATACTATATGTATTAATACACTGAACAAAAATATAAACGCAACACTTGTTTTTGCTCCCATTTTTCATGAGCTGAACTCAAAGATCTAAAACTTTTTCTGATGATGACATGAGCTTCCCTGAGACGGTTTCTGACAGTTTGTGCAGAAATTCTTTGGTTATGCAAACCGATTGTTGCAGCAGCTGTCTGGGTGGCTGGTCTCAGACGATCTTGGAGGTGAACATGCTGGATGTGAAAGTCCTGGACTGGTGTGGTTACACGTGGTCTGCGGTAGTGAGGCCGGTTGGATGTACTGCCAAATTGTCTGAAATGCCTTTGGAGATGGCTAATGGTAGAGAAATGAGCATTCAATTCATGGGGAACGGCTCTGGTGGACATTCCTGCAGTCAGCATGCCAATTGCAACATCTGTGGCATTGTGCTGTAAGATAAAACTGCACATTTCAGAGTGGCCTTATATTGTGGCCAGCCTGAGGCACACCTGTGCAATATTCATGCTGTCTATTCAGCATCTTGATATGCCACACCTGTGAGATGGGATGGATTATCTCGGCAAAGGAGAAGTGCTCACTAACACAGATTTAAACAGATTTGTGAATAATATTGAGAGAAATGGTTCTTTTGTGTATATAGAAAAAGTTTTAGATCTTTGAGTTCAGCTCATGAAAAATGGGAGCAAAAACAAAAGTGTTGCGTTTATATTTTTGTGCAGCGTAGATCTCTTTTCAATAACAGAGTTTGAAAGGGTCTTCAAAGTGAGAGTATTTTTTGGTTATAGTGTCAATAGAGACTACAGAGTTCCCAAGTTAAAACTGAACAAAATGTCAAGTGTAAAGGTACTGATTGTTGTTTTAGTAATGGATGAAACAGAACCTGCCATATTTTGGTATTTGTTTTTCTGCACAGAGAACGAGTCAGTGCTGATTGGCATTCCGGTCGCCATCGCCATAATACTCTCACTCTTACTCATGGGTCTGGGTATAATCTGCTGCAAAAAACATAATAAAGGTACAGTTGGTACACCTTAACCAGAGAAACTGATTCCAAGATGATTTATTTTTCAGCAATTAAGAAGAACTAGCTGATATATACAGTATATATTCACTAATGTACATGTATTCTTTACGCTTTGTATAACAGTCGACCAGATGTAATAAGTTCTTTAGATTCAAGATTCTGGTCATTTAAAAATCAAACATTCTTCTATTCTTACTGTAACTATATGTGTTAGCAGCAACATAAGCAGCTGTTTTTATTGACTCTGAACTTCATGCATACAAACTAAAACATACTCTCCTCCTCCTTTTGTGACCTCCTGCTCTCTGTTCCAGCATGTTTTGCTAAAGGAAACAGATGTGATCCAGAAAATCAGAAACACCGTGGTGAGACAAAAGGTATGAAGCTGTACTTTTTCAGTCTCAGATTTAACTGTCCCGCGAACTGTACACTGTTAAAACAAACCAGATTTAAACACAAATACAAACATTCATTCTTTTAAAATGTCAAAGTGATTTTGAGTGTGTGAGAATTCAGTTTTTGGTCAACTTGCAAGAGATTCCAAGAGACTCTTGTTAAGTTAATACTAACAGCAGTCTTTCCAAGACCAGTGCTTGCGTGAGTCCTAGCAGTCAGCATTAATTAATTGACATACATCATTTAATTCACGAGAACCTTAAGTTTCACTAAGTCCTAATTTTGCATTTGCTTTGACTGAGAATGGATGAACACCAGGATGTTTTTCCTTTTTTTCACGAGTTTTCAAGGCATATGGATAGGTTTAGAGGCTCAATAATTATTAAACATTGTAGAACAATAGCTATTCTTAGCTGCCAGTGTTTGTCTAGGTCTTTGTGGGTTAAAGATGAACACATTTCAGTTTTTATTACGTCTCTCAGATAGAGAAAAACAACTGACCTTATTATTAAGGATGCAGTGGTGAGTATTGTAACTGTTACAAGGCATAGATCTGTTTTTAACTTTGCTTATTGACTTCATCACTCGTAGTAGTAGTTTTTTTCATGAGGCTAGTGTTGATGATACATTGTGTACAGGGGGTGTTGCACCAAAGCTGTACAATCATTTTAATACAGTAAACAAATAATAACAAGGCATGTTTTGACAATGTATAATGTATGCATCTGGACCCCGATTTTCGCCGCCCCCCACGGTATTTTGTTGGATCCCAAAGCTGTCATTAAGACAGGGTGATGGTTAATGGAATTTATTTTAAAGGCACTGGTAGAAGGCGTGCACCGTGCGTGGCTACGCTACGCTCGCACGGTGGAGGCTCTGGAGAGTGTAACACCAAGGAGTCACTGCGGAGTGTACCCAGGTTGCAGAGGTGCTAGAGTTGGGCGACTAGAATTACAGGTAATTGTGCTATCTGAGAGGCCATGTACCACATTATGGAGACAAAATAACCTGGCAGTGAATAGAGAAAACACCAGAGTATCTGAGCTGCTGCTGAAGATCCAATGCACTGCAGGTGTATGAGAGGAGGAAAATCCAGGCAGCAGGAGAGCCACACTAAGCCTCTGCAGAGCACTTCTGAAAACACATAAGCATAAAACCACAAAAAACAGCCACACCAAAAGTCCCAATCATGAAAATTTTGATCAAAGTTCATATTGATTCTTCATTTTCTCTCATCCTTACTGGTGAGTGATGTCATATTTTGCATTTCAATCTCTTTCAGGGTCAGATGAGAGTACAGCTGATGAACGTAGGGGTCGTATTGACAGAACACCCACAATGCTCTCTACTCAGCGACTTTTCCAAGGTAATAGGAATATGAAGCTCAGAGTCATCCTAGAAATCAAATAGAAGACACCGATTCAGACCCGGACATCATAAAAGATAAAGAGTGTTGTGCTTCTGACATATGAGTGTTGCGCTTCTGACATATGAGTGTATGTACCTGTTTTGAGCTATATGCAGATTTATCACATCTTCTTTTTTTTTTTTTAAGATTTTTTTTGAGGCATAGACACCTTTATTTGACAGTGGATAGATTAGAAAAGGGAGAGAGATTCGGGGTGTGACATGCAGTACAGGTCCTCCGGCCGGATCCACTGCATTCGTGGCATGCGCTCTAACCACTCAACTACCTGTACGCCCATTTATCACATCTTCTTATTGTTGCTAAAACAGTTACAAAACGTGTCAGACAAATAGATAATCAACAAAGACATTACATTGTTTCTCTTGAAACTATTATACACTGCAGCACTGAACATTCTTGGCCTAAATGTGTTCTTTTTGTTACAGAACATGATGGAGATTTACAGGATCAATTGCCTCAAAAACGTTAGTCTAACACAAAAGCTATTTATTATAACTTATACATAGTATTTGGGATGCTATAAATTTATATTGCCTTTTGTCACTGTTCACTTCAGGTAGTGTCCGAATCAGAATAGAACAGTTTGAGTCCAGCTTTCGTGGAGAGACTCCGCCCATAACATTTCCAGCAGGTACCTTCTTGTTAAATAAGAAATAATAATTGTTAGCTAACAGCAAGAACTAATGATTTCATTATCACTTATACATTAATTATTTTCACTTTAATTTAAATAATGTTTTCAACAATGAAAAAATAATGTGACATTCCAAAAACTGGAGTTAACACCTATATAAACAGTAACTTGTTTTATTTGACCAGCAATGTTTGTAATTTCTCAAAAGAATGTTTTCCTTTCATTTATATTTTCTGTCAGGTTCAAAAAGGGACAAAGAGAGGCCTCGTCTGGATCTCAGTCATATTGCTAATAACAACAAAGGTGATGCAGATGTAGAACAGCTCAGAGAATCTGCAGAGAAAGAAGACCCACAGTGTGAAAATACACCAGAGCCGGCTGTTGTATTAACCAACATGACATCCTCAACTGTTGCCGAACAGTCAGGATGGAACATGACACTCTCCGAGTTAGATTCACAATAGTCACACAAAGAAAAACACTCATGGGAATACAAAAGAAACGGCCATGCAAGAACAAGACAGAGATAACTTTTTAATAGTGGATTATTCCAAATTAAATTACAATTGGTTTATCTTACATTTAGCAGCAAACACTCTGGCCTTGAGGCTAACATTAACTTGCATGATACTGATGACGGAAACTTAAAATTGCTCCTACTTCTTACTGCTTCTGCTTTGTGCTACAAGTTGTTGCACCACGTTAACCTCCATTTTGTTTAAGTCTGCTTCCCCATGACTTCAAGTGATCCCTCTAATGTGAGGTGGGACGTTGCTCCCTCTAGTATGATAACCTTATCTGTAGAGCATGATGTGCCAATATATAAAAATCTTGTAGTATGTGCATGTTATAGAGAGAATGCAGTGAAGAAAATCTGTGGAGGTTCTCCTTATGTGTGACACAACTGGATGTCAAAATCGATTAGGATTGTAAAAGTCCTATAGTTTGAGCCCAGCTTCAGTCTGCAGAGTCAAGCCAGAGTGCTGCGCAGAGTCGTGTTCTCTGTTTATTGAGAATGTATTAATATGAGTGTGTTGAGTGTCCAAATTACACCAAATTTAACACTGCATTTCCATCGGTTGCCATCAACAAATCTGCTAAGTGGGGAGTAGCTAACCTTTAGATCAGATGAAAGGTTCTCAAGATATGTGAAGGACAGACAGACACAACCAGAGATTTGTTGCTTTATAGCTGGATATAGATGATGGACTGAACCATCAAGCATCCACATCATTTATATTTTATATCAATGATATGAGTGATATTGATTGATGCAGTCAATGCATTCTCTTGTGAAATGGTTTGTCAGCTTGTTATCGACATCACACATTTCTCTTTAAAGGGTTGTTTTGCTAAAAGATGATATATCATCTCAGATATTTTAACTTTTGTCTCTTTTTTCTGACTTGTGAGTTACATTATGTTTAAAATTTCAATCATTTTTAGAGTCAGATAAGGAGACAGCTGAGGATGATGAAAAGAGGCCTCCTCTTGACGTAACAGCGACACCTCCCACTCCTCAGCCACGTAACCATGTGGGAGACTCAGACACTGTAAAAAGTAAAAACTGCTGAATGTTTCTGATTCGGGATGTTTTATGTAAGTGTAGGCAGGATTATTACAACCCTTTACTGCTGGCAAACACTTTGTTTAAACTAATTGAGTACGTACATAATTATAATAATAACAATATTCATAATAATTAAGCATTTTATTAAAAAGAGATAGAGACTTTATTTGTCATTGTACGAAATACAATGAAATTTCATCAAAACGTATTTTAAAATAATACAAAAAGACAAAAAAGCAGCAAGTTCTCAACTGAAGAAGCTGAAACCAGCGCATTGTAATTCATTAATCAATTATTTAGTACTGTATTTTGTTAACATTACACATGGAACTTCACTGTACTGTTTATAAAAATGCTGTTCTGGTTTAATCTCTTAAAGCGTTCTTTTTGTTTTAAATGTTTCTTGTGTTTTAGATTTAAAAAAGAACAAAGATGAGAATGAGGAAACTGAGTCTCCTCCTTCCACTCCACGCAGTGAGTCACATTCTCCTCTTGATCCAAGTAATCCTGCTAGGAACGACAAAGGTGATGCAGATGCAGACCGGCTGAGCAAACCTGCGGAGGAATTACTCCTACATCATGCCTCCTCAGATTCTGAGAGGGAAAATGATCCAAAGCCAGCTGATGTGTCAGTAAACACGACGTCTGACTTGGAATGGTTCCTTGCGCCTGAACACCAAGGTGTGGATACTACACTCTCTGAACTAGATTGAGAATAGTCACAGGAAAAGCAACTGGTTTTAAACCAAGACTGGCTCTGAAAGTATTATCCTCTTACATATTCTTAACAGATAGGTGCACTTTTCATACATAGTTTTACTGTCTGTTTCAGATTTGAAGAAGGATGAGGATGGAAAGTCTCCTCCTGCAAATGTGGTCACTCCTGTTCCAAAGCCACGTTCACAGTTCACCCAAAACTCTCCAAATACAGCTCCTGAGGTGACCGCTGGTGGACAAAAGAAAGATGCCAACTCAGATCAGGTCAATAGAGAAACTGACACATCAGGTGTAGGGGAAACACATGAATCAGGCTCCTCTGCTGAGGACGAACAGTCGTCCCCTGTTTCTGAGCAGAAAGATTCAGAAACAAAGCGACATGACCAAGATCCTGTCACCGAGTAAAACACACACAAGTGAAGATAACCAAAAAGAAATGGACAAACCAGTTCCTGCAGATGAAGAAGAATCAGGTAGTGAAGGTAACAGTGAAGAACCAGATCTGTATTCAGCCTCCTTCCATCAGCCTCAGAGCTCCACGCCAACAAAACCAGACAACAGGAGCAACGATACCTTTCAAGAGTCTCCTGATGCTGCACATGAAGAGCTAGGTCAGGGAAGAGAGGGCAAGACCACGAAAGAGTCAGACGAGTCTGGTGAGAGTGAAGATGATACTGGTGAAAATAAAAAATAATTTCCAGAGTGACCAAAAGAAAAAACAGCCAGGCCAAATAGAGCATTAGTGAGCATAAAGAAGGACAAGAGAATGATGAAGTTGCTGCATTGGAAAACTGAATAGAGAAACTTTAAAAGTGAACAAAGTCAAGTTTTATCTTGTTTTTTTTATTAATAAAAAAGTTTTTGATCATTTTTATGGGCTTTTAAACCTTTTTAATAAGATGAACAGCCAAAGATACACAGCAAATGGCTGCTGCTCAAGACTCAGCCTGAGTATGTATGGCAGACATCGAAAATACAACATAGCAGAAAGACAAATGGAACAGATCAGTAAGAACATGTAAATACAGAGTTCAAAGAATATGGAGGACTTTCAGTCTAAGAAAAGTAATAACAGTATGCTAACTAGATAACTAGATAGATCTTTGAAAATACAACAGAGCCATGTTATACACAGAAAAATAGTCTCAGAGAGCTTGCTGACATTTGAAATTACACTACATAATTTGTAGGAAGTGACCAGAAATTATTCTCAGAGATTACGGGATGAAAAATGTGTTGATTTACATGAGTTACTCTCTTTCTGTTATGATTTCTCTGATCTTACCACCTTTAACTTTTAAGCTACTTTTGATATTTATCATGTTCATTCTAACAGATTCATTATACAGAACATTTTTACTGCTTGTCTTTTTAAAGATACAAAAAAGTATTTACCTATGAAGCTACATGTATCTGTTTGTTTTATAATAACTAATTGTAAGTAGGTTAAATATTTGATTAAATCAAAACTTTGATGGCACTAATCTTTGAATATCTTGCTTTGACTTTTAATCGTACATGAAAGAGACACTGACAGTATAATAGAAATAAGCACTAATCTTAATAATCTCTGCTCAAAAGGCAGATGTCATGCTGCCATGGGACAAGAACAAAAACAGATATAATTTTTTTAGAATTGAAATGCTTTTCTGAAAGTGTTGTATGAGAGTGAAATCATCACAAACGTCAGATAATCCTCGTGGATTAATAAAGGAATGAATAATACATGTGATGTCACCCATGTGATTATGTGACAATAGAAAAGTAACCATCATACCCACTCTAAAAAATATGAGCTCAGAAAGATTCATTTTTGTATTTGTTGTTCATTTGTTGTTTATGAAATATATTTTGTACAGTCATTTATTAAGCTTGTTTTTGCAAATAAATTAATCTGACAATGATTGAAATGTTCGGTGCTCAGGGTCAAGATGTTTGTATTGAATGATTTGTGATTTCCATGTATGACGCCTAAAGGTCGCTTTGGGATTGTTAGACGAGTCGGCCGACATCCCACTGTGTCAGTATCTGACAAGTTGGAGATGAGACTCAAAAATCCGCTTTTCTTACAAATAGGACCTTTAAAGCTAGATTTTATTTGTATTTTGTGTAGCTTTTGCTTACAGGTGAAGAATGTTTTTGATAAAGACAATGCTAGTGTGAGCAGTTTCATTCCTTTGTCTTCACTTTATCTTATAGAATAAAAGATCAGATTCCATTTAGGGCATTTAGCAGACAGATTCCACTGCATTTAAAGTCATAATAGCACCAGAGTATTTATTGATGGCTGTAGTATTTTCTTTTAGATTCCCTGTAAAGCTGAGAGAAGGAGAGGGAATGTATGAAGGGGAAGAGCCATAAATCAAGGGGAGAAATGATTGATACACTTTTGTAAATAACTGTAAGAACAGCTTTTTCTCGATAGGGGGCAGTGTTTGTTAGTTCTTCTTAGCTCTGATCTGAACACGGAGACTATCAGCTATAGAGGCGAGCTTTGACACACAGTGGGAAAAATTTGATGGTCAAATGTGGTTTCAAAGGAATTTATTGCAGAACATTTATCTCCGGTCTAAAACATACCGATGAAGGATATTACTTTGAGTTCACGGCAGAGTGTTTGTGAGGAGTTATGTGAATCCGATATCCAGGAATGTGTGAGACTGTGCACGTTCAAAGAGACACTGAATAGTAGCATCACTTTCTGGACATCCAGGTCTGAATAACTGGAGGTGAGCTTAGTGCTCACCGATGTAAATGCATGTTAAAGCAGGTTCACCCGCTGCTGCATGAAGAGCTGGTGTGGATTTCCGAAGGCACTGCTCGGGCCATGTGGGAAAGTCATGCATGATTAGTTTAACCTCTGAGTCACAGAGAAGCCTGTGATCTGCTACCACCTGACCTGTGGGTTCAGGGCACAAGCAGGGAATGAACGCTATCGTATTTCTGTGGTCGCAACAAATACCAGGGGGATATTAGAGTATTGAATTATTGGTGGGGACCGAGGCTCCTCAGACAAGGGTCACGATGCGGTTCCACTGAGATGCTGTTGATGTGTTGATGGCAGCGGGGGATGCTCATGTCCTGGCTCGTCTGGAGTCTTCCAGTGGAGCAACCGTTTCATTTTGCCAATATATTCTTTTTATATACAAGCATCAATTTTTCTTTTCTTGAGACTTTTTTTTTTTTTTAGTTTTTCCAAGATATTAGGGGAAAAAACATGACGATGGCATGGCTAGCGAAAGCCTTTTTAACATAAGAGTACTTGTTTCCTTTTCCACGTCATAGAGTTACATTACACTGGAGTGTAATGTTCCCTCAGATACGGGCCCAATTACACTCCTCTCCTGAGATTGTTAAGGTCCTTTTTGGCCTTGTTGCAATAGGAGAGAAAGGGGGGCAGAATAAAAGGAGAATGGGCCACCCTCCAGAAGTGCCTTTTATACCAGGTTGATTAGCATGCTGGGTTGTTTAAATTGCCTCCTGGAGGGCTGACGTGAAATCGAACAATATCCTCTGGCTTTGGAGACTAGCCCCATAGCTTCTCATTTATTTTTATGCACAGTTAGGACAGACCTTGGCACTGCTCCACCGAGGAAGCCGAGGCCCGGGGAGGCCGGGTCTGGGTAGGTCAGGACAAATCAATTAATATCAGCTCAATAAAAGTTCTTGGCTCTTTTCTGGGCCATACTTTACTGTGACACCGCAACCTGGGCGCCCACGGTAATTATGTGGATAAATTGTTAAGTGTGGTGGAGACATTATAATGAAATGATATGCCCTTCCTATCTCTATAAAAGAGCTCTATTAAGGCCTGATTTGTCTTTGGACTCGGCTTTTACGAGAGGTGATAGTAGAGCATTGTTTGTCATTGTTATTATTATACTATATTTAACAAGGTTTCCCTCTGGGGTGATGATGTTTATGACTGCGTGTCTGCTTCCAACACAACCTCCACGCTCCTATTTTTCTGCTAACATTTGGTCATCATGTAAAATTCAACCGTGCCCAAGGCGGAAAAGATTATTATCCCCATGGTGGCGACCAACACGGTGGAAATGCTTATTAATATACTACTTATATACCTAAATGCTACAAAAGGGACAGATAAAGTAGGTGTAGCGTCGAAGACAGAAACTCTCTGACCCAAAAATGATCTCAGTAGTCCCAAATACTTCCAGTCACTCTTATCAGATCCTCCGTGAGATTTATACAGCTATCATGTTGTCACAACGCCTCTAATAAGGAGCTTAATTAGAGGATGTTATCTACTGTTTGAGTTGTGCTTCAACAACACAGCATCCATCAAACGCAGCGCTTGTTGCCATGTTCATATTTGGTGACCACAATATAAACACTGGTTATTAGACCTCCAGGCTGAGCGAAGGTGTACACAGTGGCAGCCATGTTTGCGTGAGATTCCGCGGCGGATTCTTCAACACCAGGACGGCTCGAAGCTAATTACAGAGTCTCAGACATCCCCTTGAAACCTTACTGGAATTTGGGGTTTGGTCACATCCTCGTGTCACACAACAGAATAATTTCCAAATCTGAAACACGAATTGTTTAGTCAGTGAGTAAATATTTTCTTGTGCAGGGGCAGGAGAAATGTGGGAGTATTTGAATGTTTTCATTTTGGTTTCTCTCAGGCATTTGCTTTGGAGGCGTCTTTCATTTGTCAAACATTGGAAAACATCAGTTTGACTGTGGTAGTATAATGTATTTCAGTTTCTTGAAGACGTTTCACCTCTCATCCAAGAGGCTTCTTAAAGTTCTAACTAACTAGAGGGGAGTTGCAGGCATGTGAACTCTGTATGGGATTGTCCTTACAGAGTTGCTAAGGACATGTGTGTGTTTCAGATTTGCTAGTCGTCAGAGCTCACACGTCTCCTTAACCGCAGTTAAAATGACCATGACCTGGATGACTGAGAACCTTCATCAACATATAATGTATGTTGTTTTTGGTGGGTTGTAGGTTATTTGGTCCAGACTGAAATATCTCAACATGGATAGATTGTCATGAAATGTTGGTCATTTACAGTCCACATGAAACTTAATGACTTCATTGATGCCCTCACTTTCCTCTGGCTTCACCAGCAGGTTGGTTTTTGGTAAAATGTTCAAAGAGTTCTTAGAAAATACTGGATTGATTGCCTTAAATTATGGTTAAGACACTCAGCTATATTTACTATACTTACTACAGGCCTACTTGCAAAAGTACCACAATCACAGTCCCTTCAGCCTTAGGTATACTTTGTGTTTAGTGCTAATTGCTAAACTAAAGCCTCTTTCACACACAGTTCCTACTAAATTACAGTGATAACCTTTAGCCATTGCTACTAATGTTCACAAATACAACTACATTCAGGAACATTAGCGCCTTACTTTTGGTTATGGTAATGCTGGAAAGGGACATTCAAACAGACTCCAAACACAGATTGAAAAATAAGATTGTGCAAGGTTGTGATGTGCGTGTCCGCGATGGAAGGCACTGCGTCAT
Source organism: Sparus aurata (assembly GCF_900880675.1). Taxonomy (NCBI): domain Eukaryota; kingdom Metazoa; phylum Chordata; class Actinopteri; order Spariformes; family Sparidae; genus Sparus; species Sparus aurata. The sequence goes on from NC_044195.1 coordinate 16,750,641, forward strand.
GAATTTGGCAACCCCAATATACATTTCTATGACTCAACTGATGTTTTAACTTAACATTTCCTTATGTTGCAACTTTGCATTTTTTCAGGTCCAATTTTCTATTTCCTGTTGTGACAACACTGAGTTTATGCTCTGGTCAGGTTTAACAAAAAAAAAAAAAAAAAAAACTTGGTTAGGGTTAGGAAAAGATGATATTTTGGGTTGAAATACCTCTTTTGGTTGCCACAAACACAGCTGGTGATGTCCTGACTTCCCTGTTAAGAATATACATTTTTGGTCCACCTACTAATGATGAAATGCAGAGGTCCTTCATGAAAGATGTCCAGCGGTTTCACACTTACAGAAGTTGAAATGCTGTCACAAACTGTGGTCACTGGCCTGGCAGCCCTCTCGCCTGTAACTCCACCACCATCCCCTTCACTTCCAGACACGAAAGTTAGGTCATTAACGTGTAATGGAACATAATATACGTTTTGATTAAAAGTCAATATAGTACGTAGCCTATGACTTCTACAGTGGTTTGCAGCGCCAATGTTTTATCCCGGCGACTGGGCTTAACTTGGTGGTTGAGGAGCTGTTTTTATCTGGTGCCAGCATTTCTCTAAGGTATTTAACAAGTTGGCGACTGCATTGGCAAAGCAACCATAAACAAGTTGTGGATTTAAATGCATCATCAGTGGAGTCTTGTGATTGATCTGCTTGCTCCACGTGAAAACGCCAGTCATCAGACGGACGTATGCCATTGCGCGCTTTTCCCTGTAATGTTACTGTACTTGGTCTTGAGGTGGGAAAATAACAGTAGAGCTTTCCTTAACATTTCAGGGATGGACTGCAGGTGTGAAAGGGGCTTAAGATGGTGATCAAGGGGAACGTTAACGCTTGCAAAAAAAAACATGTTATCGTTGCCATAATAAGGTAGCATGCTGATAGTGGCATTCAGCACAAAGCACCACTTTGCCCATGTATGTAGCTACAGCCTCACAAAGCTGCAAGCACGGCTGCACACTCTAGTTTTAAGGACTACAGTCATATGTAACACTTACAGAGAATCAGTCACTTGCAGGGGAATTCTTTTGTTATTTGTTAAGAAAGTCAGTTATATGAAATTGATAGAAGTCCTGCGGCGCATGGAGTCTTTTGAGACAAATACAATTGACGGAGACACATTAGTATTTTTGATTTACATACAGTTTCTCTTGCAGTGAGCGCCACTCATCATCTGGTTTCACGCTCTTGTGTCTAAAAACAACCAGCACCATATGACGCAATTTGTCAAAGATTAGCTCCACACGAGTCGTTGAACACTCTTGACTTTTCATAGGCGAAGCTGTCACAAAAGCTTATGTTTTCCATTTGTTCACATTTTTTGAACCACTCTGTAACCATTTCCCAATTAACTTTGGAGTGGAAAAAGTATGCATAGCCCTTTTCAGCAATTTGAAATATATGCTTTCAGCACCATGGACAGACAGTCTCTGAAAACCAGCACAGGGAATCACTTTGTTTTTTGTTTGCTGTTGTCATGTGCATGTGTTCCTGTAAATACTTTTCTCAACACTCGGGCCGCTCACTTCAGAGCTTTGTCAGTTCTTTATTCGAACAAGCTGCCTGTCAGTGTGCCATGCTGACGTATCTGCGCTGGTGCACTTGCAGAACCTGACACAATTCTCTTGTGGCAAAATGGAAAACACTCGCAGCATACCGCCTGCCTCGTATTGTCTGATGGGAAGATTAAAGCCAATCCAAACAAAATTCACTCTCTTCAAGTCAGGGTTGGTCGATGGAGAGACCACCAGAGGGGAACAGCTCGCTCAACTATGTCATCAGATCACATTATCATTGATCCCAGTCTCCCGCTCTCCTTCTCTGTCTGTCTTTGCCTTCCTGAGTCTGCCTTGTGCTGCTTTCACTTACATTTCTCATGTCTCGCTGTAGCCTCTAGTCTCCTGAGTGTGATAAGAACTCGTGATGACCTCATACTATATTTGAGTGCACTTAAGATTCACTTTTGACCGCTTTTGTCGCGGGCTTTTAATATGATTGCCTTTACATGACTCTAATTTTTAACATCCTCTGCTAATAATGGGAGGTAATGATGTGCTGGGAACACAGCTGTAGGTAACCGTTGCCAGTTTGGTGGTGTATTTATGGTTGTTTTGTTGATGGCACAATCGTAGGGCCCCCCTGTATTCACTGACAGCAAGGGGTATTGCGGACAATATTAAATCGTTAGGGGATAACAGGATAAGTCGAGCCAGTGGGTAAAATGAGCCACCCCCTGTATCTGGGTTACCATACCTTAACTTTGGACCACAAATTAAGAAAGCACACTTGATATTACTCAGTTTATGTTGGCCTGAGGCAAACTGAGAGAAAGGTGAGCAAACTGAGCAGGAAAAATGAGTCTTGTCATCAAGTCCTGTATCTTAAATAAAAATAGATATGTTTGGACATCATTACATGTTAATTTCATTCAGCTTAAGTTACAAAAAAAAGGTAATAACTTAGTATAAACGTGGATCTGAGAGACCCCATGCATTTTAGCCCCATTACCTTGGGCCGAGTTATGCCATAGGACCACCTTTTTTTTTAATTTGTTGGTGTTTGTCATTGTTCTGAACCGATCATAATTAGAGAACTTGTTGTGATTTCTTTGGGTTCGCAACAACCTGAGGTGTATAAAGTAACTGCTATTTGAAACAAATACACTTTTGTTTTGCAAAGAAATAATGCATTAACAAATGTGGCTCATCTTACCCTGTTCTCCCCTAATGCTTTAATCAAGGTTGTAATAAGCATGAATTAATATGTAATAAGACTTAAAAAGATGCATATCACAACTAATAAGACTAATAATAGCATCGTTAACTAACGAATTATTTGCTTATAAGATACTTGTAAGAAACTTGTTAACAGTATACACTACTCATCAACATTAAGAAGCTGTTTAACAATAAAACTATATATGGGTAAATATAATTTACACATTTATGACACATTTAACACTGGCTTAAGGCAAGAAACTTAACTTTTTGTTGCCTTACTGATATTATTACGTACTCTATATGAACAATAGATACACTTGCTCATAAGTAAAGTGCAATATGTAAGAATTTTAATTTAAAACGTTCAAAAATTAACAAAAATTATCAACCTAATGTTAAGAAATGTGGATTTTAAGATGGCCATATATTGTGTTACAACAATATCTACTGTGGTTATCATGCTAACCAGCTAGCCCTGGCCTGTTCCTTCTTATAATTCCACTCCAAGTTCCTAGTCTGGACCGCTAGCTGCATGGCTAATTGAGCTAACAGCAGCTACAGCTAGCATGATTTAGAAGCTGCTACATCAGGTACAAAAGTTACATAATGTTGCTTTAAAGTTAACTAGTGCAGTGCCCGTAAGAAAAGCGTATTCCAATAAAAAAAGTGGGAGGTTAAGTAGCTTTTTCATGGATGGCCAAATGAGGCTGTGTTTGAAGGTGTGGCGTCAGGGATATTTAGGTTTGTTGTGAAATCTGATATTCCATAATTGGCCGTTTTTGACTATTTTTGATTTTGCCATTATATTTCACCTTAAAAACTATTTACTTGGTGTCATTATTTTCAGCACAACCTCACATGTGTGACTGTACAGTTATTTTTTTATTTTGACAAACTGTATTAACACAATGGACCTAAAATCACAAAAAAAACATAAAATCCGAGTAGAAAAAGTTAGATTTTTTTAGATTTTTGTTGGGCCGTGTAGCTAGCGGCTAGCAAAATCCTGGTCCAGCTCGTGCCGCTGCAGGAATCAATCCGCTTGTTTCTTCAGGTATGTCGTGGGCTTGAGCTCTGCAGTGATTGGCTCTGGTGCGCACGTGGTCACAGTGTGCAGTGATTGGCTCTGGTGCGCATGTGACTGTGGTGGACAATGCTCGGCGGAATTTGTAAAGCATTTATGAAATAATTTATTCACGGTATCATTGCAGTCCAAGCAAATGCTTAGATGCACACCACTGAACCACGTAGCAGCCATGTTGAAAGTCTCAGGTCAGTGTGATCCTGATCCGCAGAGATATTTGACTAACAGAAACACACACACACACACACACACACACACACACACACAGAGATTCCTTGCTTTTATAGAGAGATATCAAATCAGTTCTCAGATGAATTCAAGGCCTTTCAACAACCTTTCAGTAAGAGGCAAAATGTTTTACAGCACAGCAGGTAGAGACTAAAGGTTTAACATGGAGGTCACCCACATTTAAACTGTGCCTCGGTTAATTGGTTTAACAGAGTCCTCACTAACGGAATAAATCCTAATTGCGCAACAAAGATCTGACCCAAAAGACAGAAATTCCACTTTCATTTGCTAATATGCAAACGGCTATTATGAGAGTGACATGCTTTTCAGCTGAAGCACATGTCCAAATGACAATAAATTGAGTCGTAATGAATTACAGTCTTCAGTGAACGAATAGAGAAAACAGCAAATGAATAATAATGTTAAATGTGTTTATTTTACTAAAATGGATCCAGAATTGTTTGGACAATTGTGGCTATTCAAGATTTTTGTGAAAATGAGATGTTACCAAAACAAGATGTACAACACTGTTGTCTGGCTCTGTTGTGGTCGATGCGCAGCCTGAATCTGTCCAAATGCTCTCCATATGTCTGGCAACTCCACTGACCCCTCTTACTTCAACACTGCCAGGGTGGATGTACTCCTCGCTCGGCCAGTGTGCAATGATGTTGCTGTTTTACTATACACCAGTATGACAGCAGTAAAAATGCCAGTGAAACCTAACAAGATGGATCTACTTCTGCAGCGTTTCTAAATTTGGACTAGGGGAAGCTTTGCCACTGATTCAAACATTATAGAGGACTTTTTATGTACGCTATAATGATGCATGGGCACGTGGAGAAAAAAACTCTATTAAAGCTCACTGCGAGACAGAGACCTACTGTATATGAAACTTGAGTGCTGCCGCCAAATTTTATGATTGTTTATTTGTGTCTGTTCGGCGTGATGGCAGCGTGTCACTTCTGATTCGCGGATCTGTCTGTGGGTGAATGATTCATGTGGACAGCGCCGCAGATTGTGCTGCTGATTGCCCGAAATAGCCCTGGCATGCTGCGTTGTACATGCGTAGAGGGGGTGCTTGTATGTCGTGCGTAAATGTTTGTGCACGTGAAACATGTCTGCTAGTGTGTGCGCATTCCTGCCTTCGTGTGCACGTCGTCTGGGATCTGGCGAGTTCCTCTCCACCCATGGTGGGCCTCTCTCAGCCAGATGGATGGTCTCAGCCAGTGTCAGAGAGGTGACAGCTGGCTGGCCTGGCCTCTCCTGGTCGAGGGTCTGGATCCTGTCCTCTGACAGCTCCTGACAGCTCCTGATGGGTGACACATCCACCACTCCCGCCCCCCCACCCATACGCTTGCATCATGGAAACTCCTGTTTTACTGAGAAATCAATGATGTCTCACAGCGTGCTCTAATGAAATGTAAATGATATGAGCCACACCCCGTTGAGATGACGCCTAAACTCATAAGTGCTCTCGAGGAAGTAGCCACCCTCCTGATGATTGAATAATTAGGCCTTTTCGATGGCTGTAAAACATGTTTTACAGGGGAAATGAAGAAATAAGACAACAGGTCATGTTACATGCTGTAAAGCTATAAGAACTCATGTACCATGTCAAACCCTCATTAGGTAAGCTGCACAAGCTGTCAAAAAACCTCTTGTGAAAGTCGTAAATTAGATTAAGCTACTTCTTTTGCTTCAACAAAACACCTGGCTCTCCCTCCCGGCTCTCACAGTCTTAACTGGCCTCAACATTACAGCCGGAGGTCTGAGCTGCAGCGACCTGGGGAGCGGTGCTGGAGCTTGGGACTGTGCACGGGGGGACTCGGTAATGTGTGTGTGAGTCATTATTTTCAGCTTCCATGCAGCACGCTGCAGGTTTCGGCAGGACAGAGACGGGGCTATGCTATGCCGGGTTGTGTGTTAATGAGACAGCTCTGCAGGGATGAGAAGAACACACACAGAGCAGCTCAGGAGACGTCTGCTGGCCTCCCGAAGGTAATTCCCTTAAATGAAAAGCAGACTGCATGCTAGTCATTGTTGCGTCAAGGGGGTGAGGATGAATAGTGACGGGGTTGTATTTCAACACACCTCCCCGTGCTCTTATTACGGGGCTGAGATGAGTGGAGGCAGGGGTACCTTGTTCAGACGCTCCCTGCCGATGCTCTTTTTTACCCAATTATCCTTGACTAGAATGACTTGTGTAACACCGGCCGTGTCACGCAGCTTTGGAATGGATGCTTTATCCTATCAAGGCCTTTTCATTTTTCAGATTAAGAGTCTCTCTTGCTTCCAACCAAGGACGCCAGCAGGGCTGAAGTACATCTGGGAGACATTAGAGACACATGGAAGAGGCTCATTTCAGGCTCTTGTTAGCTCACCTGGCGCTTTAAGTAGAACCATTAATATTGATCTGCTTAAAATACGAACGGTTCACACATGTCCGTTCGATGAGAAAGACGCAGCGTCCCCTCGGCGCGTCAATTCCAGCCATTGCTATCAAACTAACCCACGCTGTGATTCGGAGCTAATAGGCTTTCCAGATGTTCTCCCTTGTATTTCATTGAATCCAACACCTCTGCAGGCCACTGTCCAGCCATAAATCACTGGCTGCGTGCTGCACGAGGAGAATGAGGGGATGTGGCTTGATGCATAAGTCACATGCTTGATTCATGAGCTCACTGCGAATATTTTCAGGACACAAGCGAAACAATTAACTGTTACCTTAACCCCGAGGCCACAAAGTCTCTTAAAGGGATTTAGTATCCCCTTTATAAGCCCTGAAGCTCCGTCTCAAAGCCGTGGGGACAGCAGGGCTTTATAAGAATGATTTGGTTTTATGTGGTATTCTTGGATGACAGTCCACCACCAGTCACTGTGCAGTGTTAGCAACAGTTCACGGCTTTATTTGGTTCTGCAGGCGAGCTCCAGTTCCAACTTTTTGAGATTAGTCGGGATGAACAGATGCCTGATAAAATGTTCTGCTCTCATCCATTTAATGTAAATGTAGTGTGTGACCAAGGTTGTTATTAATCTCTATAAAGCACCAGGCAATGCTTTCCTTCCGATAGCTGAGCCAGGATAAGGTCCTGGTAAGAATTAACGTCGATGCATCATGTGGGCTTAACATTTATCCATAGACAGAGTTGCACCCATCCCTTTGCACCTAATTTAAAGGGGCACTGTGTTGTTTTGTTGAAGAAATTCAAACACAGAATTTAAATGTTTTAAATTGATATTAATGAGGTCATAACAGAAACTCCATAACTGAATAAATACGTTTTTCACGGAGGAGAACACATTTTGAAGCCAGAAAGGTGGAAGGGTCCGCCAAATATAAACAAACCAAAAAAGTTTGTTTGTTTATTTAGTTTTTTTAGTCATGATTCAGTCAATGAAGCTCTTTCTCGTCTGATAAAAATGTATTTCCCAAAACTACATGATGCACCTTTATTTGATGATTTGTTGATCCTTCTTAACCATGCTATTGATGAACGTCTAAACCTTGAGCTGCATTCATTCATCAGAAATGTTATGAATCCGTACACACAAAATCAAGATGGTGATATTTCACTCCAAGTCTTCTCTCCAACCGCTCCTCAGTTACTGAGGCCTTGGGAACATCATGCCATTTTAAATCTTTCCCCTTCCTGAGAGGATGTCGCCTCTCTCCCACTTTTTCAGCCTTTAAAAATGGCCACTGGCGCGGATGAAGTCCTCTAATGTGCAATCCATCTGCTTTGTGGCTCATACGGAGGAAATGAGCAGATCCATAATCTTTACCTGAGCTGGCAAGTTTATCTGCGGTGGTGACAACAGCGATCGATCTGCTGTGAGGGCTTATCTTTCCAGGAGATTTTTTGTGTGGCTTAGATGTCTCAGTGCTGAAAAAAGGTTTTAAATTTTTTTTAAAAAAAGAAAACATTCATGAAGCTGTCTGCCTCCTCTATCTGTGAGCTCTCCAATATCGTGAATCATCAAACATCCAAAAAAAAAAAGAGAGAGAGGACGCAAAAGTTTATGATCCGTTACTCGCAAGCTGTTAGACATTTCCCAAGTAGTTCCCCACCCTTAACGTGTGAGGGTGTGTGAATTTGAAGCCATGTTTAACTATGTGTGTGAGTAATTTCACGCTTAGATTTGTACAATAAAGGCCCTCTGGATCGTATTGTTCCCCTAGTTCAAGTCTACAAACAGGCAAACTAAAGAATTAAAGATTCAGTGAAAAAAGAACAATGATACACAACAGAAAAGGTAAGCATGGCAGGTTATGTGTGAGTTTTGATAAAAGTATGACATACAGTCTGGGTCGTTTCGTAGATTTCATGTCTCTCCATCCCAAGGCCCTGATGCTCGCAGGGCATATAAAGTCCTTAATTATTAGAGACAACTTGATAGTTTCGAAAAATACTGATTTACTTAATCGGGTTGGCACATTAAACTTACATCTTAGGACATCAGTTGCCTCACATCAAAACAAAGATCACAGCAGTGCAGAAGAAGAGTTTCTGACAGATTTCAACATGGAGGATTTCCGCCGGGAATTAATGTAATAATAACTCTGTCATCCTAGACTGTTTAATTAAAGGAGTGCAGGAACAGTCTCAGTCTATACTTTAGAGTGGTGTAGGTACTAGATGTGCCAGGTCTGTCGTATCTAGGACCTTGAGCCCATCTAGTGCCTACATCGGGCCAGTGGTGAATACTTCTGAATACTTTATGTAAAGGAATAGAATGTGCTTTTAAGCTGTTATATTAAGGTAAAAAAAAGTTACATAATGTTGCTTTAAGGGCTTTAAGTTAAAGTACAAAGATATGTGAATGTCCGGTCCACATCCAAAGCGGTTTGAGGGGGCGTCTGAGCTTAGCTGAGCAGGAGCTGGCTAACTCTGCCACAGAGGGTTGGGTGCAGAGTCAGACCTTCTGGAGGAAAAAAAACACCATTCACATTGGAATCCGCTCTGATCTGGAGCTGTTTAGAGATGAAAGAAAGCTCAATAATTATTTTTCTAATGCTTGTAATTAAAATAATAATCATAATAATACATTTAACTTATATAGCACTTTTCAAAATACTCAAAGACGCTTTACAAAAGAAAGCAACAGAGCATTGTGGTTTTATCTTCACTCCTGTAAATCAACCTGACTGCAGCAGCAGTGACATCTATCGTCGGGTCACGGGTGTTTATGTCCTGTAATGTTGACTGCCAACTGGTTCTTGAGGGGTAATGAACTTTACTTCGTGGATGTGACATCACAGAAAAGGAGACGGAGAAAGAGAAGAGAGAACCAGAGTTTCAGGTGAGTGCTGAGTTCAGCGAGAGTCGACCGAAATTGAAACACGCAATGCAAAAACATCCCGTCAAACTCGCTTCACTGGTCGTAAACACACCATTAAACAACCACCATTGCTAATAAAAATATATCTGACTTGACTCGAGGACAAATGTTCACAGATGAGGTAATGTTAATAAAGTTTTTATTCGCGTTAAGGTTAGTCTCGTTCGCTGGCTTCCCAGGCCCTTACTCTGCGTAAACTTGTAGATTTCTCAGGGTTTGAACATTGTTGGAAACATTAGGGATGATGTAGGCACACAACTACAGAACTCCTACATGTGATATCTTTACATGTTCATCCTTTGTCACATAATTATTACTTTGCATGATTTACATGGAGATATATCTGTGTTAGTAGCGTCTATTCATATAATATCATATCAAGCACCATCTAACTGACACACTTACTGAACAGTTTATCAAGCGTTGGGTCAGTTATCAACCATCAGTTCTAATCAATAGCCAGATTATCTCTTTCACTCCTCGCTGTTGACACATCACAGGCTAAAGTGAACTTTGTGACTCTGTCCTGTTCGCTAACTACAGCATTTCCTAGCTATGTGTCTAAATATTAAGGATCTGTAAAAACCAGCCTGTATGGTGCCACCTGTTTTGATTCAGTGATGCATAAATCCCCACTAAACTTGAGTGATCTTCCAAAGGGCTCCAGGTTTCCACAGTGACAGCTCGAAGCCTGGCTCTGTGGCCTCCGGAGAGCTGCCTCTTCTAGGCCAATAATAAAGCCCAGAGCAGCTGCACTGACTGTCATAAGACCATCCTGTTATTTATTCCATACAAATCACTTGCATGTGTTCGCCGCTGCCTTGCCCTCTAGGTTAAAGCTCTCATCTGAAGCCGAGGAGGGATGTATGAAGAGGACAGTTGGCAGAGTGACAGATCCCTTCTCAGCTGTAGCCACTACAATGCTGTCTCTTGTTTCCTATCCACACCTCGCAGCCAGGTCCAGACACCAGCAGAAATGAGTTCAAGGGGCGTTCATGTGAAACGCTCCGCTGATTCTCGGCCTGTTTGCGATCACACCTTTAGATTCACATTAAAGTCAAATCAGAGGTAACAGGAGCGGACACCTTCACATGGCCAACCATTACAATCAATGGCGCTTGTCCGAGTCGAGCTGCCCGTTGACGAGTTGTTTTGCCCCCTAATCAAAGACAGCTCTTTGTTTGAGGCTCGCTGCACGACAGCGGCGTGTGGCGACGGCTCTGATTGATAAATGAAAAAACTAATTAAAGGAAGTCACCCTGTGGCGCTACAAGGCCTCTGGAGCTCGAGATCCAGGATGTCGTGTCACCAGGTTTGCAACGCGGACCTGTCAGGATGCTCCGTGAACACGCTGACGTTATGGCCTATCCAGCCTCCTTCATGTGAAGATGAAGCCTGCAACAGCTATTCACATTCATCACAGGCCTTGTAACTGTCAGCACAAAAACTGCTGCGGACATGACACGCAAACGAAGGTGAATCTAAACAAAAATAGGTCATAATCTGGATTCCATTACAGTACATGCTCTGGCCTCCTGCCTCAGTTACTGTTTAGTATCTGGGCAGTGCCGTTGCTCCGCTTGCGTAGCTTTGGCTTTGAGGATCTATTTGTAACAGCCTTTTAATATACTACACGAAGGTCATTTGTAGGAAATAAATCATCTTAACGTAGGTTGGGTACCGATGAGGTAGCAGAAGTCAATGACACCATGAACAATAGTGCGGGCTGGGAACCAGCAATAACAAACACACTTTTATTTTACTTCCGAGTTGTGGTCCAGGAAAGTTTTATGACATTTCAGGTCACTGGCACAGTTTGTTCTTGAACTTTTCATATTTAATAAAATATATTGATAGCAAAAGGGGAACGAAAAAAAAAAGACGTGGTGCAGATTTCTCTCTTAAAGTCTGAGCCGTTCCTCTGGGAATGGTATATCCACGTGTTCCTTTCCTTGACATTCTCCTTTGCCTTTTAACAAGCTCGCAGAGACACATAAAGGCCCCTTCTTCTATCCAGAGAACAAGGTTGATGCAACTCCTCTGAGCGGGGCTCTCAGAGGAATTCTCCTCCCCCAAATGCAAATGCAGACTGCAGGGAAAATAAATCATAAGGTAACCGTCATATCATGTAGAGCGGTTTGAAAAGACTTTAAATGTCTCCAAACTGTGTGGGTTCAGACTAACCAGGCAGCCTTCTTATGATTATGAACCAACTATCCACTAAATGGATGCTAATTCATACTCCAGCATATCAAATATCAACAAATCCTGAAGTTTCTTTTGTTCTTCATGTTCTGAGGCTCATTTCCTCATCGTAACATAATTCACAAACGCTGTCCTGACTAGGATGTAATGATTAAGATAAAGACTTTGATGGTTTGGCTTTTGTTTTGAAATATGGATCTATTATAAATGGGCTCCTGACAAACAAACACACGCCTGGCTTCCCCCAGACGTCCTCAGTGGCTCGCAAAGCTTACACAGAAACAATGCGACAGCGATCATGAAAGGGAATAGCAAATCCTCTGCATTTCATGTGCTCTCACCATATCCATCAGCATGAAAGAGCTGCTTTAAAAGGGCTGGACAAAATATACATATCCCTTGGATTTGACGTGGAATTACTTGAACCTCCGCAGGGGCATAAATCCACCCCATCCTAATCCTGTGGTGACTTGTAAACAGTCTGCTGCTCACATGACATACCTCATACCCACTCAAGTCTGTTTCAATGTCTTTTCTTGTCTTACAATATGTCATTCCCCTGAAATCTGCTTCCCCATAATTCCGATGCAAAGTCAACAGATTGTGGTTTTTCTACAGTGCCGTCCTGCTGTTTCTCACACGGACGGTGCCAGAGGGGTGGACAGGGGTTTCATTGTTTCATGGATGTCCTACCAGATGGACAGTGGACCAGAACCACTGAATGACGGGACTGTTAACATGTGCCGTAGACATCAACAAAGTACTGCAAAGTCACACTGAACAGACTATGCAGCTATAATCAATATCTGTCGATTTGTTTGTGAAAGGGCTCGTCCACAGTGATGAACCCACAGTGAGCTACGATCCAATTTTGGTTCCTCGCCCCGCAACCTTTTGATTAACTTTAATAATTTCTCTCAGAATTAAGGGGAGACCAAAACAGAGCTAAAAGAATGAATTAATATTGGAGTTATGTGTCCAAGATGCATCTTTAAAATAAATGCAAATGTTCCTCCATATCGGCTGGATGTTGAAATAAGACAACTTTTTGCTATCAACTTAAAGGGTAAGACATATTTTTCTGTAATATGTCAGTGTTGTGAATTTGTGCATTTGTATAGAGCAACTGAACTAAGATTAAAACTGTGTGAACAGGGTGACATCATCATGTCTGCAACAAACCAAGTCATTGGTTTAGAAAAAGTATTACATTAAAATGTGTTTTGATGACATTTTGTATTTAGAAATATGCACTTGAACGTATGTGGTCTTTAGTTATGGTTAGGGTTAGGGTTTTTACAAAAACTATTGCAGGATTTCGCCAGAAAATTGTGGGGCTGTTACATATGATATCGTTGCTATGGTGGTTGCTATAGGTGCTGCTACGTTGCTATGGTGGTGTCACACAAAGATAGAAAACCTCAAAATCGACTCAGTTCAAATATCTACCAGCCAGTGAAAAGCTCCAAAAAAAATTGTTCATTTAAAAGAAATACATAAATGATGCTCCTCCTTGAACCGGCACCTTATCGTGGTGGAGGGGTTTGAGCACCCGAATGATCCTAGGAGCTATGTTGTCCGGGGCTTAATGCCCCTGGTAGGGTCTCCCAAGGCAAACAGGTCCTAGGTGACGGGTCAGACCAAGATCGGTTCACTCGCCCCTGATGAATAAAACAAGACCAAGGACGTGCACGTCGCCCGGATCGGCGTCACCGGGGCCCCACCCTGGAGCCAGGCCTGGGGTTGGGGCTCGCAGGCGAGCGCCTGGTGGCCGGGTCTCTGCCCACGGGACCCGGCCGGGCGCAGCCCGAACGAGCAACGTGGGCCCGCCCTCCCGTGGGCTCACCACTCGCGGGAGGGTTCAGACGGGGCCGGTGCAGAGGGATATGGGTGGCGGTCGTGGGCGGGGGCCCCGGCGGCCCAATCCCCGGATGGTGACTCTAGCCATGGGGACATGGAATGTCACCTCACTGGGGGGGAAAGAGCCTGAGCTGGTGCGGGAGGTTGAGCGGTACCGGCTAGAAATAGTCGGGCTCACCTCCACGCACAGCCTGGGCTCTGGAACCCAACTCCTTGAGAGAGGCTGGACTCTCTTCTACTCTGGAGTTGCCCGCGGCGAGAGGCGGCGAGCTGGTGTGGGCTTGCTTATAGCCCCCCAGCTCAGCCGCCATGTGTTGGAGTTCTCCCCGGTGAACGAGAGGGTCGTTTCCCTGCGCCTTCGGGTCGGGGATAGGGCTCTCACCGTTGTCTCGGCTTATGGGCCGAACAGCGGTGCAGAGTACCCGGCCTTCTTGGAGTCCCTGGGAGGGGTACTGGAGAGTGCTCCAACCGGGGACTCCGTCGTTCTCCTGGGGGACTTCAACGCCCACGTGGGCGATGACAGTGTTACCTGGAGGGGAGTGATTGGGAGGAACGGCCTCCCCGATCTGAACCCGAGTGGTGCTTTGTTACTGGACTTCTGTGCTAGTCACAGTTTGTCCATAACAAACACCATGTTCAAGCATAAGGGTGTCCATATGTGCACGTGGCACCAGGACACCCTAGGCCGGAGATCAATGATCGACTTTGTGGTCGTGTCATCTGACCTCCGGCCGTATGTCTTGGACACTCGGGTGAAGAGAGGGGCTGAGCTGTCAACTGATCACCACCTGGTGGTGAGTTGGATCCGCTGGCGGGGGAGGAAGCTGGACAGACCTGGCAGACCCAAACGTATCGTGAGGGTCTGCTGGGAACGTCTGGCAGAACCCTCTGCCAGGGAGATCTTTAACTCCCACCTCCGGGAGAGCTTTGACCAGATCCCGAGGGAGGCTGGGGACATTGAGTCCGAATGGACCATGTTCTCCACCTCCATTGTTGACGCGGCTGTCCGGAGCTGTGGCCGTAAGGTCTCCGGTGCCTGTCGCGGCGGCAATCCCCGAACCCGGTGGTGGACCCCGGAAGTAAGGGTTGCTGTCAAGCTGAAGAAGGAGTCCTACCGGGCCTGGCTGGCCCGGGGGACTCCTGAGGCAGCTGACGGGTACCGGCAGGCCAAGCGTGCGGCAGCACGGGCAGTCTCGGAAGCAAAAACTCGGGTCTGGGAAGAGTTCGGGGAGGCCATGGAGGAGGACTACCGGTCGGCCTCGAAGAAATTCTGGCAAACCATCCGGCGCCTCAGGAGGGGGAAGCAGTCCTCCACCAACACTGTTTACAGTGGAGGTGGGGAGCTGTTGACCTCGACTGGGGACATCGTCGGGCGGTGGAAGGAATGCTTCGAGGATCTCCTCAATCCCGCTGACACGCCTTCCATAGAGGAAGCAGAGGCTGGGGACTCAGAGGTTGACCCATCCATCACCCAAGCCGAAGTCACTGAGGTAGTCCGTAAGCTCCTCAGTGGCAAAGCACCGGGGGTGGATGAGATCCGCCCTGAGTACCTCAAGTCTCTGGATGTTGTGGGGCTGTCTTGGCTGACACGTCTCTGCAGCATCGCGTGGCAGTCGGGGACAGTGCCTCTGGACTGGCAGACCGGGGTGGTGGTCCCCCTATTTAAAAAGGGGGACCGGAGGGTGTGTTCCAACTATCGGGGGATCACACTCCTCAGCCTCCCCGGGAAAGTCTATTCCAGGGTACTGGAGAGGAGAATTCGGCCGATAGTCGAACCTCGGATCCAGGAGGAACAATGCGGTTTCCGTCCTGGCCGTGGAACACTGGACCAGCTCTATACCCTCCGCAGGGTGCTCGAGGGTTCATGGGAGTTTGCCCAACCAGTCCACATGTGTTTTGTGGACTTGGAGAAGGCATTCAACCGTGTCCCTCGTGGCATACTGTGGGGGGTGCTCCGGGAGTACGGGGTCGGGGGCCCTCTGTTAAGGGCCGTACGGTCCCTGTACTGCCGGAGCAGGAGCTTGGTTCGCATTGCCGGCAGTAAGTCAGACCTGTTCCCAGTGCATGTTGGACTCCGGCAGGGCTGCCCTTTGTCACCGGTTCTGTTCATTACTTTTATGGACAGAATTTCTAGGCGCAGCCACGGGCCGGAGGGGATCTGGTTCGGGAGCCAATGGATCTCATCTCTGCTTTTCGCGGATGATGTGGTCTTGTTGGCTCCTTCGAGCCGGGACCTCCAGCATGTCCTGGGGCGGTTTGCAGCCGAGTGCGAAGCGGCTGGGATGAGAATCAGCACCTCCAAATCCGAGGCCATGGTTCTCGACCGGAAAAAGGTGGCCTGCTCCCTCCAGGTGGGAGGAGAGTTCCTGCCTCAAGTGGAGGAGTTTAAGTATCTTGGGGTCTTGTTCACGAGTGAGGGAAGGATGGAGCGTGAGATTGACAGACGGATCGGTGCAGCGGCCGCAGTAATGCGGTCTTTGTATCGGTCCGTCGTGGTGAAGAGAGAGCTGAGCCGAAAGGCGAAGCTCTCGATTTACCAGTCAATCTACGTTCCGACCCTCACCTATGGCCATGAACTTTGGGTCATGACCGAAAGAATAAGATCCCGGATACAAGCGGCCGAAATGAGTTTCCTCCGCAGGGTGGCAGGGCGCTCCCTTAGAGATAGGGTGAAGAGCTCTGTCACCCGGGAGGAGCTCAGAGTAGAGCCGCTGCTCCTCCACATCGAGAGGAGCCAGCTGAGGTGGCTCGGGCATCTGTTTCGGATGCCCCCGGGACGCCTCCCTCGGGAGGTGTTCCTGGCATGTCCCTCCGGGAGGAGACCCCGAGGAAGACCCAGGACACGCTGGTGTGACTATGTCGCCCAGCTGGCCTGGGAACGCCTTGGGGTCCTCCCGGAAGAGCTGGAGGCAGTATCCGGGGAGAGGGAGGTCTGGGTGTCCCTGCTCAGGCAGCTGCCCCCGCGACCCGGCCCCGGATAAGCGGATGAAAATGGATGGATGGATGGACATAAATGATGAAGGATCCTTTTTTTTTTCCATTTTATTATAAATATGTAATGAATATCAACACTTTCACATAAAAAAAGGTTTCAAGGAAATTAATATAATCCTTCAATCTACGGGGAAGCTATATTTAACAAGATCTGTGGCACTCATTTTTTTTTATGCAGGACGAAATAACTTCTAGATGTTATAAATAATATAATACAGAAGAATAATGTTGTTGCAAGAAAGTCAAAACTAGTGGAGATGTGATTTTCTGTAAAGGAAAGAATCTTCGCTCTGGTGAAAAAAATGACTTAGAGGTATTAATTTGACTACTGTAACTATTTTGCAACGATTGATTTAAAAGACTACATGTTCATTTAAATACAATACATGTCAAGTTTCCTTTGGGTCTGTTGGAGGTTCAGGACAAATCTCAAACTCAATCCAGGGTAAAACTAACAACTGGAGAGGCTTTGAATACACACACAAAGAATATTATTTAAAATCTTGACATTAAGCTCAAGAATTCATCACTTCAAACGGTATTTGAAACACAGCTATATCAATTTGCAAGGTTAAATGGATTTTAAAGAAGTTTCAATATGAATTATATTGAGAAAATCATCAATCGTCAATCGTCAATGACGTGAACTGGAGACAGTTCAGGAATTTGGGTGAGTTGGCGTGAAATGAGTTGATTAAAAGGAAACCATGTACAATCAAAGCAAATGAAATGCTGGTGTCCTGGATATCTCGGGCACTAAAATAAAGAAGAATAAAGAAATAAATAAGTAATAAAAACAATAAAAAAGAATTCCCATGAAATAATACATCACCGCGAGTTATGTGAGGTGACCTCTGTTCATAATTCAGAGCACTGAGGTGTAAAAACTGACTTTGACCGGCATGCAGCAGGTCTGATACTCTGTAAGGGTTTTCTCCCTGAAGGAAAGGAGTGAGGACAGACTGTGTGGATGGTTGGTTTTAATGTCCTCGAGCTGTGGCAGCGATGTTCCTATGACTTTTTGAAGCCATTTTTGCTGTCCTTCACAGTTGTTTGTGTTCTTGTTCAGTCAGGTTGCCAAACAACACCAGCAGATGGAATTTTTTCAAGATATCTCGGAAAGCATAGTCGGCTGGCGTTTAGGGACCAGGAGAGGGAGTCTGTGGCCCGAGTGCCAAAAAATCAAGAGTTCTTTACAATTTAAAAGGAGACACTGTTGATGTGAGCTGGTATCTGAACTGTAATCAACAATTATCTCCTTTGCTTTCTCAACATTTAGGGAGATATTATAGACTTAACACCATGTAGACAGGTCCCTCACCTCCCTCCTATAGCCATTGATGTCATTGATCAGAACAGTCGATATGGTGCCCCGCAAATTTCACAGTGCTATTACAAAATGTGGTTTAATATGAAGTCTGTGGCGGAAAAAAAAAAAAAAAACCTGCATTGCCTCTGTGCTGAGAACTGCAGATGAAAAGCTGGTATCTGCTCGCCCTGTCTGAGGTCTGCGTCTGAAAAAGTCACATAACCGCCTACAGATGGAGTTACTAAAGACCAAGGTCTCTAAGCTTGAACAACATTTTAGATGCCACAATGGTATTAAAGACAGAGCTGCAGTCAATATATTACACCCTGGCACGGCAAATTTTACCTTCAAAGTGTTTTAACACAGTGCGCAGAGCCAAGGATACAGCATGTTCCTATCAGATCAGAGAGACAAAACAATAATATAATATAATGACAAAAGAGATGAGACATGATTAAAAAAGAGGCATTAACTACTGCGAATGATGACTAAACAATTGACCTAAAATGCCCAAAGATGGTAAAGTGACCCCCCAAGACACTGAATACCAAAAGACGCAAAACAAATGAGAAGCAGCAGAAATGCCCACAAATAGTTGCAAAGCGACATTCTACGTGTATATGAGGAAAAGTTAATGCCAGGAACCCCAGCTTTAGATTTGAGTCTCATCACATTTTAACTAATTTTACATAACTGTGCCCCAGTCTGGCCCCTCCATTCAAAGGTTTCTAAACCGGGCCCTGGTCTCTCACAAAAACATGTGTTCAGTGCTGCTTTGAGAGGTGATTGCATGCTGTGCCGTGTCCAGACTCCTTGGCCCCGACCTTGGCTCCATTCATTTGAATCAGAAAGAGCTTTTCACTGGATGGTGTTGTAGTCGCACAGCGAGCCGGACTCAGCTCTCCGCTCTCTTTCCTTGGACTTCACAATAACTCGGTGCCAGGGGACGAATATTCCCCAGAACTGCAGACCTTATATAAGCTCGCGCGAGGATAAATGATTTTCTTGCAAAAGCGGACGTATGCTTGACTTTTATGATTTGATCTGAAGCACATGTGGAGCGCACCTACGATTATAAAAATGTGGCTGTAAAGTCAAACAATGCATGATGGGGTTGTGTATGTGTGTGTGTGTGTGTGTGAGTGCAGATAGATGTGTCTTATTTTCATTGACAAATTTTGCCATTTTTAAAAAGCCTCCAATGATAGATTCCCAAACGAAAAACATGTCCACTTTTTTAAGATGACGCCAGCACAGTGTCACCTCAGGCATGCCCTTTTTTGAGTCCAAGGCTCAGATCAGCTGCATCGTACGCTTCTTCCTCGGTATATTGTACAGGCGTCATAGCACAGGCCCCTCTGCCCTCATAAACACGTCCAGAAGGGAGTGATTATTTCTCAAGATGTGGAGATGGAGGACTTGCCAGTTCATGCCTCTTTATGAGTGTTTTGGCATGACGGCCTGTTCCGCCTCACAATGCTTTTGTTCCTCTTGTTAGAGGAGATGCTTAACCCAACCGCCCTGTGGGCCGCGGGTCCCTGTCACCTTGATCCCGGCGAGCGACGGGGCTCAGAGAACCAGCGCTGCGGCTTTCCTGCATTTGCGTCTCCCTCTCGCAAAATGCACCGTATCGAGTGTCCCCAAATTAGTAACAGTATTGCAGGTCGTAAAACATGGCATCTCCTTTAATCCGCAGTGACACGACCGTGCCCGCATTCTCTCATGTTGCAACATCAGGAATGCATTTTCATCTAATATGGGGCTTCTCAGCCATGTTCATGCATTTTTGAGGAGACCAATTTGTCCCCAGATTGTGAAATTCGAAGACGTAATAAATCAGGACGTTTAGCAGGGATCTCATGAGCGGTTGAAGTGTGGGCTTTGGAAAATGATAAAAAGAAAATATGTGCTCAGTCATAAGAAACTTTTTCATTTTTCCTTTTCTTGGAAAGGACCCCTGAATGAATGCCAAGGAGCGAGTTTGTCATTAAAAAAAGGCACAGATAAGCTTTGATGAGTCAGTTCTTGAGGCAGAAACGTCGCACTTCATCTTCCCCCCCTCAGATCTGCATTTAGTGATCCGATCTAATTATCCTAATGCTTCCTCCCCGACACAAGAGAGCCGTCGTATCTTTTTACGATGCTTTGTCTCTGATTATTCTTCCATACACGCACCTTGGATTCAAATGTTATGCTCGTGGAAAAAAAATGGAAATCTGAACAGCTGTGATTGCTGATGAAGATCATATGATATGATTGAGAGCTCCAAACCAGCCATTAAATGGACCTTATGGTGATTGTTTTCTCGAATTCCAGAAGTCATTCTTCAAATATGAGAAGGGTTTTTTTTTTTGTATTTTCCATCCATGAAATTGAAGAGAAACATCCACAAGGTGAAAAACATTTAAATAATCCATCAAATTATGATATTTATTTAAACTAGCTCAGTGTTTATTTCAGTGCCTGCGCCTGCATTACTCACCACACTGCAGTATAGTCTCTGGAGTCAACGAGACTGAGTAATGAAATCATCACTACTCATCTCCTGAATACCTATCATTTTAATTATATCGTGGAAATACAACTGGCTCTTTTCCCGGACCTATACGTACAGAATCAGTCACACAAGATCGGGCTTGGCAAATGTTTATTTTCCCAAATACTAAATGGGACCCCGGGGATATTATGCTTCATTCCAGTTTGTCTCTCACTTCAAAGACGCTGCTGGGAATCAACTGACATATTTCACTGAGCTTGCTTGTCCTGCGAACAACTGCAAAACACAGAAACGAACAGGTTATATAACCTATTTGTCGGAGTATCCCTGGATAGTTTTTTCACTTGTAAAGTGTTCTCGATCAAAATGAGGGAACAAATCCCCAGAAACCAGCCAGTGATAAAAAACACAATTTCTGATTCCACTTAGGGAGCCATATTTCACGGTGGCCAAGCACTATCAACAGGAATACGCTGGCTTCACACCTACAGACCTCATAAATTAAAATGTGTTGACAAATTACAATAAAAAAAAAGAAAAGAAAGGAAAATTAGAGGAGAGAAATGTGAGCTGTGTATCCAGCAGCATGCTGTTTGACTCTCTGGCTCCATAACAGGGCTTTTTATTATAGTGCTGCTTCCCGGTACTCCTCAAACAAACTCTCACACTCGCTTAATTAAATCCTCGATTGAAAATGTGTTTGTGGAAAGAAAGGAGATATTCCGTGCTGAAAACACTTTTGCAGGCAATTCACGGCCCTTTGTTTTCCCAAAGACGGCTGCACTCGCTCCAACCCAGATTGTGTCTGTGTTTGTTGGCTTATAAGTGGCTGAATGTATTTCCAACAGCCTCCCCCACCCCTTCGTTTCTAGTGTTGCGAGGCTGTGGTGGATTTTTTTACACCACCGTGAGCTGACAGTCAAACGGAGACCCAGGTCATATGAGCAATTAAAATACTCAGCGCATCCAGGATTCCATATTTGACAATGTGGATTTTATAACACTAATGAGGCATCTGCTCAGGAGATGTTTCCCTGGAAAAGCCTGCATTCTTGGTTTGTTGGAAGCTGTCACCACCTCTATTGATTCATGCCTTCAAAATGGTTGTTTTTGAGAGCTAGGATGAAATTTAATTTCTATTGAGTATGCTTGGGCTGAAAAACCAGAAATACGGGCAGTTGTGGTGCGAAAGCAGCTGAGCCAGAAGGCAAAGTTCTTGATTTTCCAATGGCAGTGTAACAGGGACACACCATGCTAGACCTCCGTCATACGGGAGCAGTTTGTTCAGGTTAAGGCAAGAAAACTACTTAGTTAGGTTTAGACAATAAAATTACTTGGTTAGGTTTAGACAATAAAACTATTTGGTTAGGTTTAGACAATAAAAGTACTTGGTTAGGTTTAGACAATAAAAGTACTTGGTTAGGTTTAGACAGTGGTCTTAGACTTGAATTAGACTTGGTTAGGGGAAGAATATAACTTGGGTTTGGGTTAGGCAAGAAAACCACTTCCTTTACAAACATACCTGTTACGTTACTTACTGTACATGAGGTAAAACTATTCTAGTAAGTTTAAAGAAGTCGTTGACTTCTGGTTTCACACTGGTCATCTTAAACTTCTTTCATTTACGACTTCATGTGGTTGTTTTTCTGATGAGGGCAGGCTAATTGATCAACATCCCAACTCTCATCTGTTGTCGTGAACTGAGAAAAATAATGAGATCACAGATAAAAGGGGCTGAAATAAGTTTCCTTTGTGGGGTAACTTGGCTCTGCATTAGAGATTGGACATCTAGAGGGAGCTTGGAGAAGAGACGCTGCTACTTCCGTAACAAAAGGAGCCAGCTGAGGTGGTTCGGGCATCCAATCAAGATGCCTCTTGAGCGCCTCCTTTTGGCGGTCTTCTTGGTATGACCAACTTGGAAGAGACCCAAGGGCAGACCCAGAAGTCACTGGAGGTATTACATATGTGATCTGGCTTGGGAATGCCTTGGAATCCCCCAGGAGCAGCTGGAAAGTGTTGCTGGGGACAGGGATGTCTGGATTACCCTACTTAGCCTGCCACCACCGCAACCCGACCCCGGATTAGCAGAAGAAAATGGATGGATCGATGGCTTGCTTGGGATGAAAATATGGGTTGTTCTGATCGTGGACAACCTTGAACGGGCGCCTTATTCTGCATGACACCTGCTGGACATTACGGTCTGATCTCTTTCAAAACGAGAAGGTTACTTCATCTGTCTTAGTTTACATTTAGCTTTCAAGTGACTGTTAATGGTTTGGATGTCATCACATGCTAATCCAGCCTAGAATAACTGTTTAAAGCCACTTGATATGAATTGTAAAGGCATTCCTCTTGTATTATCATTCTGGGGGTTTGTTCCAAGAGTGGAAAGCCACAGACTAAATCATACATAATGCTGCTCTCTCGCACATGTTTCACGGCTGGGGATCGTTTTCGCACAGCGGACTGGGGACTCCACCACGGCGCTTTGCTGTGTAGTAGCGGCAACGGGCCTGATTGACACATTTCAAGTGGGATTTGGTGGGATTGAAAGACCATGAGTGCATTAGGAGAGGAGACACGGCGCCAAAGGCAACACCTGTAATATGAGTTGCATGTTTCAAACAAAGCAGCGCTGCAGTCACTTTCAATCCTGTGAGAAAAGTGAGCACTGTGGTCAGTTCAGTCCAGAGAAATCTAA
Organism: Sparus aurata; assembly: GCF_900880675.1. NCBI lineage: Eukaryota > Metazoa > Chordata > Actinopteri > Spariformes > Sparidae > Sparus > Sparus aurata. The sequence continues at coordinate 16,773,624 of NC_044195.1, forward strand.
ATCTACTCTGTCATCTGAGTTTCTGGTGAGCTTTATTTACCAGAACAGTGACAAGACAGGACATTTGTCTTTTCATTCCATGCATTTAGGCTTGTCTTCAGAGGCCAAATACCCTCTGTTAGGCGGAGCGGAGAGCAGGAATGCAGCGGCGCTGGTAGCTAGAGTGTATTTACTGTAATGAGAAGCAGACAGGAGGAACTCTGAGCTGTTGTGCACAGGTTTGCTTTGGATTCCTGTCTCACCCCTGCAGGCTACAGACCCATGAATATTTAAATAGGAAAGGGACTTCCTCTAAACATCAATCAAAACCCTATCTATTCAATTACTGGCCTCAGATCTGAGATGTTCAGCCAACAGCAGCTTCTGATGAGAAGAAAATTCTGCCCGTGGCAATGCTCGTGATGCGGACAATGAGTCAATTAAAACCAGCCCCTCAATAGCTGGCAGACCTTCAACAGGGAAAGTCACTGGATATTTATTCAGTGACACTGCACTTGGAGGAAATTCATAAGTTTTAGTCAAATGAAAGCGTCTCAGAATACAGAAGAAAATTCACAGTAAAGAAATATTATCCCCCTTCTTTTGGTACAAAAAAAAAAAAGATAACCCAGCCAGTGTGAAAGTTTAACTCAATTCAATACTTTCTCATAAAGTGCGTTGAATAGGCTCAAATTCAAAGGCACATTCTCTCTCTGAACACATTTCATCCTTGATAAATGCCAGAGGCTAACACTATTTCTTTTGTATGAGAAGAGCAAGAGAGAGCGAGAGCAAGCGTGTGGGTGTGTGTGTGTGTGAGAGAGAGAGAGAGAGAGAGAGAGCGGGAGGGGTGCACTGAGATGGGATCAGATACACAAACAGTGAAAAAAGAAAATAATATATATGAGAACAAGAGCGATGAGAAAGAAAAACAACGGCTTTGGACACCTGTTCAAAGCCTGCTCTCGCGGGCCTCTGCCATGAGAAAGAGATTACTCACACTGGCAGAGGATCAGTTGATTGGAGGTGTGTCATTTAGCAGCTCCGACATCTCTGTCAGTGAGCGATTGCACACAACGATCCCGTGATCTCTTTTAAAACCACAACAACAACACGGCCCAGCCTGCGGAGAAGCCGTGCTTGACACAAACCTATCCTCCACTAACAAGAGCCAGACACATCAGCCAGAGTGCTATTCTTGGCAGTCAGTGCTGGTCGTCTATGAAAGACAGATCATGCAGCAAGGCCAGAGGACTACTAGGGGGATTTTGCAGCAAACCACTGCAGTGGTTAGTTAATATAACGTTTGCTTTTTGTGTTAACTTTACACGTTGTAGCTTCCGGTTCTCGATTTGGTCATACTAAATGACGGATCAGAGTGTTGTGCACTGCGGCACATGGCTGATTCGGTCTTAGAGGCATTTATAAAACAACAAGGAACTGAATGACCTGTGAGAGTGTTGAGACACTGTGTTAATTAAACATAGCAGTTTGGTAAAGAGTGGTTAAACAGTTTCGGAAATGTGTTGGATGAGAGGATCGATACCACTGTGCAATAATTTGAGCTACAGCTAGGAGACGGTGAGCTTAGCTTAAACCAAAAACTAAAACAAGGGAGTAACTGTTAGCCGGGCTGTGTCCAAAGATAATAAGAGCCGCCAACAAGCACCTCTGAGGCTTGCCAAAAAACATGTTGCATCTCGTGTGCTAACTCAATAAAATAAAAAATTACAAAGTGTAAGTGTTTTTTTCCTCCACAGATGGTTTTAAGCTAAGCCATAAAGTAGCTGGCACTAGGTAAAATTTAGCATGGTGTCATGAGAGTGTCATCCATCTGCTCACCCAACCTGCGGCCAGGATAGAAAATTAGCAGTTAACATTTCTGGAAACTAGAGATATGCTCACATGTGTGTGCTTCACAGGCTATATACTGTCATGACATTTTGGGGTGGGTGTGCAGATGACAAGATTGCCAAGCCAGGGACCACAGTTCAAGTCTGCCTTTCAGCATTTGTATTTGTTAGATTATAAGTACAATTTCCAGTCCAGTGTTGAGATGAGTCAAACTTCAGCGATGTTAATGCAATGGTAGGGGGAAATGGAATGCCATATATACTATAAACCTAATCATTAGGTTGCATTTAACTCTCTGCAAGAAAGCAAATAGTGTAATATCCGAAAATGAGGAACTATTCCTTTACATGGGTAGAGTATTTAGTCTGAAATTGACTGATGTGCTCCGTTGAAATTGTATTAAATAGTGCATTTGTGTGTTAAGAGCTTAACCTATAGGTATATGATCTGAAATCCTGCAGTCTCTCTCTTATTAATCCACATGCTGTTCATGTAACATCGAAACAAAGCGTAATGACTTTGCTTTTGCTTAAGATTAATTGAAACGCTATTCAGAGAGCCACTAAAGAGATGATGGTGAAATATTGTCAGAGCTGAAAAGAGTCTGCAACCCATTAAGAGCCTCGCTCAGAGGAGCAGATGAAAGGCGGTGCCCTGATATTAAAAGAGCTGCTGGGGAGGTGAAGGATTCTCCTCAGGAGAAATCAGAAACACTCTTTTTCCCACTGGCACTCTGACAGTAACTCACCGGGCTGTCAATCCATTTTAATCAAATTACTGTGATGTTTCAAACAGTCTATTTTCAAACTGGAATGACATAAGGCTGCGAGATTGCTAGTTGCACATTAGGAAAGCTGTTTCCAATCAGATCGGCCCAATATTTCATTGTCTTTGGAGCCTCACTTTAAAGGACTCTGAATATGAGAAGAACATGATCACAGGGATGAGCTGAGTCGAGGGGGATCGTTGGCAGCATCGTGCAGTCACAGGCGTGAGAAGGGAGAAGGCACAAATCATACGAAGCAGTAAATTGTTTCTGAATTGAGAAGAGAAAAAAAATGTTTGTTTAGCACATGTGGATCTCGTAGGAACTATGTGTTTTTTTGTTTTTTTTAACAACGAATCTTGAGGTGCTTCAGCCGAATGACAGCTGATGTTGCTTAAAACAGGCTCTCTTGTGTAGAGTAATTAAACATCAAACAATCATAACCCCGAAAATAAGTTGCAGCAGTCGTCAGATGTCAGTGTAAAGAAATGGGGGAGCGAACTGAGCCTGGAAAATACACTCTAGGTTTTCTGTCATGAGAGATGAAAAGCAGATTGTCCCAGAAAAGTATCAGATAAGTAGCTGATAATGTCATTCATCCCAAAGGTGGGACGTGGTTAACAGCCACTTAGCATCAAAGCGTGGAAAAAGACCGATCATCCCTCGTTTAGCCTCCCTAACATGTACACCATATGTTTTTTTCCCCCTCCCGAGTGCCGTAAACGTGTTACAGGCTGCACGGGCACAGTGGCCTGTCCTGACACTGAATCACAGGATTCCCTCAGCTCACCTAAATCTTGGCTCCACTCAACACCTCGACACAAACGGAACTGTTTATGTCGCAAACGGGCTCCAAAAAGCACCCTCGCAACGCTGCGTTTAGACAAGGGATTTATGATCAGGATGTCACTGTTTCACCTCGCGTTGTTGGACCCACCCTCCGTCCCAGGATGCGGATGTCCTGTTGTGTCAGTTACTGCAGATGTACGACGCCTCAAATAATCGGTCATTTACAGTGAAAATTTGGACTCTGACAAATGCTCCAGCGGTGTGAGCGAGGCATATACTATCGCCCTCTCCCTCTGAGACAAACAAGACCAGGCTCTGAGGCACAGGAAACGGTCAGCCATCACTGAGGTCAGAAACTGGAGACATGAAAGTATTACATGTTTAAAGAAACGTGCATTTTTTAGTGATAAGGTGTAAAAAGTTTATGTCATGGTTGGTAATTTGTGTAATCATTGTGCTTTAGACATCAATAATGGCACATTTTGCCAAAGTGTGAATTTTATGTATAACTGTAGTAACTAAATTCTGGACTGAGGGCTAATTGGGGTTATTCCACTCCAACGGCCCAAGTGTCAGAGTCGTCTTTTTCAGGTATATTTTTGTGCTTTTTTAATGTCCTTTATATGAGGTCAGCTGAAAGATGACAGAAATCTAGAAATTCAATCGGCGTACAAATAATACAATTTTAGACTCGAACCTGCACGCAGTGCATTTGTCAAAGTCCAGTTTTGCATGACACAAGCGCGGCCGAGCATAAACAGTTTTCAAGTGACCTCTTATACAGAGCGAGAACGTCTGAGCAGAGTGGAGATTGGGGCCGATGGACGGGTCGAAGAATCACAGGACTTTCACCAAGGAGACTGTGTGTTTGTGTCTCCGTGTGAACGAAAAGAAGGTTAACGCCTGCACACTTACTCCATGCCACAGACGTTTAATAAAGACGGCGGTTTTCGAGCCCACTTGGATCTTCATCAGGTCAAACCGTTTGTGAAATGGAAAAGCCGCACCCATATTTATACATCATGGCACAACAATAGGCCCACAAGCTCTACAATGGCAGGTGTGGTTACTGTCCTGAGTACTCAACGTCCAAAAACGTCCAAAAGCGACTCGATAATCAGTAAATATTTCGAGGAGCAAGAGAAATACCAGGCCAAATATCAAAACATCAAACATACATCTTGTGTATAAATAACTGTTATGTCAAATTCATCATGCTCGAATCATTATTACACGTTTGTGGAACAGAGCAAGTGTGCAGGCGTTACCTTCTTTTTCAGTCATGCGATTTCCCTGCCGCGTGATGTGAATATAACCAGCCTCTCCTTCTGCGTGTGTCCCGTGTGAAACCAGAAGTCACTGTTGACTTTCAGTAAAGGTCCAATTTGTGAGATTTTCCAACTCGTCAAATACTGACACCTTGGGATGGCGGCCCGCCCAACCTACAATCACAAAGTGTCAGTATTTCATGAGTTTGGAATGAGACTCAGAAATCAACTCCTTTAGTTCTCAGTTAACTGACGTGAATTATTTCACTTCAGCAATATCAACATCATCTTCTCCTAAGTGTTTTTATCCTAAACCTAACTAAGACGCGAGGTTGTGTACTGTTGCTACCATCATGATGAAGATCACCCAACTATGGATCTGCTCTCACAGAACTTAAAAGAAAGGACTGGAATATGACCTGCACTTTGACACAAGCAGTGCACACAATCTGAAAGTCTAAAGTCTTGTTATTTCTACGCAGATTGATGAAACTAGCTTGACGTGCAAGAAACAGAATGTCCCCAGCAAGCTTCGAAACCATGCTGATGGTACAGTGTCTTGTAACAGGGTGAATGGTGTCTCTGTAATCTGTTTACTTGACTGTTACACACCTGGGATTTGTAAATTTACCACATTGTTGGTGTGGTGGGCGCCAAATCTCACAAAATGCCAATTTCTACAAAATGTTGCTTTAATAAAACCATTTGCAACAACTTGTACAAACCTCTTATCAGTCTTATTAGAAATTGGCACACATATGAACTAAAAACATGCACATATTAATATTTGTGATTTGTAATTGAAATAAATGTTATTTCACAGCTAACAGACAATTGAATACGTTATAAATCATTTATTGTGGAATTGCGAAGTTGCAACTGATGTTTAAAACACCTAAATATAAATGCTTAATAAATACCATGTCGTTCATCTGTAGGCATTAATTGGATGGCCATTTTTAAATTTGCAACTTATTTTTTGGAGGCCTTCTCATTTGCGGCTGGCATACACCGTGAGACGACGGCGACCATGAGATCCGGAGCGGTTGACTTTCACCAGCCAGGCCCTCTGTTTGACATCATGTTTTTTTAATGAGAGCCAGCTGCCCGCGACATCAGAATTCAGCTTCATACCAGCATGAAAAAACATGAAAGTTAGTGCTTTAAACATGTCCAGATTCCTCTGTGTGCCACGGGCAGAACGAGCCTGCTCGTCAGTATTACAATCAATGGTGCCTGTGATCATCGAGGGTGGAAATGAGCTCTTAGCCTTGGAGCACGCACACATGCACACACGCACACACACACACACACACACACACACACACACACACACACTGGATAAAATACTCCACATTAATTACATAAACATGATGCTTTGCTGAGCTATGTGCCGGCTTTGCTTTTAACGCATTTAGATCACCCTCGTACAAAATAAAAAACAACAAATATCATATCATCACGGTGCTAATTTATCTGTGGAGCCAAATTGCTGTTCCATGTAAAACCTTTTGCCTCTGTAGCTGCAGTGATTGCACGTCTAAGCTGTTCTTTTACAGCCTAATCAATTTCATGCTCCCTTTTCAGCACATCCCTCATTTTCGATTTTTCCCAGGACAACAGGCGGATTTAACAGAAATTCTGAAAGACATCCCAGCTCCCTCATTGTGAGGCATGATTACCTCTGATGCACCCTTTCAATGCGTAAACAAGCAGGTACATTTATCATTTTGGGTGGAACGTGTGGACCGACTGTCTGAGCCAATTAAGACGGAGACAGAGCAGATTCCCTTCGGAGGGATTTCCAAAATAAAATGCTATGTTTATTTTACGAAAGAGCACAATGAAGTACATGGATTCTAACCTCTTAACATCTCCGGGAACACATTTTCTCTTCTCTTTTCCCTGTCACGCATGTTTATTTAGACACAAGGAGGAAGCACAGGCGCTGGAGCGTGGTGTTTACACATCAAATCATTCCTGTCATAATTGCCGCTAGTACGTACCTGCAACACTTTGGTCGGCAAATGCATTGTCTTATTAACACCTCCGAATTAGAGGAGATGTGTTTACCATCTCTGATTCCTTTTGCCCGCCTTGTGAAGTCTTCAGCCCCGCAGCAGGAAAAGTGGAGGAAGCTCTGAATTCTCCCCCTGACAATATCTGTTTCAACATCCTCTGTGTGGATTCCATCTGAACTCAACCCCTGACCCCTTCCCCTTGTCCCCGAGCCCAGGTCTTGCCCTCACGCTGCCGTCCATCCTCCTGGGTACACGCTGACCTGTGAACTCTGCCTCGCCTCTGAGGTCCCGGCTACCGACCCCATGCACCGACTTCACAGGAGAAAAGAACACAAGACGGAAAGTTGCCTCTCATCGCTAGTCACGCCCGGGGCTGTATTGTTTTGAAGAAAAGCTGACACCAGTCAAATTTAAAAGCATCATTACCCATAATCTGTACCATCGATCGCACATTTTGCTTCATGTAACACTGGATTGACCACGACGAACAGATGATAGCAGACATCCTAACTTCATTAATTAAGCGAGGGTTGCTTGGGTCAACATGTGTTTATTCTCAGGAAGGAGCAATAGAGGGATTAACACTAATCAGAGGGGATTATGAGCATCTATTACCCAGCTGGATGGTCCTTCCCTGCCTGATCTCTTCACTTTGGAGGTTGAAGGATGTTTGGTTTGGAAAGAGGGGGCTGGATAACGATTCCTCTGGTGACGTTTTCTTTGTAAACACTAACACACTGGACCTCTCGCTTACCTTTGACCCAAAGTCCAAAGAATGGCAAGTCCTTTAAACAAAGTGTGTTTCAAGTCAGGAGAGAGAAGAGCGTGTGTGAATTGTTTCATACTGCAGGTCAACTGATTGCGAGGCTCAGCAAAGGGGCCTGTGGGAATAATGGTCACATATTTTGCACCGAGTGACCAGTTTAATGGTTCAGTCTGTATAATCCAATACAAAAGTTCTGCTGAAATGTTCAGATTGATTGATGGAGACATACTGCAGTATACTCGATGGTGGAAAGGAACCCTGTGCAGAGCCGCTTCCGTCCTCAGGCTCTGAGACTCCTCAATTCATCCTCAGCGCCCGAAATGAAAAATAGTTTCAAATTCAGGACTTTCATGAGCCAACCTGGATAAGTCTGAATCCAGCCTGGTTGCAGGCCTTAATAAAAGATATTATAACTAAACAGAAAAACAACAAATCTTCTCGCTTATAGTCTTGCGCGCCAGTTAGAAGTTATTTGTTGTAGGTTCAAGAACAGTTTAAGTACTCGCTCTTCTCCTGAATATTCATGTTATTCCACACCTCTACTCAACAGACAGTTTGACACTACAAGGACATGACAAGTACACAGGCAGGACGAATAATCAAGAGAGGGATGAGGAGAGTTACACTGTTAAATTTCCTGCCCATGTAACTATGGGAAATATTGTACTTTATACATTTATGTAACAGCTTACGTTTACCAGTTACTTTGCAGATGCACATTTTTATCAGCAAAACAACAACAACACAGTGTGATACAGTAATGTCTAGTTAGTAGGTACTAAGTATTACTTTTCACTTACTTGAAGGTGCACAAAAAGAGTAACGGATGATTAAGTGATCAGTATTTAATGAGTTGTCACTAGTTTGTGCCACTCAGCGGCTGGTTGATAGTTAATCAGGAAAAACTAATCAAGAAAGTGGTTAGTAAGTCAATTCACAAAAATCATTACTTAATGATTCATTAATATAGTATTTGCCCAATCTGTTCTGTAGTAACTCATCGTATCTACTCATATAGTCATCAAATCCCAGTTACTCAGAAATGACTCCTTAATGATTGATTCATCATACCTGATTCCTTCCTTGATCGCACCTTATAACTACCCACATTTTAATTTACCTTATTGTATAGTTTTTCCAATAATAGCTCTAATTTAATAATAACAATGCATATTAAATAAAAGAGATTGGTAATTCCAATAACTTTACCTAAGTAACAGTTTGCTTTTCCTTATAAATGAGCATTTTCGGTTTTGATACTTTTACTTTAAAAGGTTCACTGACCATTTTCCGCCTTTGATTTTACTGAGAAAAACTGAATATTTATATTTAACTGAATATAATATATGTATATGAATTATTATATTTGATTATATTTTGCCTCCCACAACACATTTCTTTGTAACAATCCAATATATATCTAGAACTACTGCCACAAAGTGACAATAGAGCTGAATCAACAGCTCTCTGACAGCGTGAATGAACACAAATAAGTTTGAGTTATGGAGAGTTATTGTATCGGACTGCATTTGATTGCACAGGTAACTTTGTTTATATGAGAGTGTGAGCTGCACACTGAGGATATGAACACATACATTGATTTCCTGTTTTATTTTGTAGTTATTTTGTGTCTTGTTACACTCTACTTCTTTCTCAGCAGTGTTCCTGGTGTTCTGTTTCCCTCCTGTGTTCCTCCCCAGCCTATCTGTCCCCTCACACCTGTCTCACACCGACCCCTTTAGCACCGCCCTGTTCTCCACCTGCACCACGTCTCCTTATCAGTTTGGATATATAATCCTGTCATGTGTCCTCACTCTTTGTTGGTTCGTCTGTCTTTTATGTGTCATTCCCAATTCTTCAAAAACTGGCGCTTTGGGATCGTAAGACGGGTTTTTGAGGCATTGGGACTGAGACCCAAAAATCAACTTTTCTTACAAACAGCACCCTTAAAGCTCACTTTTGTCTTTACCTGCCTGCCTCCGTGTGTGTCTTGCGTTTGGTTCCATTTCGGACTGACAACGTGACGGCACGCACCAACCAAAAACATTCTATATGAAATAACTTTGTTGTGGTGTTATTGTAGCAGCTCAGCTCCTGATCTGTACACCTAAAGATAGTACGTCCTCCATTTCATCCAAAATATACATGAACAGAAAGCTTTTCGAGGCTCAGAGACTAGGAAATCAAGTTCCCCTGTGGAGCCGCAGAGGCGAAGGAAATTATTGCTAAAATGGAAGGCAGAGAGAAAAAAACACACACAGTATTTGTCTGTCTTTGGATGTTTTCACTTTGAATGACCTGGTAGCGGCTTTTTAAGCACAGCACACACATTCGCTTATCGAGCGTTTCACTTTGTCAAAGAACAGCAGACGAATGCTAAGCTTGTCAACAGTGTTGTAGCTCTGGTGCTCATATAATGTGTGGCATGCATGTTCTCAGGTCTGCTCATGTGTTCTGGTCTTCATTAGACTTAGACTGAACATCTTTGCGGCCTGACAGAGGGATCCTTTCATGTGTCCCCTGCCTGGTCCCACTCACCAGAGCCTAAGCAGAAACATGCCACTGCTCAGGGCAAGGTCAGATTTCTCACCATACTGCGGCATTAAAGCAACATTGCCTCTCCTAATGGAGAGGAAAAGGGGGAAACACAGGTTATTTTTCATCAATCTCACAGACAATATATTCCATCTCATCACATTGAGGGAAATGGATGTAGTTCATGTGGTAGTAATTTGGATGATCTCACATGACCTGAAGCTCACATCAGGGTAAGATTTCAAATCGCTCAGGTTACGATCATCTGAGATGGGAACGTGAAGTCCATCCATTTTACTTTCAAAGTCACGCTGGGATTTCACCTATCATCAAAACTTCAGTTCCGCCCATCCCGACGGTCGCAGTCACTCCGTCAACCATCGCAGGATGACCCATAAAAGTGGCTTAAATGTGATAGATAGCGATGCACGGCTCATTGCAATGTTAATCTGCAGAACGATTGCGAAGGGGGTCAGAGGAAATGTGTGGGAGAAAACAGCCCATCTTTGTTGCGCTCCCCCTCAATGGACTTGCTGTGCTATTCTCAATTCTGGTAAAAAAAAAAAAAAAGAATGAGGGCTAATGTCGACCAGAAGACGGGTAAATATTTAACTGACTCGGATTATTCAAAGAGCCAAATGAATAATGCTGTTTTCGGAAAAATGTGTTTAAATTTGAAAGCGATATCCCTTCCCTGACTTTCACAACGGGGATGTAATGCATTGCAAAGTGAATAAGCCCTCACTGGCCTTGTACCATCACAGACAAAGCTTTTTGCACGACGACTGGCCTATTATTTAGTTGTTGCATTTTTTTCCATTTCTTTTATGTCCTCGGAGACTTGGACGTCTTGCAACACGACTCAAAAGAGGCTAGAGGCCCTTTTGTTTTGAAGGTTTCACACTTGAGGGTCATGGTATTTGGTGTGTGTGTGTGTGTGTGTGTGTGTGTGTGTGTGTGTGTAGGTGTGTGTGTGTGTGTGTGTGTTGTGCAGAGAGGGACTGTGACAGCCTGAAAGGGAGAGGGGCTGGGCTGGCTCACACAGAAAGGAGCCTTGGCTAAACACTGGCCCGGCTCCTAGCAAAGAGAGAGGGATTAGCGTGCACAGACCGAGAGGAACTAATCTCCAGTGACATAATAGAACTGTACATAAACAACATCCCTGAGAAGTGAGCGGCGAAGCATTGACTGACTGAAGAGGCTGAGTGGGTGAAAACAAGGGGCTCCGAATTTATTTGTCGTTGGGTGCACATCAACGGTGACAAGAGCGGACTTCAGATGTAAACATCTGGACGGCTTTGCTCCTCACACACATCATAGGACACATAGGAAATGTACAAACACTGGGCCCATTTCACACAGACACAAATAATACAGTGCATGGTTTATGATTTCTTATTCAACACCAACATATTTGCAACATCGTCATCGTAAGTAGCCACCATTGCTGATGAAAGCCTGTTCGACGTGGCCCAGGCACGACCGTTCACAGACGAGGTCGTGTTTTAAAATCGAACTCATGTTATGTTTACTCACGTTCGCCGACTTCCTTCCTCGCTCTCTGATCAATCATCCGATGTTTCCCGGGAAATCAAAGCGAGAGGCGACCAGATTAAAAACACACCGCTACCTCGGGTAAAATGCGGATTTCTCTGGGCGCGAACGTCGTTGGACAGAATGGAAAACGCAACTTGTTTTTATTTTTGAATCCATACTGAGAGAACAGAGATGAAATCCAATCACTCAACATTCTCTGCACGTTGTCGTCGGAACAAAAACTTTAAAGTCGGTGTATGTGTGTGTCCAAAATGCCACGGGCCTCATTTATAAAACAGATTTAAAATCAATCTTAATCTCCAGTATGCCTTAAGCAGAAAATCACATATAAGTAGCTTTTTTATAAAACCTCACTTTGACATGGAAATTATCTTATCTGTAAGCCTAAACTTAATGAAAGTGATTATCCTATGTGTTGCCCATGATCCTGTCTTCTAAAAAGGTTGTTTTTCTCTTTGGGTCCGTGGCTACTCTTGACTAGACCCTAATTTGTGCTGGCATTTTAGAAGAGAAAATGGCAAGGCAGGTGCCGTCAGTTTATGTTGATTTGAAATGTATATATCACAGGTGCGTGGTTAAAGCTAAGATTCTTAGAGCCTGCTTAAGCTCAGCATCTTTCAATGAAATGAACATAAGCACACCATCTGAAATTATCATAATTTCAAGTATAAGTATGTGAACATTTTTTTTATAATTGAGGCCCCGGATTCAAATGTCAGGCACAAACAGGGCAGATGCGCGGCTTGAATACGCTGATGAACGGTTCAATGAGTGAATCATTAACTGAGGAAGACACTGATGTGCACCAATGCAGTGTGATTCTGCATCTCTCGTGCACGTGGAAGATAAATGCACTTCTTTTCGAGTCATTTTGTTCAAAAGTATCTGCTAAAGAAAACCTAAATGCAGTGACAACAAACATGTATCACACAGTCTTACTCTGGTCAGATATCTCACTGTAGCCTTGATCCTCACGACAGAATGCAAAAGAAGTAAACCAGTGCACACTCTTCTCCGTCCTCTCTTTCAGGATTATTATGTGTGTCCTAGAAAGAGGTTTGCATCCAACAAAACACACAAAAAAATCTCACACGCTCCGCACAAACAGGCTCGGCTCTCACAGTGTCACTCTCCGCTTTATTTTCTTGTAAACATATCCACTTTTCATTTTACGAGGGTGAAAGGCTGCCGAGCGGAGGAGGGATTTAATGCTTTTTAAACACACAAGCGCTCTGAGAAGCAGAGCACTCAGTCGAGGGGTGCCCGACCTCTGCGATGGTAAATTCACTCTGGCCCGTTGAGCGGGATGACCTGTTTATTTGGACTTGCAGAGCGCATGTCTCAGGCTCCTGGGCCGATCAGTGAATATGCTGTACACAGTCTGCCATGACTGGTTTTACAGCCAAAATAAGCAACGGCAACTGCCAAATAGTGGAGCTCGGGGACGAGAAGCATGTCTGTTTACTGCTCACGGCAGCCTCAATTAAAAACAAACAGTGAAAAAAAGGGAACTGGTCAAGGGTTATTTTATTACTTAGCATTTTTTACAGTTTCTACCATGGAAAAATAACATGTAACATAAGACTGTATTTACAATTCCATTTTTACAAAATGTCTTTACAAGATTTTTTGCCAGGTTCAAAAACTTGAGACTAGAACACACGAGAACAGACACATCCACACACATCCAAACCAAACTTTGTAATACACACATAAATAAATATAGACATTCACTGACTGCTCCACGACAAATATTTCTACAGCCAAGAACATGTACAATTCATCATTTCCACACAAGTTATAATTTCATTAATAAACATAACATATTACTCCCAATATAATTCTTTGTTAATCTGTTAATGAAATATTGCTAACATACTGAAAAAAGAGGTAACACAGACATCATCTCATGCCAACAGAATGCGAACGGTTGTCATGCAAAAACCATCACAGGCTTTCAATTTGAAGCAAGTAATTCATTTACAGGTTTAAAAATCAAATGTACTACATGCAACATTACTATGTGGAATATTCTGGGTTAGACAACAATGACTTTAGTTACATTATCCATCAGTATTGACTGTGTGCCTAAGCGCCTCTTTAACGGGTAACACAAAATAAATAGATGAATTTCTACGTTTCTTTCAATAAACAGTTGTTTTACAGTTCTGGCATTTCCTACCGTCCGGGTTCGACCGTCTTCAATCAAGTCGCCAAAGTTTTCCCCTCTAAACCGCAAATCGCTTGTCATTAATCAGCCGATCAAATTTGTTACATCGCGTTGCCACGACAACGACGTCTGGATTGCGAGCATCTTAAAGCACTATGTAGCTTTGGGGTCTGACTGATTTAGAAACGAAATAAACAAACTCTCTTTGTTTCCATGACTGAATAAACTGAATAAACAAACTGAATATTAAAGGACAACACAATTTCATACTGTTTGACTTTGTTTATATTTGGTGGACCCTGCCACCTTTCGAGCTTCAGTGTTCTGAGGACCACATTTTCCTCTGAGGACAGCTTGTTTATTCAGTTACGGAAAACATAAATATTTCTGAGTTTGCATTAGTATCACACCTCAAATTCTGAGTTCTAGTTTCTTCTCCAGAACTACATAGTGCCTCCCTTAAAGGTTTCTTACTTTTTTTTTTCCACATGTCATAACTTCCTGGTGAGTTGGGGACGTGTTGGGGAGCTGTGCGCTCCCCAACACCGAATATGAGACCTTCGGGTATAAATTTCACTGTACAGACCAACCTGTCCAGTGACGCGTATCAGTCAAGACAGAGGTTTTTTTTAAGAAGGAATAGCTGATGTGTTGTGGAGCCTGGAGAGGATGGACCCATGTTTCACGAGCAGAGGGGGGTCAGTTCATGGACTGGTGCGCTGTGTTTCTGTTTGGTTCCACACGTTCCTTCCCTGACAGACTGGAGCAGAGAGCTACTGGTGATTCTCCCTGTTGGGGCTTTTTTTTTTTTTTTTACCTCTGCTTGCAGCTCAGTGTCTCTCTACTGAGGGCTTCTGGTGGTGAGAGTGGTGCTGCCGGAGTCTGGGTCCTGAAATAATAAGAGATCTGTCAGATCTTAGTAATAATTAACTATTTTTAATGCAGTATAAATGTGCTTGTTTTGCTTCTTGCTGCTGATACATAGCAGTGCTTCACCTGTTATCTAGGTCATAAATACTTTTTACATCCTCCCTTTTTGCTGAGCTAAACACCTGCAGTTAATTGTGTCTTTTCCTGGAAAATATGCTGCCTAACACCAAGTAGATGTGGAAGCAAAGCATCTTTTCTTGCTGATTATTTGCCAATTTAAAAGCAGTGGAAACAAGCTGTAAACAGCAGTGACGTATTATCCACTTATAAAGCCGATATGGTGGACTTGTTAACAAGCACATCCAAATTTACACATCCGGCAGACACAGAGCAACATCAGCATGTATTCAGAGTCGTGTTTTTTTGGCTACCAGATGAATGACAGATCAGTAACTTCTCTTCTTTTAGCTTTGTTATGCGCTTCACAAACTCCTAAGGGAAATATCTGACCCTGTTCAAAGGTTGTCGCAGACAGAATTTTAATACAGTTCTAGTATAAAAGGGAAAGACCAAAGAAAAAAAAAATCCACACAAACACACACAAGAGGACAATCTTTTTTCATTTTTTCGTGATTTACAGGCTGCACACAGTGCTGGCACTGAAAAGGTGACTGAAAAAAACAACACATTTGTATAATTTTAATATCTGTGCAGCTTTGGGTTGAAAATTGGATTGCAGATCAGTTTTTGTCATAGCTTCAGGGCGTTGGATGCAGTCTATTGCAGATATTGCATGGTTTTGTGGTACTGAGAAAAGTATTTTAGTATCGATACTTTTGACAACCTCACTATTATCACCATCCATTCGTTTGTTCATGCTGTGAGTCTGGAGATTTTTTGCCGGAAGAAAGCCGACTTTTGCGTCTTTTGAATCAAAACAGTAGAGTTTTGAGCCGGAAGACCAAAACAGCGAGCTGAAAGATGGTAAATGCCCTCTGTGGAAGCAAAGGGGAAGTCCTTTAATTCTCTACATGTGATACAAGCAGGCATTTGATTCTCTGTGGTGATATGTAAAATATATATTGATCATATTAAAAGGAATAGTTTTGTGAATTTCAGGAACTAAACTTATCAGCACACTAATCAACATGTGATATCTTGTTGGTTTAAAACTTACAATAAGTGTACAACTCCACTGTTTGGCAGAAGGGTTATGTGCTGAATCATTTCTTGGCTCTGAGAAGTTGCCAAGTGTTAATGCGTTAGCTTTAGAGGTGTGTGTGGGTGGATTTTGTTACTAGGCTAGCCTTTTTTCACTTGTTGGCAGTCTTTGTGCTAAACTGGCTGCTGGCTTCTATTTATTACACAGACACAAGAGTAGTATTCGTCTTCTATCTCTCGACAGAAAGCAATCACAGTAACTAAAATGTGACACTGATGCTTTGAGGATGACGAGGATAATGGAAGATCTACAGTATGAAGTTAGCACTGAGCAGGAATAGCCACCAAATTAAACAAGAGCACATAATCAGATGACGGCCATTTTCCTCTGACGCCACGCTCAGGATGGGGAGCTGAAACGAATCCGGAGGCAAATCAGGCCTGCATTCAAAGTAAAACAACATATTTGATAACGCATTAGCTAATGCTAGACAACAGCTGACATTAGCATCCAGCCACTTCCTGGCTAACATGGCCTCTTGATAGTGTTACACGTAAGGAATAGCCTAAATTAATTCTGAAATATCAACACATATCTTGGACACATGAGCTAGGCAGGTAGGCCAAATAGCAATATTAGCAAGGCAGTTAGTTAAAGTTACACTGCAAGCTTGATGCAACGACTGTGTTTTGCATCCAGGTTTAAATGAATGTGTCTAACTAGTGCTTTAATATTTCAAAATGAATTTGCGCCTTTCCCTTTCGTAATGTGTAAGACTATCAAATGCTAACGTTAGCTAGGAAGTGGCTGAGTGCTAAGGTTAACTATTTAGCTGATTTTCACTATCCATTGTCTTTTCAATTGCTGATGATAAAGTTTTGTCTGATTCCCTACATATGACTTGGAACCTGAATTACAGCAGAATGACATTATTACTTTGATAACAACACTTGAGCTTCCCGCCCTGAACGTGACATCAGAAGAAAATGGCCACCGTGTGAATGGTCGCAACAAAAGAGAAATGAAGCATCACAGATACCAAGATTTTTTTTAAATCCCGAGCTAATTAAGGCTCAACTCAGAGATTCCTTGAGTTATTTGACATTGCAACAGCTGACAGTGACTTGGTACTTACGGTGTTGAATGACTGGTAATATGTTGGGGGTCTGGAAGGTCTTGACAGTAGCAGGACCTTCTCCTCCAGTCGTTATGACCTGCACCTCCAGCCTGTAATAGGTGGATGGCCGCAGGTTGGACACGACAAGCAAGTTATGATCCTGCCAAGAGAAGGGCGGGGGGTGGGAGTGCAGCAGAAGACATGCAATCAGTTGAAATACAACAGAACGTGCCTCTGAATTTGACAGGACCTGGGACTATCAGCCGCGGAGCTGTCTTTGCACAAGACACAGACAAAAACAAAGACTTTGTTTTCATAAGGCCTGCTGTCTCTCTTTTTTGCCGCCAGCTTGATAAAGTGTGCGGTGGGTGGTTTTATTTATAGACAAGCTCCAGAGGCTGGGAGGTGCAGATAGGCGGAACGTGTTGTTGATGGAGCAGATTATGTCAAAGAGCGGATTTTTCTGAACTCGCAACGGAGGATGAAAGAAGAAGACGACGCAAAGGCAGATGAAAAGGTAGAGGAGGAAAACTTCCAGCCGGACACAACACTTCCTCAGATCTACCCCTTTTGTCTGTCTACACAACGCCGCTT
The DNA here is from genome assembly GCF_900880675.1 of Sparus aurata. NCBI lineage: Eukaryota > Metazoa > Chordata > Actinopteri > Spariformes > Sparidae > Sparus > Sparus aurata. Next base: position 16,791,072 of record NC_044195.1, read on the forward strand.
ATCGCCAGATTAATGCAAAGAGGCCACAACAGTGTTATCCTTATATCACCCTGACCTCTGACAGATGTAAAGATATGAAGCGCTGGAGCTAGAACATACTTGCACTGTACTCACTATATATGACAGAGCAGGCTCCCAGTGTTGCATGAAATCATATTTAAACTGCAGAGTTTGAAAACAACCCTTACTGTGTGACGATAACAGAAAAAACATCAATCCAGTTTTAAAGAAAATATACTAACTGGAGGCAGAATCTGCGACTGGGAGATGATGCTGTTGGGCAGACTGTTTTGCCGACTTTCAGTAGTAATCTCAGCCCAGGTGACCTGGAAGCCTGTGATTCGCTGATTGGGAGCCATCCTGGACACACGCCACAGGAAGTTGCCGGTGATGTTTCCCTCATTGATGGAGAAAGAGGCTGTCAGGTTCTCTGGCTTGGCCAAAACCTTTGGAAGCCCTGGAGCTGTTGGGAGAACGGTGATCTCAGTTAGGGTGTTGATATTAAAGGAGTGGTTCAACATTTTGGGAAATAGGCACTGTCATTTTATTGTTGAGAGTTAGATGAGAAGTTTGATACCTCTCTCATGTATGTCTGCTTATTATGTAGCAAGTAGCTAGTTAGCTTAGCATAAATCAGTTGGCTGGTTTGTCAGCTGGATTACAAAAAAAACAAAGAACGGATTTCGTCAAAACTTGGATAGAGGATGGATCTTGGCCCAGAATAGGCCCTGTTAACTTTTTAATAACATTTATACAGTTGATAAGTAAATTTTAAAGGTATGATAACCATCTATTTTCACATCAAGGTATACTTCGAAAACAGTAAACTGCTGCAACCCCAAGGAACCAAAATTTAGCCCGTGGCTGACTGAAAACCCCTCAGTGACGACAAGATTATAAAAGAGGAGTAAGATATCACATAGTTGAGCATATAGTATAGCTGCTGGTTTGTGAATTGTTACCTTCGGACAAAGCCAGGCTATCTGTTTCCACCTGTTTCCAGTCTTGTGCTAAGCTAAGCTACGCTAACCGGCTACTGGCTGAAACTTCATAAAAGACATGAGAGAGGTGTCTATTTTATAATTTGAGCCTTGGCAAGAAAGCAAATAAATGTATTTCCTGAAACGTCAAACTCATCCTGATCATCCTAATTATAATGTGCTACAGTGTCTGCACGAGCACAGATCGATCTTAAAAACGCCCTTTTACGCGTCAATCAGCTGAAGACTCACCTCCCTCCCCCGGGCAGGGGATGTGTTTGTGAGTCTTGCTCCGGATGGTGGCGCAGGATGGGGTGAGGAAGGTGGTGCTCTCGTCCTTGGAGCGTCTCTTGGACTTCAGCATGTGAACGGTGACTTTGTACTTGCAGGAGAACAGCAGGCCCGGGAGGTTGATGTAGTTCTCCTGAGCCAAGAAACACATTATTCAGCCATGATGACTTTGACATGTCACCCAGGTCAGGTCCCATGGAGCTTCAGAGATAATTAAATACACAGCGCCAGGGCAGATCGCATTCCCACTAAGGCTGCAGGAACATGCCCCACATTACAGGACCACTTTGAACAGTCACATGGTCGGGGTTAGACCACTATTCTTTCTATTCGGCTTACAATAAGAATGGTTTTTTATCACTTCCACATGTGGTAAAACATGAGAAGAACTTAATTAAGAAGCAGCGAGCAAAGTGAATTCATGTGTAATCTGAAAGGAGAATGGCCTGTAAATCCATGTTAATGAATTCCGTGCAGCAGTCTTCGACTTTACACTCATTTCAAACTTTAATCTTTGATTGATCTCAACTAAAAAAAAAACCCACCTTTCTCATCCATTATCGAGAAAAACAAGAAAAAAAATTGTGCTGACTAGAGGATTTAGATCTTGCTTTTGTAATAAGGAGGTTCTACATTAATAGGCAGTCCCTTGAGAAATGGTGTGTGTATATTCTCTCTGATATGGAACAGCTTTGATTAAAAGTGAATGAGGCGCTCTGCTCACATGAAAGCACGATCCTGGAATCCTTCCCAGTGATCTATAGAAAATGTGGATGTATATTTCCTAGCAACCAGCACGCCCCCCCCCCGAAGAATGTGTTGACTGCCAGGACTCTGCCATCTTGTTTCAGCCTGAGCCCCAACAGTTAACCCCCCACCCCAAGACTCCTCCAACGCTTGCACAGACCCCTCTGCACCCTAAAAGAAAGCCCTGAGCAGGAGCATATCCGGGGCCGTTGGAGGTGAGTGATTCCTCCATTCCGGGAAACAATGTTTAAGTAAATGCGTTTTATTGGCCAACACACTGCATGCCTGACCACACGACTGACTCATAATATTCAAAACAACAGCCAGTAATTTGCCCGGTGCAAATCCAACGCAACAGGGCTCCGGCTCACTCGCTGGAGTTGTTTTCTTTAGCGGAGCAGTCTTCCTTTTTTTTTTGCGTCAGACAAAAGGTTAGGCACGTGCTTTGCCTATAGCACAGAGCTGCTGAACAGGCCTTGCATGCTCTGGGCACTGCACTCATTGTGATCATGTGTCGTGTGAAACGGTAGCTGGAGACTAACCTGCGTGACGGATTTCTCTGGTCCTCGGGTCTCGTTGTGGCTGCAGTACTCCGGCATCCACTGGACGTGATAGCGACTCACAGTGGGGTCTGAAATGAAGAGGATGAGGGGAGAGGATGTATCACAACAGAGACACGACTCAGCATTCAGATCAGCAAACGATTCTACATTTTTAAGTCCTGCAATCAAATGTTTACTTAGATCAATGTCTGGTAGTATTAGGGGCAAAATGTTCTTAAGTGTTAAACATAACGTTTATGCAAAGTAAGTCATTTCTGAGACCAGGGATCTTTCAATCCAAAACAATAACAAAAGACAGAGTTTTATTATTAATGTAAAGTAGCATTATGGGCTCATGGCAGTTGTTGTTTTCATCGTCAAACAACATTGCCAATGACAATAAATAATCGTGCACCATCACGAGTGAGCAACAGAAACTATATCAAATTATACACTGGCTTGCAAGCTAGTTTGTCGACTTCCTTCCTCACTGTATGAACTGGCATCTGGTGTTTCAACTAGAGGGGATAAAGTGGATGTGACGGCATTGATAGGCAGCCAAATAAAAAAAATAAAAAACATTACCTAGAATACAATTATGGATTTCTCTGGGGTTTGAACGTTGTTGGAAACTTTTTGGGAGAATGTCAGTACACAACTCAACAAAATACATAAAAAAGGTCCAGTTGTTTTCAGATAATTTAACAAAAAACATGTTACATATTATACTGTTAAGCGCCAGACTATCTCTTGTCAGTGTTACATTATGGTATTTGTGACAACAACCTTTACATTTGATTCATTCTTTAACAGGTTCCAGGTTGTCAGATTCAATGATTTGCTGCTTCTCTCTTGATGTTGGCACAAATAATGCTTTGGACTGTTCACTGACAAAACAAGACAATTCTGGGTTCAGTGTTTTCTTACTTTTTACAGATTAAACAACAGTGTGGTAAAAAGAGGCTAAAAGTCATACTTTAGTGCTAAAATGTTACTTTGGTGAAAGTGCATCACTCCTAGGCATGGTACTTGAAGTAAAAGTATCTGATACGAACTGTCCTTCAGTCATTCTGGCAATAAATATATCAAAGAATCAAAAGTACAAGTTACACTGAGTAAGTTGCATGTACATTGACGTGTAGGCACTTTGCATAATACTATATAGCAGGGGTTGACTGATTATTAGATCTGATATCCAGCATGTTTCTGATCACTGGAATCATTGTTGTACCTTTGGACAGTGCTTGAGTAAATGTTATGTTACGCTGAACCATGATCAGATATGAAAGACAATCCAACAGACTGAAATGATCGACTGATGTCTATCTCACAACATTTGCAACACTCCCTATCTGAGCTCTGATATCACCACTTCCACTGTCGATGATCACGATAACTCTCAATAAAGAGGAACTTGAAACCACTTCCTTCTTTGTTGCCTTAGCTTTTTGTTTGCTGAAGGCTAAATTCCCCAAAGATTTTGAATTCTAATTCTTTGTTTGGCAGCGCTGGTCATGCTGGGACGCACCGGCTCTCTCCGCCGCGGCGCCGTTCGCTTCATTACTGTACAGTAGCGACTCCTGAGCTCATCAGCTGTGTTTATTTGCTCATCACCCTCGTCTTATGTTACTAGATTTATTATTCATTCAACTGTGTCGCTTGCATATGTGAGATACTTCTCCGATTAATAATTGAGTTATGCTATGTTCGCCCCTCGGCGTGGGCCTGGGTTGTAGTGGGGGAGATAAAAGGGGTCCTTTGAAGGCTTAGACACAGATCTGGCACTAGGAGCCCCCTTAGGTCCTTGGAAGCAGAAGAGAGGAATTACAGGGAAGCGGGAAATCGGGAAAAAATAAACAAGATATGCTGAGCGGGGTCTGATGGAGAGGGGAAGTGGTATGTAAAACAAGAAATGGGACATGGAAATCAGGTAGGGAACACAACCTCGGCGGTGTTCTATAAATCATGGCTGGAAGCGAGCCTCAGAAGTGCAGCCAACGCCGTCCGGACTGCTGGCTATTGTCTGGGCGCTGGGCAGACAACAATATATTATCTGAGCTGGCAGTACAGTGAGGCTCTCTGGAGACAACCCAGAGGCCCGGGCTGCTCTGGATCGCAGAGACAATGAGTGAGAGTTTAATCACGGTTCAGTTAACCTGTCCCTTTCGTCCGTCACACAAACCAGATGTCCAGAGACTCTCAACTCTCCGGGACATCTGCACGTCTGTATGTTTACAGTAGTGGAACGCAGGTTGTGGAGAGTCAAAGCTGGGTGTCACGGCTCAGACTAATGAGTGGCAGTGACACACACACACACACACACACACACACACACACACACACACACACACACACACACACACACACTGCAAACAAGAGAAAGAGGGGAAGAAAAAACAAGCTGGACCGGGATTAACTCTGCGATTCCCCAGCCGTGCTTGATCCCCGTCAGCATCACTCAGCTCTCGAAGTCCAGGCCAACCTCGCTAACAGCTCTGGGCCAACTCCATCTTCCCCCATCTCTCTCACTCTGATTCAGCAGTTGGTGTCTCACCAGGCCTCTCCTTCAGCCAGGGTTTGCATTCTTGACTCTAAGATGTGGAGTTTGGCTGAGGCGATGACATATATTAGTAACATAACATAGACCAGTGAATGGGACTTGACAGGTTACCCTGAGAGCATGGCTTTCAAGGTTTCCATATTTCCACTCTGGTATTAACAGAAGGGTTGGGGGAATGGACGCCGCTGGGACAGGCATTCCTATAGGCTTTAACCCCTTGCGGTGCTTCAACCCGTGACCGCTCCTGTTACCTATGACATCAGGTCTTGTAAAACAAAATGGGCCGCTTCGACTGTAATGCGCGGTCGAGGATCTATTAAATACAGCTGTCAATAAATCCCATCGCACGGCTAAGCTCCGTGTTTATTGTTGTTTGCTAAACAGTGGCTCCGCTCTACCAGCCCGTGTGCGCAGGTTTACACCAATTCGGCGAGCACAAGCGCCCGCTGTTTTATTTATTTCATTTATACCGTCCGATGCTACGTTAACAAAAGGGAATCTTCCATTGTTTGAGTGACTCAGAATCACTTTGTTGTGGTGCACATGAGTCATGGTGATTGATAGGCCTAACGAGGTGCTAATTGGTTTCTAACAAAGCAATAAATCAAAACAGTAGAGAGCGTACCTCCCCGGTTCTTCCAGTAGATGCGGACCTGCAGCTGGCCATCCTGGTAGAAGGGCGTCCCCACCTCGAGAGGGCCAGAAGGGCGTTTGGCCATGGTCGAACCGACAGGGGATATCTCCTCCTTCTTCGGCTTGAGCGCTGATTTCGCTGGGAAGAGACAGGAGAAATATTTGCCGCTGTAGCTAAGACACGACACTGACTGTTTTGTGGCAAACGCTCCAGCTTGGTAACAGAAACACACAATTATGTCTTTGTAAGATCACAGCCACTACAACACGTTCTTTATGCATAACCTGATGGGTACACACACACGGCACCATCACCGCCAAGGTTAGAGGTTCAGTTCCCTGTAGGGCCACACATGCTTAGAATGTACACACTCGCAGCACTGAGGCTCTGTCTGTGTTTCCTAAACACACAGGAGCTCCAAATGAATGCAGATGTGCTGTCAGCGTACCTTGGCCATTTCTGCTCTTTTGCAGTTCTCATGGTGATTGTTTGCCCGAGGACTCTCAGTAATTTAGGAAAATGTAACTATCAAGGAATACAAACAAACAAAGGGAACATTGGATTCCGCGATGCTAGTGCAGCCAATCCCACATGGTTCTGCAATCACAAAAGTGCAGATACATCCAGGTTTGTGTTTGATTTCAGGTACTGCATGACACTGCAATTAAATTGCCTCTTCATTGCCTTAACCATGCCTATTTAGATGCCACATGTGCTGCATCAATTTCTGAGTAGGCACTTGACCAATGCCAGGATATTTAGGTGACAATTATTCACCAAATGGCATTTATATAGTTGAATAAGAGTCTGCAGCCATGCCAGCAGCTCTGTGAGGCCTTTTCTTTTATCACAGACTTAGAATCCGAAAAAAGACTGCCAGTTGCCTCAATGGCAGTTCGGAAAGTGTGTCACCGGACCTAAAGCCATTTGTCCAACAGCCCATTATTCCGAAAGCAAATGCCCAGTGCTTTAAAGGCCCTGTGATCCGAAAATGCACACTCTCCCTGGAGTTTTGTGCCCTTAATGTCTGTGTGTTTGGCCATGCAGGAAAGGTCGTCAGGAAACTTTTGTCAGGTGACCTTTGTTGTCATAGTCAGGTGACTTGCGTGTTCATGGTAACAATTACAAACACATTTACGTTTATGTTGGGGAAATGATTCATCAAAATTGCCGTTGAGACATTTCCCTCAAAAGCCATATGTGTCAACCTCACGGTGGCGCTAGAAGAAAAGTCAAAGGATCACCCAAGTCGCATGGATGCGTCGTCTGAGAAGAATGAATGCCTGTACCAAATTTCGTGCCAAGGCGTCAGACCAATGTTGAGATATTTCACTTGATGTTGATGACGCTCAATGAAATGCCAGCCATGACAATCAATCCAATGGCTGTTGCAGGTTTTCTGTCCGGACCAAATATTGGACTGACCGACTGTTGCCTAGTGGCTACAAAACATAACAGGATGACAGCTGAATGACCAACAGAAAATCGGCACCAGTTTCTACCTGACTCGTTATGCTGGTTGGTGCTGAAGTGGAGGGAGGCCTTGGCGCTCTTCAGTCGCACCTGTCCCCAGTATGTGACAGCCTGCAGCTCCACAGTGTAGCTGCTGTTCTGTTGAAGCCCCTCCAGATCCACCCAGCTCTGCGCCTGCGAAAAACACAAAACACTTGTTGGCAATTCTATGTCACCACACAGTCACTGGAGGCCCCTTTCAAAGCCCCGTCATTGTCCCAGACGCAATTCCAGCTCGGCTCAGTCCCGGCCAACAGGGGCCTTTGGGAAAGCCCTACTTATTGAGAACACATGTGGAGCTGAGGAAGGTATCGTGGCGAGGAGATAGCCTTCAGGGCCTTGTGAGGGAGCCGTGTTATCAGAGCCTCCCAGGGCTTCCTCGCTGTGTTTGACTTGCAACATTCCACCAGCAGCGTGAGCTTGATGAGTTCTTGTTATTGACTGTGCGTGTTTTGACATTCTTCTACCAGCAGGCTGCTTTCAAAGCCCCGAGGTGCCAAAGTGGAAACCAGTGGTACATGTGTCAATAGGTGTCTGGTGTCTCCCACCTCTATCTCCTGTGTGCTACATCTGCTATTCATTTCATCAACTAATTCAGGAGAAGACTCTATAGAGGTGTGTGCGGACCGTCTAGACTATCTGTCTTTGTGCTTGGGTTTCTAATTAAAAAGCTCTTCACTGACTGAACCACAGCTATGTCCGGTCACATGGAGATATTTTGAAAATAGCTCACAAAACTGTTCAATGCAAAATTTATTCAGTTATTCATGTCAGCAGTATGTGATTTTAGGACAGTCAATGATCCTGCTCTAAGGTCAATTCGATTTCTATGTGCCTATGGCCTCATCGCTTCACTCTGTGACAGACCAGTCAATGCTTGCATGCATAATTGTGTAATTTTCTAAGTAAAAACATATTTGTAATACAGTCAAAATATTAGTCTGTGGCTTTCTGAGCTGCCCAAGCCAAGAAGTCTAACTTTGTTAGCTCGCAGCTTGCCTGTTTTTTTAAGCTTTCATAACCAAATTATATTTATCTTTCTTTGTGATCACGAGTGGGTTCTTTGTCTGTGTGACATCCCAGACAAAAGGCCATAAAAACTTCTCGGTCTGGTTGGGCCACATAGTTGAGATAGTTCCAGCGTGCAGAGTAAACTCTTCCAAGGAATTAACAGTCGGAATCATTCGTCTTTTACTTTAAACATGATATTTGTGTCATTACTGGAGAAAGTTTAGTTTTAAATGTTAGAATATGAAGAAAAGTTTTGTCAAGGACATCGATGCACAATGTTGGCTTGCTAACCAGCTAGCCCCAAGCCATTTTGTACTTCAAGAGATGATCGTCCGAGACACGTACCATCACATGTCCCATCCCAGTCCGTGCAGAGTCAGCTAATACGACTACTGGCTGCACAGTTAACTGAGTTTACTAGCTAACGGCAACAAAAGTTAGCAGCAGTTAGCATTTATGTTTGGAGTATGAATTTAACAGGTGGCCAATTCTAACATACTGCACTGCATAGCGTTGGAGACAAAATTCAAACTCTTGCCCTTTTGTGCAGAATCTCCAGACATGCTGTGCATTAATGTAAACGATAATGACGGGACAGGAACTGTGTGAGTGTCGTTATATAACCACTCAACTTTGAGGCGACCGTGATAGATGTTACAAATAAGACAAATAAATGTACCACTTCAGACGTGTCTGAATCACACAATCATAAACTGAGTAGGAGAAAAAAATGAAACCTCCAAAATACCCAGAAAAATGTGAGCAATACAAATTGAGATATTTAAGAAACAAGACGGGCTATTTATCACGCTTAATGTGTTTTCTTTCAAAGCTTAACGGTGCGTTTAAGGGTTCTTTCATCAGTATCAGGAATTATAACAGTGAAGAACACATTGTACCAATCTGTGTGTGATTGATAGCCTCGCAAGTGTATATAAATAAATGCAACTTCTATTCCATGTTTTTCCACCACATGGATATTTACAGTGACGTGTCGAAGCCACAGGGGGAGATGCTGAGATAATCCTGGACAGGACTTAGAGAGGGGAAAAAGAGGAGAAGGAGAAAGAAGTCGTCACTGAGACAGGCCGAGGAGAAGATTACCCCGTTGGTGGTCTTTCTCCTTTTCTTCTTGGATGGCACCATGGACTTGGTGGGCACGGTCCAGCTCCAGAACACTTTGTAGTGATGTATGGGGATGTCGGGCTCCTCTGGCAGGGTCCAGTTGAGACGGGCCGTCACGAGGCCTTCCTCGCCCATGGTCACGTTGGCGACGCGCAGGCTTGTCGGGCTGGGAGGGGCGGAAGGATCTGAAGACATAGCAGCAACATGAAATAACACTCAGTACATCTGCAGACATTTAGAGGAAGACAAAGAGGGCCTCTGGTTCATGTATGTGACAAATCTTGCATCAAGGCAGGATAATTTCAGGTTGAATGTTTTACAGGCTGAGGCACCTTTCACCACTTGAGGGTAAGCATGGCAGTTGAGGAGGGGGACCGGTGTGACACTGTGTAAAGTAATTAGTCCTGCACTGACAATCTGCCGTGAGATGTTATGACAGGTGTCATGTCACGTCCATGACGAGTCCTAGAGCACAGGTCGGAGGTTAACGAACACATGCTGCTCACTTTGGCTCCACACTCAACATTCCTGTACTGTGTGTGTGTGTGTGTGTGTGTGTGTGTGTGTGTGTGTGTGTGTCCAGTGTAAGAAGCTGGTTCTAAAAGTATCCGTATGTGCTGTGACCCGGCCCTGCTGATGTCAGGAGAAGAGGCAGGGCCACACGCCAGACACCACACCAGAGGGAATAGCCCTTTAATGAGAAAATGATTCACGCCTCAGCCTTGTTTCCACCTGAAACACATTTAATCCGGCCCAAAAATACAAGCTGACTCCATCGGTTCTCAATACCAGCTGATGTTGGCTGCTCAACATAAATAAGCAGTCAGTCCTTACAAATTGCCCCAACAAAGTAGTAGTAGTGCGAAATTGCAATCAGATGATACAGCCGCGCTATGTAAATAACAATGGCATGACAGAGTGGCCAGGAGCTCATCAAATCCGTGACAGCTCCCATCAATCTATCATGGTTCTGGCACTGATTGGCCTGATTGGAGATCTGTTTCCATCCCCACAGCAGAATACTTTTTCCCACCTGGTGTCTGGCGCTGCCTGACAGCCGTCCAGAACGCTCAGGGCAGTGGATGTATGACAGAGGCCTGACAGGACGGGTCAACGCGCACACACACGCGCACACACACACACACACACACACACACACACACACACACACACACACACACACACACACACACACACACACGCACGCTAATACTTTTTGGATTTGGCACCGGTTTTTAGTGTTTGGCAGAACATGTAATCCGCTTGCAACATCTGCCAGAGTTCCACTCCTAAACAACTTCTTATTAATGAATAAATAATACAAGTATTTCTGAGGCTTGTGCATCAGATGATCGATGACAGATACAAAGTTGGAAAGTGGTCCACACAATATGGACACTAATCTGCATGTTATCATGACACTGAACTCAGGCCCACACAGGTTCACTTCAAAAATGTATTAAAAATTGAATCAGTAAGATATCCAAGTATTACAATATTAAAGGGGCACTATCTAGTTTCAGAGAAGAAATTCAAACTCACAATATATTTATTTACAATAATAATGAGGTAATAATACAAACTCAGAAATATTTATTTTTACTGAATAAACAAGCTGTTCTCAGAGGAAAATAAGGTCCCCAGAATGCTGTTTGAAGCTAGAAAGGTGGCAGGGTCCGCCACATATAAACAAAATTAAACAGTAAGAAACTGTGTTGTCCTTTAAGGTCAGTTTGTTTATTCAGTTTATTCAGTCATGAAAACAAAGAGAGTTTGATTATTAAGTTTGTTTAGACATAAAAATAAATGTAATCAATGAAGAAAAAAATTCATAATGCACCTATAAAGTTATGTCACTTGATTGAAACATTATTAAAAGGACTGATTATTTGATCTTAATAAAGAATGATGTGTATTCTGTTAGCATGTGCACATGTCCATGCTTACAGACTTGTATACCTGAAATCTAATTACAACTTTTTTATGTAACGTCACTGGAATAAAGTATCCTCTTTTTGTATCCTTATTGTACAATCCCAGTAATCCCATTCCATGGGTCCTGTTACTCCCCAGGTCTGGGGCGGCATAAGGCTGACAGAAGGTGGCCACATGGCTCTGCCTCTACATGTCAAACAAACACACTGTCTAGATTGAATCTGATTCCACATCAGATCCAATCCAGACACAACATTATATTTACAAACCTGTAATCCCTGGGAACCGCCCAACAATTGGCCGTCGCTTTAACAAATGCCATCTGCAGCACAACGCTGCAATTGTGTGTCATTCAACATTGAACGTGGAGAGTAGCAGCGCGGGATGCCATCAGAGCTCGTTTGCTAATCTGTGGCAAAGATCTGAAGCACTCCTCGGTTACGTCAGCCTCCCTTGGGAAGCAAGACAACACTTGCATTCATTTGAAACCTGCAATATCCTGACTAATTCAGACATATTACATTTTATATGACTATAAAGAGGGGGAAACCCCTGCTTTGAAGGCATAAATGAAGATCTGGTTGCAAATGTTCTGCACACCCAGTCGCTCCTCATTACTCGCATTTTGCTTGGCACCGGCGTGAATTACTCTTTCCACTTAGCTCACTGGGTACTGGGTAAATGTGTGGGAAAAACTGACAATTCAGGTAAACAGAAGAATTCAAAGGTCTAATACATGATTAAATGAACACATCCAAGGTTTTAAAGGGGCACTATGTAGTTTTGGAGAAGAAATTCAGACTCAGAATATTAATATTTACAATATTAATGAGTAATAATACAAACTCAGAAATGCTTATGTTTTCCATAACTGAATAAACAAGCTGTTCTCAGAGGAAAATAGGTTCCTCAGAACACTGCTTGAAGCTAAAAAGGTGGCAGGGTCCGCCACATATAAACAAAGTCAAGCGTGTTGTTCTTTAAGGTCAGTTTGTTTATTTGGTTTATTCAGCCATGAGAACTAAGAGAGTCAATGGAGATCTTTATATTCTGATCAAAATTTCATCCCCAAAATTACAGCGTACTCCTTTAATACCTTAAAACACTTTTTTCAATAAACACATCAAAAAGGTGGAATAATCTTTCAGTCATAATCCGGTTGGTGCTGCTGTATGGAGCCAAGGTGTTTAGCATCTGTGAATAATCCTCTAAAGAGATGAATGCTGCAAAATGCAGGTAATTAAAACTTTTTTTTCTTTTTTTTTTTTCTTTTTTTTTCTTTTTTTTAAATAAAATACACATGTTCTTGGAGTCAGCGATAAAAAAAGGCTTGGCACCACATGCCCTTGGATTCCAAATACAGATAACAAGTCTAATCAGGTTTGAAAAGTCCACCTGTTCCAAGGTCTTAACCGTAACAAATGGAGGGTAGTGGGTGTCAAACAGGAACTCAGTCACAAAGCAAGGCCACACACACGTGCATAAGTGCATACACACACACACAAACTGACCTCTGGAGGAGCGGAAGTGTTTGCTGGGCGAAGTGAAGCCTCGGGTCCCGTGCACGTTGACTGCAGCCACTCTGAACTGGTACCATCTGCTGGCTCTGATGTCGGCCAGTTGGACGCGCTCCTCTGCAGTCTGAGGGACAGATGGGGGGAGAGCACACCGCAGGGGTCAGAGTTCGAGCGGGGTCAGAGCCCCGTGTGAGTTTGCTGCCACATCAGTCATCTGTGTGTTTCTCTTTGCAAAACTTTCAAAGACACTGTGACTGTGAGGAATGTGCAACCGCGTGCAACAGTCTGTCAGCGCGGTGCAGCACTTTCACAGCTGCAGCATTTGGCACGCTGGGACATATGGAGCTGTGACACAAATCCCACACGTCTGATCAAAAGAATACCAACATTTGATGAGATCTAAAGACAAAACTTTCATTGAGTGTGTTTTTACAGGATTCCTACCTGTGCCACAGTCTGCCACTCCGTGGCATCATCCTCACTGGGGTGGATGCCATAATTCCAGCGGCGCTGCACCACATACAGTACGGGCTCCACGGAAATGTTGAACTTGGACGACCAGCGGATCTCCAGCTGACCGGATGGCTGCTCCAAAAACACCAGCTCTTTCCTCGGCTTCAGCGGGACTCCTATAAGTACATGCAGGGAAGAGGATAGCGTGACAGGAGTTAATATCATCACTGTAGGTGAACTTCCAACATGAAATGTGTTGGGTTTTTTGTTTTTTTTTTACTTTCTGGGGTGGAAAGTGAAATGACACCATCAGAGTTGGACAGATACAGATTTAAAAGCGAGACATGACCTCACTGCAATAGATTTAATACATGCTGTGGGTCAACAGCATCATCTTTCTCCTGTGACAGATTGTGATATTTCCTGGCTGGGGCGTTGTGTTTGAGTTGCGGCGCTTCTTAGCGATGATACGCGCCGTTTACATCGAGGTATGCGAGATGGCGCGCGGAACATCCCTCACTCCCTCAGTGCAAACATACACACATACATTTAAATCTCATCCGCATCATTGCGCTTCACATTCAGCCCTTTCAGACAAAGTCGACGCGGCCATGTGCAATAAATTAGAGATTTATTAAGTGCAGGACCGGGCCAAATGCTCAGCCAAGTCAGGCAGACTCTCTCAAGTGGATTTATTGCAGTGGAGACGTAGTGAGTTGTTGATTGAGCGTCGGGCATAGTGATAATGAGATGGAGATTGGAAAAGCAAGTTTGGAAGTACGGGAGAAGGCTGAATACATCCCGCAGTTCTCAATAAATCACACAGCACTCCAGACCATCATTTCGGACCTCTGCCGCTGCGGAGTGGCCCCGTCGCTGCTCCGCATTTATCAACAGCATCAACGCACGCTCAAGGCTACTGCGCTGCGTGTCGGTAAACAACATAATCAAGACAGTGTTTTGCATGCAGAGCGCCTGATCTACTTATATCTCCATTCAGTCCTCATCCAGGGTATGTAAAAGTGATTGATTGATGCATATAAAAAACCCCCGGAAGATGGAGGAGGGTCCTTGAGTCCCATGCATATGGGGCTGGTACTTTGTTTGGTGCCGCTGATAACAGCTCTCTGCACACTAACAGCTGGGGGTCATTGTGCTGCGGTTTCACAGCTCCACAGTTGAAGCTTGTGCACGCCCTGTGTGCGCGCGTCACATTTCCTGCGCAATAACAAACACCAATGTAACCGCAGCATTCCTCCGCTCCTCTCCGTCTTAGCTCATCTTCCCACAAAGTCGCACGAGGCACTCCTGCAGAGCACAAGAAAACCACACACATGCACACAACCCCTCTCTTCCGCAATATGTAGGAGGGCGGCGAATGCACTTTCTCTCGGCTCGGCTCGTTCCAAAGATAACTTTCAGGGTCAGGCTCGGTCCAAGAATCATACAGTGTTTCATTTTTCAATGGCCGCACGCTTACTCCAAAAGCATGATGTAACTGCTGCTGCGGAGGCACGATCAAGAGCACGGCGTCCATTCATGTGTTAATCGCGCCAACGATTACACTCGCAGGAATATAATTGTCAATACTCACGCACATACTGTCATAATGGATGCTGTAATTACGAGGGGGGGGGGGGACTGAGGAGAAAAACATTGCTAACACTGCCTGTAGCACAAGGGCTTACCAAAAAATCGGAGGATGGCTCTCATTTAATTCACTGTCAATCTGACATCTACATTTTTCACATGTTGTTTGATTTAACCACCCAACAACTCATTTTCCTGGTGCTCTCACAGCATGGTGTTGAACTGTGTGCTGCATTCGATCAGAAAAAACACATAACAAGTCGGATTCGTTCCATTTCTCGAAGTGAATAGAGAAAAAGATATGAAAGTGTAAATTGCTGTTTTGGGGTAGACATTATAATCAGAAGAGAAAGATTTTCATTGACTGTTTGTTTTTATGCCTAAACAAACCAAATAAACAAACTGATCTGAAAGGACAACAGTTTCATACTTGTTTTACTTTGTTTATGGACGGCGGACCCTGCCACCTTTTCAGCTTCAAACAGTGTTCTGAAGACCTTTTTTTACTCTGAGAACAGTTTGTTTATTTAGTTATGGAACAAACAAAGCAATTCTATCTGATGCACACCCCCACCAAAACACAGTGGATGAAGAATAAGAATAACTCTTGCTCCAGATCAAAAACCCGACGGGGTTCGAGTGTCTCCTCAGGTCTTCTCTCTCAGGGACAAGCACATGGACTGGGGACCCTAACCTGAACACACACATCTGAGAATGATCTCACTGAAGGGAAACGCTCCATTTCTCCCCGCTTGTGTTTGCTAATGGCTTCCAGCATCACAGCTCATCACAGCAAAGACTACACACACACACACACACACACACACACACACACACACACACACACACACACACACACACACACACGCACACACACACACTTGTGCACAGATAGAAACAATTACGCTCTTCGACCCATGAGCGCCTCATTAGACCTTTAACACAGAGGAGGACCAGGACGAGAAATTCCATCCCGACTTTTTACCAAACCACTCGGTGTGATTCAGAGTAAACACAGCACAGACGGTGCTCGGTGCTCTGACAGAATCAGCGGGCTGCTTGATTTGAAAGTCTTGCAGCGCGCTGAATGCCTTTCATTGACAGGGCGGCTGTTCTGAATTATTCAAGGTTACGCCTGCTTTCATCTTTCCTCCGATTAACGTGCTGTTCACCTTTTGAGAGTGACATCCACCATGAAGTCCCTGGGGATTTTCTTCCACATCATACGTAAATACCAGCAAGCTCTTGTGTGCGCAGGAGCTCTAACTCCGAATCACACGCTGCTGCTTCTTTCAGCTCAACACAATAAAACACACTCGCTGCAGTGTGATTCAAAGCAGCTACAGCCCATCACTGCCGCAGTTCAAAGCTCGATTTAGACTCATCCGCCACTGGTCTCACTTCAGCATCTCCCCAGTGTTATGGCCTCGGGCTGCCGGCAATTGTGTGCTGATAGTGTATATAATGTAGTTCCAGCTCCCATCTCCCGAGTTCAGAGGCTCTTGGTTGTCTCACAAAACGACTCAGCACCCAGGTCGCCTTGGGCTGCGCTATTAAACCATTTTACTGGAGCAAAGATTCTTGGGTACATCTGTGTCTGCAAAACCCTCAAGCTTATCCAGCGAATTCGAGACCAAAGATTTGTTCCAATCTGCAACAGAGACGGCGTGAGGGATGTGTGGGCGCCGACAATACGCGGAGACGAAAATGAAGATTCATGGTTCTTAAGCGAGTTTAAAAAATGGTCCGAGATAATCTGCAATTTGCGTCATTGCGATTTACAATTGATGTTTGACAGAGAGGGATTAATTGGTTCGACACTATTTGTGAAAATTATGTAAACTGCGACAGTTTAATCACATTAAGAACAAGATGTTTGCACTGGAGCATTAGCAGCCTGATGAAACGCCATTCAGTGAATAGGATAAACAGAGAGGGAGGGAGCGACGAACCGTGTTAATTTGGTCAATCTCGGAGCAATAATTAAATAGCGAGATGAGACGGTGAGTGAAGGCACAATTAAACATCTTTATCAGAGCACACAGTCCAGCGTTTAGATGCTAAGTGCATCCCTTCTCCCTGCAATTAAGAAGTTGTGGCTTCGCATCATAATCTATCAACACATTTTTAATTCAAACCTGCAGACACTGTTTTTTTGTTCCCACTTGGGGGCAGCGGACAAGTTGAGGGCACAACATTAACATATCATCTTGTAAAGGGTAACTTCACTAATTTTACACATTGACATTTGTTTTCAGGTATTGTGGAGTGACAACTTCTTATGTGGAGGGGGAAAAAGTAGTATAAATCCTCTTGTGGCTGCAGAGGAAGCTGCATGGAGTCTGATAAATTGGATTGTGGGTAATGTGGGCCGCAAGTTTTGAAAAACAGTTTAGTGGATGAAGTTATCCTTTGTAAATAGGGCTAGGCGGTATGGCCTTTAAATACCACGATGGCGTTTTTAGGCAGTATCCCGATAAACGATATATAGCACGATTTTAAAATGTCCTCAAAGGCACTTCATAAATGCTAGGATTACGTGTCAAATCACAACATTTTCACAGAGAAAAACTTTTATATTAATATTGTGAAAATATTGCAGGGATGACTATTGGTACGAAATATTAACACAACGAGATTTGTGATCAGTATCATCAATAATATGGATATAATGACTAAGTGGGTAAAGGAAAGTCTGAAAATTTCATGACTTTATTGTAGTGCAGCCATAAAACGGAAAAGATAACACCTTTGCCATATCGTTACATAGTGGTATCCAAAATCTTAGACAGTATGTATCACGTCACTATAACAATATATATCATATATTTGTTAAATGCTGTGCAAGGTTCTATTTTAACCCAAACTATGTTCTCTAACCCTATCTAAATATTTGTGTTGTCTGATTCTAACCAAACCACTGACAGAAAAACAAAGGAAAACAGACAATAATAACTGAACTTACTGCACTATTTGATAATACGTTCCAATCAGAATATAAACCTGGATCTCTTGGGTGAGAGTCATGTGCTCGACCTATTAATCCACAACAGCTTGTTTGAAATGTGGAGTTAGTCTCTTTCTTGTACATTGAGATGGTGTTCCTGGTGTCACACTAATTATAATGTGTGAGGAACAACAACAACACGCCGATCAGATCACTTTTTTAATTCACGCGTTCTTCCTTACATTTCAAAAACCTGCCGCCTACATTACACACAGTGGTTAAGGGGTTAATGACTATGCAGCTTCATGTTTCTCTTAATTCGGATTTTCCCATAAAAAGGATTTTCCTAAAGTCATACACTGATGAAGATGTATAAAGACAATGCAACCATTACGTTTTACGAGACGAACAATACTGTATATATATTTAGACTTTTTACTTGCAATACAGTAACAAGCATCAGTGGGTTTACACTCTGAAATTAGTTCTCCATGTGGTAGTTTTCATTGTTTGTGGCGGAGTCTGCGTTTCCACACTGGAAGTTATAACCCTCAAGATTTACAAGCGACCATACCCTGTTTTTGATACTATTTATGGTGAGCATCTTTTCAGGAAAAGTCAGCCAGTGAGTTTATATTCTGAAATGATCTCTCTATACAGTAGTTAGTAGTTTTCACTGCCTCATTCCCACATTGGACTCAAACTGCCTTCTCATAGAATTCACATTAAAACAATGCATCTATGAAATCCATCACTGATAACCGCCTGTCTGTTTACCACTTCCTCTCCTACTGGTGCACCTTCACATTAAAAGCATTCAACTGGCAAAACGGGGGAGGCTTTTATTGTGAGGCAGTCTCAGGAAACGGACATTGATGGACGTTTTGTTTCGCATCTGTCGACGGCAGATCAATTTTAACTGTTGCAGGGAGTAATGATACACAGAGGAGCAGCCAAACTGAGCTCTTGGATGAAGAAGATGCCGGCGATGGGCTGCAAACCTCAAACTCAATGAGGGAGCCAACTCCTTCCGCAATGCCCTGCAGCTCTATGGGAAACTAAAACGATGAATTCTCAACTTTAAAAGACATTTGTGCTCCAGCATAATTCATATTAACGCAAAAATGTTGCGAGTTACTCCTTCAGCGTTACCTTTGTAGAGGTTCTTAGGCAGCTGGCAGGTGTGGCCACAGCCGTTGGAGCAGCACTTCTTCACAGACGAACACTCTCCATCCTCCTCACAGCTCTCCACGCAGGCCGCTGCAAAGCCGCTGGCCTTCTCCGGAGCAGGACAGTCGCCTTGCTTCACTCCCTCTACCGACTTCAGGAACTCGCAGCTCGTTAGACACTCATAATGCTTCTTGGGAAAGAGGGGCTAAGGGGTAGGAGTGGGAGGAGGAGGAGGAGAGGGAAAAATATATGTCACTTTTTAAGACTAACCTGCCTGGGCTGCGAACTGGCAGCTCTGTGAGCTAACAGGGATTGTCCTGTTTACATTTCTGCTTATGACTCACAGGAGCAGCCGACTACATTAAACAGCTTTTGATTCAACTGCACAGAGAGTGCAGAAAGACTTACTTCACACTCCTCAAACTTTCCTCTTACTGAATTTTCCCACTAAGCATGAAGAAAGAAATTAAAAAAGCTCAAACACGTGTCTGAGGCAACCACGGTATTTGCGGCGGTGACATACCTCGCATAAATCCTGGCACTGGTTTTCCTTCAGGTCCCAGGATTCCTTGCAGGGCTCCAGGCACTGTGAAAAGGAGAAGGGTGTCAGTTCTTCAAAGAGCAAGCCACATCAAAGAGCCACCGCTGTGGAGATGGTGCTGGCTGCCTGACAGGCACCTCACTCAGCCACATCCCCGCGCCCGTTCACGGCAACCTGTCACACCCCTTTTTGTCACAGAAGCCCGGCATACCTTCAAAGAATATAAAAAGTCTTCTACAAAAGCAAACTCGGGGCAGAGGGGTTGTCCGTAATGAGCAGACCGACACACCCTGTGTGCGCTGTGTGTCTAGAAATCTACCAATGCTTGGAAGTAACCTGGCGGATTCCTTCTTCATGCCTCAACACCATGTTGTCTACGCCTCATTCTTATACTGTCGCTTCTCCTGGTCATGTCTGGGCCTGATGCGATTCTGGCACCAAACTTCCCCATCGTCTGAACAGAGAGCACTTAATAAATGATACACTTGATTTAATGTTCTTGGGATTCCCTTTTTTTTTTTAAACACGTGGAACGAATTTAGTGAATGCTTGGCATGGGCATGGGCAAGTAGTTTTGCCAAACATAACGGGATGATAAAAAAATTTTTAATGAGAGTTTACCACTCCTGCTTTTAAAACGCTATACCCTGAGTGAATCTAATTGAATGAAAGCAATCGTAATGTAACACAAAAGGCTCATGCGTGTCCGACGGAATCAGAGCAGATGCCGACGCAGGGACGGGAAAGGCGCTCCGATGGGGACCGAGAGAAGCTCAGGTCTTATATGCTCCTGGTGCTGGCCGCCGAGCGCTGGTGTGAAAGAGAAAGAGTAAGCTCAGTCAAACAGTCAAATGGCTGCCAGGCTGCTTCTGTGCTGCACTGGGGAGCAGCCCAAACCACACCAACCAGAGACCTGCCAAAGTCACTCATTCAACTCCATTTAATTTAGACTCCTGCACCGGCTACAGTGCTGTCTGGGATGAAGCACAGCAGCACATTTTCAACACATTCTTCAACTGGGACAGTCCAATATGTTCAGTGAGTGGGAGAGGGAGATTTGATGGAACAGATATGGAGATCTGCCATCAGCGGAGGTCCACTTTTAGCCCGGATAAGAGGCTCCTTAAAAAAAAAAAAAAGAAGATCATCAGCGCAATATGTGGTGTTACATAAGGTGGAGTGGTTAAATGAGGGCGCCTACAGTAGAGAGTGTGTTCAACACGAAGTTGATGTAAGAAATTTCACATCTGAGTCAGGGGGCCGGGGTTGTATTTACGACTTTAATTCGCTCATTAGCCGACTCTGTCATTATTATGCCATAGCCAGTGAAAAGTTTATTTGCTTTTTATGGAGTGCGGTGCACGGGCGCATGATGAAACATAAACCTTGCTTCTGGAGGAACGCGCCGCAATCAGGACCGTGCACACGCCTGCCAGCGCTCGATTACAACTGGGCCCCGGCTCTCTGCTGTGCCCAGCCTCATCTTGGGCAAACTGAGAAGCCCTATGTGGACAGTGTGTCGGGTGTTAAAAACCTGGCTCCAGAGGGCGGGAAGAGCGAGGGTATTTTCTTAATTACTTCATAGCAATATAGATGTCTCTGCGGTGATGAAATTAAACATAACGTGCCAAAGGGGGAAATCGGAGACTTCGGAAGGAGAGCGCGCAGTTATGACAGCTGAGAGCTGCAAAAAGAAACTAATGTGGTTTCTACACGGCCGATCAGGTGAAACTGCCGCAACACCTCAGAGATTTAAGATGACATACGAGCTCAATTGCATCGTCCAGACAGTCTCTGCAGTTTTATCATCATCTGCTATTAATAATACGCTGACCTTAAGTCATCTATTCTGTTCTCGATTGTGTCCTCTGAGAGTGCAGCCCCGCGGCGAAGACGGGCAGTAGCAAGCAACCTCAGCATCCTCGCACAAGCCAGGCGCTGGAACAATGAGGTGTTGAGGCGATTGGCTGTGTGCGCCTACACCAGTGTCTAAAGGACACGCAGCCAGTAGACGCACATGTTAAAGCCCCCCAAATCCCTACTACAAATCACTGAACATACACACATAAGCCGGGGGGATCAAGCTCATTTTACTCATTGAAAGATCTTGTGTGCACCAGCTGAATGCATTCCACGGGCTTTTCTTGAGGACGAATCCCCGTCTGGTTCAACGCGATCGCAACTATGCAAGTGAAAATAGAATCATCGTTACCTCAAGATGCTCGGGCTTGCGTGCCAAGCAGCATGAATTAACACAGCACATTGCGTACCGAGGATATTGCAACACACATCAGAATGCTGGCTGTGTGTTTTGTGTTGTCTCACCCTCCACCAGTCCTAGATTTTCATTTTTTTTCCTCCTCAGGGCAAAAGTTCCCAACTAAGAAAAACTGCTGAATTCTTCTAAGGAAGTTGAGGGTTTTTTTTTTTTTTTTTTAAATAATTCTTTGATTTCTGCTGAATAAGCGGGTATCATGTAAACTCTTCACAAAGATAAGCGTTTGTGTGGAGGCAGTGAGAGCTCTCTGCAGGTGTGCTGAAACTGACAATCTGTCAGCGACTCTCGGCGGCCACACCCACAACCTGACATTTAAGCAGGGAAGAGGAGGACCGACGACAGATGTCTTGCCAAAGCAAATAGGATGGCTGTATATAATTACAAAAGGTGCTCTCATCAATCAACTGCTGATTCCTATTTACACAGTTTGGTGCTCAATCTAAACCATGGCACCAACACCGCCAAAAGCATGCTTGGGAGAATGCCATCACATATCTTCTGTAAGATGTTGTGCAACTGCAGTTGGAGGGGGGGGTCGCAGTTTCCACCCATGCAGACATACACACCCTCATCCTCCTGAAACATGTACTTTCGAAATCGAAAAAGATATATTGCATTGGTTGTTAGAAGTGGGGCTGCATTCGATTATTGTCATTAACCATTTAGTCTATAAAAACAAATGAAAAAAAACTCAAAGTGACGTCTTCAAATCGCTTCTTGGGTCCAACCAACAGTCCAAATCTCAAATTTTGATTTAATTTCATAAATGACAAAGAAAAGGAGCATAATGTTATTGAGGAAGCTGGAACCAGCAAATGTTTGACATTTTTGCTTGAAAAGTGACTGAAATGATTGATTATCAAAATAGTGATAAACATCAAATTTCTTTCAACCAACTAAATGACGAATTGACCAATCACTGCAGATCAATCTGAAAGTAAGCGTTTTACCACTGATTTGCTGAGTACAACAAACCAAGAGAGTATCAATGAGCGGCTCATAACCTGCGATGTTGACCCTTAGTTTCCAGTGGGCACATCTCTTGTACCTGCCGTGTGTGATGCTGTTTTGTTTCGTCCTCCACGCGGCTTCATATCGTTTCAGAGGCGGAGCATCATGTCGGCCTGATATTGTTGACTTAATCAGATCATGTCATTTTTCCTTGATTATTGTGCGGCTACTTGTTAATATTTCCGACTTTTTTTTGGTGCTGCAGATCCCAAGTCTGCAACGTTTGTTTTACTTTGAAAATTGACATGATGCATGATGCAGCTCCACTGCCTGACTCCCTGTCTTGCTTGATTTTCTTTGTGCAGCTTGACTGTGACCATATCATGACCATAGCACAGCTGTAGCGCAGCCAAAACTCTGTGCAGATGGGCCAGGTGGAAACTGGGTTTGAGTCAATCAGTCAGGTAGTTCATTGAGAGAAGATTAATTGCCAACTGTTTTGACAATCGTTTCAGTCATTTATCAAGCAAAAGTCTTGACACTTTGTGGTTCCAGCTGCATTTCTGTGTCAATTATGACATTAAATCTTTGGGTTTTGGACTGTTGGTGGTCATAAAGAAGGAATATGAAGAGTCACTTTTGGCTCTGGGAGAATGTGATTAATCAACAACGAGTATAATCAACAGTTTAATCGATCATGAAAATGACTGTTTGCTACAGCCCTAACTAATGCCATTCTATTCCAGCGATCGCATCAGGAGATATCCGCAGTCTCACAGTTAGTGTTAGTGGTCCCTTCAAGGCTTGAGAGCCCTCAAACATTTTCACATCTTGTGCCGTCCATAGCAATGCCAGTGTCTGACTTTTCTGAGATCTGATCTGGGAAAACAAACTATGGCACTGGAGTGGAGAACATAATTGAGCTGGACAAAGTGTATCTGCCGGGTTTGGGTGCCAACGTCTGGGTCTCCCTCGAGCAAATCTCTCCAGCTGGCAAAGCAGCCACCATCTGTTTGAATGGGAATGCATGTCATTATCCTATGTGATGTTAACATATTCCTGGACAAATTTCACCTAAAAAGGCACCAATGGTTTTACTCTGAGAGGTAAACAAGAGCACTGGGTTGTTTCTATGGACTTGAGCTGTTAGTCCCAACAAAAGCATTTGAGCGGCTGATTTCCCCTTTGTCCTCTTATCTTCGTACCCAACAGTGACACATTCTGCA
Source organism: Sparus aurata (assembly GCF_900880675.1). Lineage (NCBI taxonomy): Eukaryota > Metazoa > Chordata > Actinopteri > Spariformes > Sparidae > Sparus > Sparus aurata. The sequence continues at coordinate 16,815,082 of NC_044195.1, forward strand.
TGGTTAAGTAGGAACATCCATGGCGCTCTTTCACTACCAATTTCACGCTGTAATAAAACGCAGCGGTCGTTACTCTGGGGGACCCTGAAAGGCATTCTGTGGGGCCGATGAGAGAGTCAGGCTGAATGGCAGCCAACGCCACAGCCCATCTTCACTTTGTCATGGCTGGGACGAGGCAGGGGGGGACGACGGGGAGGGGGGGGATAAGGGGTGAGCAATGGGGGGTTGTGGTTGCCGTGCACTGAACGGCCTTTCTCCATCATGGGAGCATCGACACACATCATTAAAAAATGGCCCGAGTGAGTGAACGGCTGAAATAACATACGCAAAAGAGTGCATGCATAAAATGTCACAGAAGGGTTTTGTTTTAGTTAATGAAGCATAAGCTGCTACCAGTCAAGACTGCCCGGGGCTTAACAATACACGCTGTATACAAAACACACAAAATAAAAGACGGGCTATAATTCATAATCATGCAGCTGACATTTTGCCACAACATATTTGTACAGGCGCGGGGGTGATGAGTGAGACAGCTCCGATTGATCTAGTTATTTTGTAAATTAAATTCAGCAGACACACACCTACACAGCTCCCACTCCTGTGTGTTGTCACTCGAAAGCTCTGGGATGCTGTCTGGGAGCATCGATCCCAGCGGTCATTGGAAAGCCTGAGTGGTGCCAACAGATATTTACAAGGTGCCTTTGCCGCCCCTTGGGACGGAGCAGCAGCTTTCCGCTTCCCTGGGAGACTCCGATATGGAGGAATCTCTGTTGTTGATCATACACGTCGTAAATCTCAGCCCCAATCTCATTGAGTTATGGCCATTTTCTGCTGCCCTCGCGCTTTTCACACTCCCGATGACCAGACTCAATTATTCCGGCAGCTCTCAGCCCCCCGCTCATATCTATCGACCCATCCAGGAGCAAGTCAGCGGGGCCTCTGCTCCCTCCTCTATTGAAACAGGCACTTACTCCACGTACTCACTCACTTCTCACTCTATTTCACTTTTATTTGGCTGTCGCCTCCGCTCGGCTTGCCCAGCTTCTCCTCAGTCCTTATCTGCCTTTCGTTCTCCTTCACTCTCAAACCATGTCCGCTCTAATCCAGATAAATTTTGAAACTCATCTCTTCTCTCTGTTTCGGCCTTCCATCTGCCCTAAGCCAGCGCGATCATACTAAAAATGGATGTTTTCCAAAAGTCGGATAGATCTGAGAGCACCAGGCTCAAGAATGAGCTTTTTATCATGTGATATATCTTTCGCAAAACACGGCCAATGCACTTTCACTTGCCAACAACGATACAGGGCCATGTTTCTGTAGCCTCCAACTTCTTTTTGTGATCTTTTTGTGTGCATTTTCCCAGCTTATAACCACACAACCACACAGTACAGGTGATGTCACCGACACATGTTTTGTATCTGCTGTGAGACAATTGCACAAGAAGAGAAGTCGTTTAATGAAATATGCCAATCATAGACTGTCGAACAGGTTCTCGAGGGACATGTAAGATGTGAGAGACATTTCGCAGTCTGGAGTTTACTGTTGCAATCTTGGCAGCTGAAGGATCCAGAAATTCACATTGGTTGAAGTGGAGGAAGGGTTGAGCTGAGGTGGGACATGGAAGCCACAGCACAACCACGGCTGACTGCGAGCAGGCAGTCACATCCCTCACATACCTTTGACATTTCATCTAAGAACTTTTTCGACTTCTTTTCGATGCAGGCGATGATCCATTGTGCCAACGACGGCCAGGGGAGCTTCATACCCTTTTGAAGCACTTGAACAAGCCAACTTCCCAATACTGTCTGTGCAGAAAACACCACATTGCCCAAAATGAGCACAGCTTTTTTAAGGATATAAGACTAATATTTTACTTACGCATTAATTTATACCAACACAGAACAAAAATATGTCAGTGACCACACCTGCGTTGCTTAATTGGCCACTCTGAAAGACTCAACAACTGTTGGTATCATTATTTATTAATCATTAATCAGCCCAAGGAAACCATCACCAAACCGTAACCCAACACCCCTGGGCAGTTATTTCTGGCAAACAATATAAGGCCCCTATCTTAATGAATGGGGAGACAGCCATAACTAAATTTTGATGGTCACTAGGACATAAAAAAAAAACTGCATGTACAGTATCACCAGTCAAATCTGAAATCTGAAAAAATAACTTGTGAAGTTTGGTGACTTTTCCCCCTTTTTCAGGGTTTCAGGGCACCAACTTAAATATTCAGTATTTGAATAACTTCACGTCTTGGTAATCCTGTGCCTTGACATGGTATTCTCCTCTTCCAGGCTTATTAGAAGTCTGTTTTCACAACAGACTTCCACAACAAATCAATTGACACCGTCTTAAATCTCAACTGTCTCAACTATTAGTCACACCCCATCTGGTGGACCACCATGGGACCTTGTTTTATGTCCATCAAAAGCCATAACCAAAACCTTTTAGAGCTGGTTCTGTATATTAGCAGCTCACAGAACGGATAAACTCTCCTCTCACAACGCAAGTTGTTATTATGGCTAGATTTATTGTGATGTTCACCGTTTTCAATACCGAGATGACAGCCGTGTTGGTGTGATGAGCGAGATGGTGTGGTTCACTGAGTGGTTTCACACAAAACTAGATGGTATTCACTATCTTTACAACAAACTGCAAAACTCTTGGGATGCATATCTTTTGAACCAACAAATATCATGTGTTTAATGGCACAATTCAAACGGTATCAAGATTCCATTTGTCTCTTGCATTGAATAACGTACAATTGTTTTCAGGAATACGGTCCCATGGGTCACACCAGAGGGGACAGGACCTCGCCTCTCTTTTCTTACAGATGTCGGCTGTGTGTGTCACAACAGCTTAGATTCGATCCCATTTCTTTTCCGAATTAATGGTGGTTTTCAAACAATGAAATGCTGCACCAAAACCACAAACATAAAAGAGGAGGAAAAATATGAGATTTTCCTGTTTTTCCAATTATTTTTGGCATTTCAGCGTGAATGGATTTAGAAAATCCATAGATGGATGAAAAAGTTGAGACATGCGGACAACACTTTCAGATTTACCAGGGACACAGTGGAATACCGCAGTGAGGACAATTACTTTTGATGATTTTTCTTTTCTCTCCCCCATTCTCACTCAAACTCAGCTTTATTTATATTCAAAGTTTAAGTCTATTTCTGGACACAATAATTGAGTAGCACGCCTTAAAATCCTTGTCCTTTCCTTCGAGATGATGCCCACAGAGGCTATGATTACAGATTAGCCAGGCTGAAACATATTTCATCAAGTGCATGAGCCGTGATCTCAATGAGTGTAAAATCATATGCTAGCAAGGCTTTCCAGTACGTCTCTGACGTGCCATTAAGTTTCAAAGGTCTGTAAAAAATCCAGCAAATAAATCAGGAAGAAGATATCCTCGTCCTGGGCTGTTATATAGTCTAGACACACCATTTCCTCAACCTTATGTGACCTTATAGAGCATTAAGGTCCATGAGATATTGTGTATTTAATTTCTGCGCTGCCGTAAATCAGCACAGGTGTGTGTTGAGCAGACAGTGGCGTGGATCAGGTAGATGAAAAAAGATTAACAGCGTGCCGACTTGAGATGCGAGTCTGCAACTCTATACGCAGCGAGCTCACATGGGCGCTCATAAATATGAGATGAGGCGTTCCAGCAAGAAGAAGGATAGCTATCTAAACACTTATCTGGAAGGGAAAACCGGTTGAAATTTTCAATAAGGAATTGTATTGGAGCTGTTGGAATTATCCCCAGTAGTGTCGATGATATATTTGCAACTTAAACTTACAGTACTAAGACTGCGTGAGTCAATGGAAGTGCATGTTAAATATTCATACAGAGTTTGGGTTTTATATTTACATATTTCAGGGGGATGCACAGATAAAATTATACCGCAGTGATTGCTGTGGGGTTTTCTATTCCGCAGTTACGTAAGCCTCTGCAAACTAACAGGAAACATGGACGGCTCGCAGTGTCAGATGAGGATTCAGAGCAAGGAAAGACAACAATTACAGCATGAAGGCGCTCATGTGCTTAGGTGTGCACAAATCAGGTATAATGTACGGTGCGTCTGTGGAGCCAATTGGTGGCTGTCTGCTCTCCTCTTGTCTCAAACTAGAACTTTATGAAAATTAGGTGCAGTCAAGCCTATCGTCCCTGCATCTGTTTATCACTTCTGTCACAGCCGCTCTGAGGAAGGACAAGCTGTCTGCAGCGATGCCCTGCAGCACCCGAGAAATACTAAGAACTGCCAACGTGGATTTTTTAGAAATTATCGTCTAAAAATGGAATGACATACAGAGCTGCCACAGGCTTGTACTACTGGTAATATCAAGACAACTCATCATCATTTCATACAACTATGCAGGGCTCCAGTACAACTCTTTCCACTAGTAGCACTGGTGCTCCCTACGTACATTTACCTAAACACTGTACTCAAGTACAACTCCAAGGTATTTTTTTCTTTCTGGAGCATTTCAATTTTCTGCTACTTTATACTTCCACTCCACTACATTTGAAGGCCATTGCTGTACCTTTTATTCCACTACGATTATTTGATAACTTTAATTACTAGTTACTCTACAGACAGCATGCAAAGAAACTATGCATAGAAGCACATTGTTAAATTTGTAACGACACTGCCAATAGCACCAATGCTTATACCACTGCCTACAACGCCACTGCCGGTAAGAACAACAGCAGTTAAGTCAAGTCAAACTTTTACTCAAGTACTATTCATATGGGGCACTTTCATTAAAACCAACGATAAATCTTAACAGGATATCTTTACTTTTACTCAATTCTAACTTTTGGGTACTATATATAACACCGATGCAGCACAACACATTCAGGGGCGCTGCTCATGACATTGCAACATTACACAAATACTTTATACTCAGCTCTCATGGTATTGACGAAGTGTATCAGATGACTGATCAAGAAATGCTTTTGCTTTGATTCGTCTTTTTTTTTACTGCTGTGGCAGCCAAGGCAGACGTTACCAATGGAGGATGATGATGAGATGGAAAAAAAAAATGATGAGGGACAAGTTGCACCAGTGCTCCTAATTATAACATTTTGTTGCAATGTCTCCAAAAAATGGTTCCAAAACGCCACTAAATGGTCACAGTCTGGAGCCTTGTTGTGATAACTAGGCTAATGAATTCAGACCGACACAGTCTTCTTCAAATTACTCCTACACGACTAACGACACATTTTCCAAAATCTCCAAGTGTTTTACAGCCCTGAGAAAGACGTATGCTGCGGCTGTTGCCAGTCTCATAACTCCTTCACATTTACAACCAACTAAAACACTGTACTATTCCAGCTCCGGTGGGGTGAACTGAAATGTATACGGTTCAAGACTTTCTGTTTTGTTTCTTGGAGACGGTGAGTAACCTAGCAGGTGGTGTCACACAGACATTCTTTGAGCATCACTTTAATTATTGATTAAAATGCAGTTGAGGGCCCAGACAACAAAGAGCTGAAAAGGAATAGCTTGGCAGAAAGTGAGAAGAAAAAAGAGGAGGAGCAGGAGGGGCAGTGCATGAATTATACATTTAGCCCCCAATCAGAGGTGCCTGCCTTATTTATGAGCATAAAGCCCGCACAGCTTAAGCCAGAATTTGTGCTTTGTCTGCTGTGGAATGCAATAGCAGTGCACTTAATACTTAATGACTCTGAAGTTTCACCCAGACACCACACACACACACACACACACACAGCGAGGCCTCCTTCTCTTACAGGTCCTCTGCCATCTCACGTTGTTATGTTCTGCAGGAGTCAGGAAATACAGTGGCTGTAACCAGAGCCACAGTTATCACCTACCTCTGGGCTCGGTTTACATTTCATGACAATTAGACTCAACAGGATGTATCCATCATGTGGGGTCAGATTGGTGATAAAGAGGCCGGCTGTGACGTGGCATGGGAAAGCAGAAACCCCTCTCAGAAAACGAATGCCCGGCGCATGATTTACTGTATTTACTCCCACACCATCACACTGAATAATGTGACGGTGGAGCGGAGTTGAAAGCGTGATCGCCTGATAAAGCACTTCCACTCATTCAACCCGTCCGTTGGGTTGATTTACAGCGGCGGTAATGAACTCGCGCTATCCGCTCGCAGGAGATGAAATGTGCATTTTCTGTCACAGCGACGTCGGTCACCGCAGATTGAGGAGATGGTAAACAAGATATAAGGACGTCCCCGTGGTGACCACTCAAGCCGTCTCAATCACTCCTCGCCCCAAATGAAATGAGACCTGGAGATTCTGTGTCAATGTAGGCCAACAACATGTAAAACACGCCACGCCGTTGAGGGGAGTAAAGCTGTCCTAATCCCATGCTGCAGTCACATTCCAGCACTATTTACACTTGTTTATTTGAGCCTTAGAAACACTTGAAATTCACTTATCCTACTTGCCCTCTCCAGCCTCCACCAACATTTCCTAACACCAGTTGTTCTTTCCAGTATCTCTGAACTGTACCACATACACATCGAGACTGGAGCTGCAATAATTGGTCATTCAATTAATTGTCAACTACTAAAAGAGACACCTACTTTGATTTGTCACTGTATCTGCTCTGGTTTGAGTAATCTTCTAAGAAAAAAAGTCAAAACTCTGATTCCAACTTCTAAAAAGTGAGTATTTTCTGGTTTCTTTACTCCTCTAGGACAATAAACTTTAGGAAACACTGAGCTACATTTTTTCCATTTTCTGACATTTTATAGAGCAAACATACCCTGTGAGGCCACTGAATTCACCAGACCAGGTGATCTTGCAAATGGCTGCTTCTCAAGAGGTTAGCATCGATGCTGCTATAGTACTGAAGGCTTTTTTTATTTTTATTTTTTATAACGGATAACATGTTTTTGATCTTCTACCAACTGGCTTTGGTAAAACCATTTGGCTCCGCTGGTGGTTTCACTCTCCTACAGTGGATCTTATTGGCTCAAATCAGCCTGTAGATTATTTGGCAGGTGATTTGTCCAATCACCTGCCATGTATATTTTTCAAAGAGAATGCCCTTTTCAAAACATTTTGCAGTAGATGGTTCTGCATAGGAGATTTCATCGTCAATGAAAATAATAATTAATTGCAGCTACGAAGCAGAATGATTAATCATTAATTGATTAATTGCTACTTAGAGTTTAACCAATTAAAAACCTATTAACTGATAGCCAGACATTGGCACAAATACATTAAAAAGTATCTTGTTATGACAATCCTCTTAAAGAACTCCTTGCAACTGTGGCTAGGTTCATAACTCTCTGTCAAATAGATGAATATTCTGAATTGGAAACAGGCACAAGCTCCAGCCTACATTTTGTTGATAAACGAGGTTATATAGAAGCTCAGCAGTAAACATCCTGCCAGCTCTCTGCTACTTCAACTCCGTCAAATGAACTGTCAGCAATTACCAGGCAAAGCAGCCCGGTACCTTGTACAACAAACTTTATATTGTTCCTGTTCCTGTGTTGTTTGTGTTGTGTTGTCTGTGCATGTAATCTCCACACTATTTTTGTGATATTTCATATCATTTACATTCAGCCTGTACTATTTCAGAACTGAAATACCAATAAAGAGATGTTAAAAAACATCTTCTTACAAATTACAAATGCTTGCCAATTGAACATGTGAAAATAAAGCACAAAATACTAGCATTAGAAGTCATATGTAATTAAAAAAAAAATACAAAAAAGACATTCTATCCAAACTGATTTGGCAATTAATTTAGTAATAATATCAATGTGGGTTGGATTTGGTTGGGCCAGTTGCTGAACAGCGACCAGCTGGAGCCAGATGCTAAACAGATTTAGCATCAGACATAGATCACGCCAGTACATACTGTGACTCCCTCGCCACTTACCTACTGATAATCGATTGTTAAGGCAGCCGACTACCTATTAAAGAAATTCCTTATCATTCGCATCCCTAGTTGCAGCCCTAATTGAGCCATAACATGCAGCCCAATAAAAGTGGTATTACACATTCTAATTGCTTGAAGTGATGATTGAATTCTCTTTTATGTTTTTCTGAAGCTGAGAACAAGGGCTTTACAAAAAGCAGGCAGATCTTGGCGAGCCGAGTAGGGAATTTGGGATTTCTGTTGATGTAGGAAACAAACAAAATGTCAAAAGGAGGCGGTTTTTCTTCATCTCTGATACCTGCTCTGGAAATCTCAAGTATAAATTGCTCCACTGGAGTTGTCATCTTCAAGTCAAAGGTGAAGAGAGCTGTCGATCACCGAGTCTTTGACACACATTCTTGAATCTCCGCCGTCCTGAAACTGTCACACACAATCTTCAGGATTTATCGGCAGGATGCAGCGGCTTTGAGGATAAATTGATAAGCCCACATCTGCTAAGTACATCAGCTTTAAGATTCTTACATTCTAATCTTTCCTTTCGTCTATGTGACTGTCTGCACGATTACTCTGGCGACGCCACATGAACGCAGGCCATGGACAAAGCCACGGAATCTTTTCTTGCCTCGGCACCTCTCAACATGTGAGCTCAGGAGAGGAAACGGACAGCACAGTCAACATGAAAAGGTGCGCTCCCATCTATGATATTCAGCCAGTCCATCCTCAGGATGAGCACAAACACTTGGACGACAGCAGATTGTCTCAGTGTGACTGGTCATTATTGCTCAAAGAGGATTTCACAGCAGCTTTGATTACATTAATCCTTCATGAGAATAAAATCCCTTCTGACAGGGAGAACATGTGAAATCTATGAACGCTTGATTATCCCGGAAATATAAATGGCTACTCTTTAAAAGGCCACCGTGGTCTGCGGGATCAATAAAAACACAGGTTGGTATGAGAGGGTGAGTGTACCTCTTCCTGGAGGGTTTCCTGGAAAGTTCATCACTCGCATACTGAACAGACAGCAGCTTCAGACTGCCGAGGAAGTCTAAAGTGCAGTTCCACGGCCTCGTCTCCTGTGGCCATGTCTTTGGGTTTTTCTTTTTTTTTTTCTTTCTTTGCTGTGGGGGCTTTTCATTCTCTGCCACCCACCATGTGAATAATGAGCTCCACAGATAGCAGCCAATGAAGCGACCCCCCCTTTAGCCAATGAAACTTAACAACCATGTCCAGATCAGGTCCTTCCTGCTGGGACTGACCAGCCCCGCTTCACACTCCTCCGCCACCCACACGCTAACACTCACACTGCCTCGAACTAGATAGAAGAGCACAAGAGGATAAGGCTTCAGAGAAACCGCACAAATGATCTCAGAAGTCTTACACGTATATGTGAAATTAGATAATCAATTAAACCAGCAAGGACTGGGTTTTTTTTGTTGTTTTTTTCAAATTTTACAATCCTGTTTAGCAGCCACACTTCAATTCAGACGAGCTTGACCCGCTTGACAGATTGATTTCTAGCTCGCTTTGAAGGTGTTGGGGCTGGTAATGTGTCCAACACAAGGAGGTGAGAGCAGTGTCTGGCCTCAACATGACCAAAAGGTGCTTTGAAGTCTGTCTAAGCGCCTAACAATCCCGGCCATGCCCGGCCGTAAACCTACTGCAAGCAGCACCCACTTCATCACATCTTTTCAGAGCGCCTCGGAATATACTACCTCCCGCCAAAGAAGAGACGGCCACACAAAAAGACTTGTAAACTGCAATGACACACCCGCCTCGAAGCTTCAAGCGAAAGTGAGATTTGCCCGCCGCGCTTCTGATTCTACTTTATAGCTTCAACTGACCCTTAAAAATCAACTAATGGGAAGTTCGACCGTTTTTTGTTTTTTTTCGGCGTGAGAAAACGTGGGGGTTGGTAGGAGAGCGGGGGGGGTTGACAGTGGGGCTTTTGAATGACACATAGTAGCATTCCTGTGATTGTTGTTCAGGCAAACAGCTCCAAAGCTTTAAACATGTGAAGACGAGGGCGCATGTAATCCTAAAGAGCAAACACTTCTTATTCTTGCGCTGGTAAGTGCGGCTCGGGGTGTTATTGGTGAGGAAAGAGAGCGCTCCGAGAGAGCCATCAGGGACACGCGAGACGTCCGTGAAAGAAGACGTGCACGACTCATTGCCGTCAAATGGTGACCAGACAAGGTTGCTTTCTAAAGGCGTTCCCTGTGGAAATAAATAAAGGGCAGGGATGTGGCTGGTGTAGAGAAATGAAAGGCAGAGACAACCCTGCTGAAGGATGTTAGATTAAAAAGTGCAGTATGTAGTTTTGGGGAAGGAATTTTTGATCAGGAGAGAAAGAGCTTCATAAACAAACTGACCTCAAAGGACAACAAAGTTTCATTCTGTTTTACTTTTATTTATATGTGGCGGCCACCTTTCTAGCTTCAAACAGTGTTCTGGGGACATTATTCTTTCTCTGAGAACAGTCTGTTTATTCAGTTATGGAATAAATTAATATTTCTGAGTTTGTATCATCACCTTATTCATGTTGTAAATCTTGAAATTCTGAGTTTTAATTTCTTCTTCAAAACTACTTTCACCAACCACCACTCTAATTCACTGAGAGTTCCAATGGAAGTTCAGGATATTCAGCGTGTTTACAAGAAAAATATTACACTTTCTTCCTCAGGAGCTGTAAGTGATGGACACGTTCCAATGACTCACCACAGGGCAAACTTATCCAGGCATAATGCACATGTCCTTTCCTCTCTTCCCTTCCCTGAGAGGAGTTTGATTAATGAAGCGCACTGCTTTGTTGCACAGCGGCATTTAGCTGCCTTAAGTCAATCCTAGCATTTGATTTTGGAGCCTGGATCACACCCATGGGGGAAAGCAATCCTTGCTAATATCAGCCGTGCTCTGAATGAGGAAAAGCTTCTTGGCCGCCTCAGCGCACGCACAAAATCTATTTTCTTTGCACCGGCAGAGAGAGCAAAAAAAATAAATAAAAAAGAAACACCCTGGAATTTTTTCAAACTTTCAGGGAACACGTCCAAACTTCTCGAGTCAGGGGAGCTCTAACAGTAGGGAGACAAAATGACAATGGCCTCATAGAAAATGCTGCCGACGCTGCTGCCTGTGTCTGTTCTCCTGGCGTCTCCCCCATGCTGAATGGAGTTTGTCTGCTGGTCCAGCGTTATGGCATGATAATGACTCCCCAGCTCTCCAAATGCCACCTCGCTGTGCACTGACGAGAGGGGGCAAGCAGGTTAATTACCATGACAATGGGGAATGGGGACGCTGGGAGCGGGGGGGTGCTAACTCCGGACACTGCATACGAGATGACCGGGATGACTTTCTCATCAAACGGGACGCTTTGATTTCCTAAAACGCGGACAGATGGACGGGGTCACAGCATCTTTGTCTGATTATTAGGCGGCCCTTCCTCGCATTTTCTTCACAGGCAGGGAGCCCTCTGTTACTCTTTAACAGAGCTCTGGGTGGACAAGCCTTCTGCCCTAACGCACTCCCCGGGAGCCGCTGCCTTTGTCTCTCTGTTTGAGTGTGTGCTGTTCATGAAGTGGAGAGGCTAATCAGTGGCTGTAGAGCTATTCACAGGGAACCACTGTAAAGCATGGGCCCATTTGGTACGATTGTTAGAGCGGCCACAATAGCTCCATGTTTTGACAGGCTGCACACTGGCCCTGAGTGTGCACTCGAGTCATTGACGTGGCTGTGAAGTGTGGTAATGTTTGCTACCAAAATATTGACTTCTGGCCGCAAATTAAACCTCAGCGCCGTGCCCTGGCCGGCGTCCTGAATGGCTGAACAAAAAAACCGAGGTTACAATTAAATTAATTAAATTCAGGGAGCCCCTTGAAACTACTCGGAGCAGCAGAGTGGCAGAGCAAACCTGGTAACACAGCAGTAACACAAGCACATCATTATTTTTAGAGGGCTTACATCAAATCCAGCCTCATTTATTTACAGCCTACAAGTAGGATCAAGAAGTCCTAACTGACACGCTTGTTACAGCACAGAGAACAAGAAGTCCATTAAAAAGTTTTTGGGGCATTTTCAGACTTTCAGCAATGTTAGCTGGTTGATTATGAAAACAGTCTGCTGTGCCGGGACTCACAGCCAGCAGAAGGCTTTTTTCAAACGTAAAACACTGCCGAGTGACTGAGGAGCAACCGGTGCCAAGAACCGATGTTGGCCATCACAGTGGAAAGGAGAGAAACAAGTTTCACAGCATTATGGTGAAAACAACGGAGACCTGCCTTCTTAAGTGAATAAAACATGGGCTTTAAAGGGATAGTTCACACAAAAATGGAAAAAAAATTTTTCCCAGTTTCTCCTCTTACCTGCAGTGCTTATTATCTGTCACAACAAGCATGCCATGTGCTGATTGGCTGGGATGAACTCCTTAGGTATTGAAATTTGGAATCGAACAAGGAGACATTTTTCCAAACTCGATAGCATCGGATCAGTTCGGTCAGTGCCATGAAAGTATTGTAGTTCAATACCCGTCTCTATCAGCTGTAGATATCTGCCTTTTCTACAATATAATGGAACTAGATGGCGCTCAGCTTTTTGTGCTCAAAATGTCTTTCTACAAATAATGACCAGGTAATACAAGATGATCTAAAGACCTTGTTGTGGTCACACTTCCTTCTGTGTAGTGATGCACTAGAAAGAAAATAGTTCCCACATGACACCCACCAGAACAACGTCAGAAGATTATCTTGAAAAACCAGACCATGATTCTCTGTAAAAGAGACATTGCAGTTGCGTTTTTCCCAAATTAACTTTTTTTCAGCGCTTTGAGTCACATACGTCGAGTCCCATCTAGTTCCATTATATTTGAGACAAGACAAAACAATTCAGGACATCTCTACTGCCTGTACTGCCTCATACCAAAACAATCTAGACGGATAAATGGCACTACAGGCAAGAGGAAAGATATGCACTTTACCTCTAAACACACCACAGAAGTTTTAAAATGATTTAAAAGACAAACTTAAGCGGATTGTGCTTTGCCTTGAGCTGCTTCAGTCACCACCTGGAGTTCAACAATAGAGCTTTACAATGAGAAGAAACACAACATAACAACAGCTCACGATTTACGTACAGTTGAGGAAACATTTAGCGGCGTGACAGAACAGCATGTTGTTAACATTTGCTTATTTGGCGAGGGGGGGGGGCACCTATACATTTGCAGATGTAGTAGAAAGCACAAAGCACAATAGCTCAGCTGTGGTCCAGGCGAATGCAAATTGTCAAGGAAACAATTTGAAATTCAAAAAAGGGGAATTTAGAAATCAGGCACAAGGGGTCATTCTGTGAGGACGCCGATACTCGACACTGATTGTGATTAATATGTACAGCGAATGTAAGGCCGTGTTAAGTAAGCATGAGAAGAAAAAAAAACTGCATTTTCCTATTAATCACCATCACTGCAGTGCTGTGATTGGCCCAGATACTCGGCATGCATTCCTCTATAGGCACAACAAAGTCTGAGGTCTGTGGAAAAAACAATAAATACAGACAAGGACTACATGTAATGTGTCATCACCTAGGCAATAACACATACTTCCTACATACTTTTGTCTTTTATTTAGACAACACACGCCGTCCGTGTCCTATTTTGAGTCCTCATGGGCTAACAGCATTAAATCCTGCTTTCACGGTCCGTGTGTGAGGAGATGAGACCCTTGGACAGCCACAGAGAGCATTGTTTAGATTTCTGCTTGGACCTCTGCTAGCGTATCATCCTTCTTATTTCAGCTCCATAGTGTTCCCCGTCTACAGTCTATACACCACATCTACGCGGCCCTTGTCAACAGCTCCCGGAGAGTCTGATAGAGTATGTCAGCGCCATCTTTTTCAGAGGAGCCTGTCAACGCCAGCTTTGTATCAACCCTCTTTGGGACAGGGCACAAAACACAAACAAGCCCTGCGGGAGGCGTAGCGTAGCGCGTCGGGACCAAAATTCCAAAAAGCAAGAGGGGGGAGAAAACAATCACGCTTTGCGTTCATAAGCCTCTTCCAAACTTATTTAAATCGCGTCCCATTTACAGAAGCAAATGGGTATCAATGAAAGCAGAAGCCATCTAGTAAAAGACTCGCTGAAGAGAAAAGAGTTTCTTTCATGATAGTCTATGTCAACAGCTCTCGAAGGTTCTCTTCCTGCAGGCATGACAAAACTAGTCCTGTCGTGACTCGCGCACTTTATGCTGTATTATCCTCTAATAATGAGGCATGTATGTGGCATGCGTCTCATTCATGAAAGACGGGAAACCGCATTACCTTGGAGCACTGCTTGTGATTCTGGCACCACACCAAGGATCCATTATTCTGTGAAAGAGAAGGAAAAAAAACATCAGAGACATTGAAAATAATCAGTTCATCGAATGAATGAATACGCAGTTTTGATTCCTCTTCCATCCCCATCCTATTTTGAGTTACAATAGTGCTAACGGCAGACAAATCTCAAAAACAGACTCCAGAGTCAGCTTTTGCTTCCTGAGTGCCTGTAACCTAAGCAGGAAAGAGGGGTCAACGGCACCAGAGCCAGGGCAAACCTCTGGTCAGTTTCAGCAGAGCACGGCGATCTCCAGGCCTGTTTGATCTCTCAACAGACGTCCCCAAGGCCGCCGAGGTGGGAACTGATGTCAGCACTCCTGCCTGGACTGCAGATACTGCCAATTTCCTCTAATTGCTGTGGAAGTGCCACCTTCTGCGCTCAGACAAGGCAAACATTTGGCCCTAATAGTGCTGCGTATTTATAAACCCCTCTACGTGTAAATATGAGAGTTGTCGAGCGGAGGGCCGTTGGGGGTAAATGGCTTGTGCAAGTGGTCATTTCCTGAATTCCATTAGGGCGGAGAATTATGCTGTCAGCCTCTGCAAACATAATTGTGCTTGGATGGCGCAAGTGCAAAGCTGGTGCTTCAGAATAAACGACTGGCAGGATCAACATGAAAGAGGCGAAATGTTTGAATGTGATGAGCGACAGAAAAAGGGACGCTTAGGTCAATCTGTGAAACTGTTTCTTCCCATATAGCACACATACGCTCCGTCTACGACTTTGCCTTTCCAACGCATCTCACGCTGACGTCAGGGAGATGTATATGTGCTATTGGGGTTATAAACACATTTAGCAGACACAGGAAAACATTAAAACAAATTTGGAGTTGAGTGTCTGTCCACTTCATGATTGTGAGGCAGATTATTCATTTTTCTTTTTGCTCCATTTTTGGTGTCTACCAACTCTAAATTACCAACGCAAATTATTTACTCGGGAAATAGCTACGCTATGTCAGCCAGCTAATCGCCAACTCTGATTGGCCGCTGTTGGGTGGGCAGGTACAGCCATTTCTTTAATCCCTTTGGCTAACTTTCTTACAATAATTCATTAGTTGATCAAAAGAAACTGAGTGGCCAAATATTTTGGTTATCAAATAACCGTTTTTATTTTTCAAGCAATGATGTCAAGGATGTGATGCCTTTCTTTTTTCATTTAGGACAAAATTGGTGTTCAGAAACTGTTATCGAAGTCAAGGTATCCGTATTAGCACTGACATTTAGATTCCTTTAACCATACCCAGCCGTATGGGCACGTTGATGAGCATTTTTCAACCTTTAATGGCATCATATTAATTGCATAATTAATAATTTGCAGAAAAACTAAGCTAAGTTAGCTGCAGTTGAGTGAACCACAAAAGTTATATGCAGGCCATAAAAAACAAAACAATAAGCTAAATGACGCCCAAAAGCTGCACAGAGCTGAGGGTTTACCACCGCAATGGACATTTGGTCCATTTTAATCATAAGAATATTGATTCTAGCTGCTTCACTTTCCTGCTGTAATTCTGGATGCGTTATAAAGAAAATCCAATGCAAATATTCTCAATGGAGCCTTTGAGCTTCATTAATGGATTCCGTCCGTCGATGACCTGGATCTGAGCTTCACTACTGGAACTTCCCAGCACTTCTTAATGAAAGCAATGAAGCAGTAGGATCCAGCCAAACTTTCAGGCTCTGAAGGCAAAAAAGTCTGCTTAAGTTCAATGTCAAGTTCAAAGCCTTTTCCCACAATGTAATCCAGAAGAAATTTCCCATGAGACCTTAGGAGAGAACTTATCATTAAAGGGTTTTAATTTGACATCCAGTACCAGTAAGTGCTATGCTTTTAGTGTCAAGGATAATGGTCAAATGGCTTCAAAGGAATCCACGATTGTATGGTCGTGTCTTAGGAGAATAACTTCAACGCGAAAAAAAAAGTACAGATAAGGAAGAAAAATGTATGAACCGCAGCACCAAGGAGAATTGGAATAGTTTGATTTTGTTGGTGGAAATGAGTGCGAGCTTGGCTGACGAGTTCAGTGTGCATCAGCAAGTTTTCTGTGTAATAGAGCATCTTCACTCTTCTTGGCCGAAAGTTGATTAAAATGTGAATTATTCCTCTATCAAATGATTCAAATCCTTGTGGAGATCGCTTACTTACAAAAAAAATGCGACCGAGCCAAACCCCCTGTTGGTAACACGCTGTAAATAAAACCTTGACATTTTCGCTGGCAGCCAATGCCTCGGGGGTAATTTATACAGATTGTCACAACTCTAGACCATGTCCTAAATCATCAATCCTGTTTTTGACACCTTTCTTCGCCCATCCATCAGTGGCGACAGGTCCAGATCCACAGAGGAGCTAATTTTGCTGTGTGACAGCATCACTGTAGCAGAGAAGCTCAGCAGGATGTTGCCCCAGCTGTCCAGGCCTGACCCCACCATGTCAGGGACCAACGGGGGAATAATTATAGGTCAGGACTTCATCCCTTTGACTCACCATGACATTCCTCCGCAGTCTGAACATTATGCAGTGCTGAGGACAGTCAAGGACTCAAGTAAATGAATGCTTTCAAGATATCTTCCTGAGTTACTGGCAGGTCAAGGAGAGGAGAGCAGACAGTGGTCTACAAATGTGACGCTAAGGTGAACTTGCTGCTTTGCAGTGGAGTCATGTAAACAGGGAATTTATCACGGAGATGCATTATGGCGGTTGTCAGCTGAGAAGTTGGAGCAGGTGGCCAGGGGCGTGTTGTATTGTCTAGACAACTGAGGGAAACATGGACAAAACCCCTTTTATCTACCAGGACAGCATTCCACCTTTTGAAAATGGGAATCCTTTGTTTCCTACGAGGCTCTGATTTGGGTTAAATGGATCTCAGGTTACATCGCAGAATTGCTTTTGAATGGTGTCCGATCTTGCCTATATGTTTAGCAGCATTAAAAAGGTGCACTATGTGGGATTGGGGAAGAAAATGTAATCAAAAGAGAAAGATCTTCATGTTTTATGCCTAAACAAACTAAATAACCAACTTACCTTAAAGGACACTGCAATTTCATACAGTTTTACCTCATTTATATTTGGCGGACCCCGCCAACCTTCTAGTTTCAAACAGTGTTCTGGGGACCTTATTTCTCTCCGAGAACAGCTTGTTTGTTCAGTTATGGATATAATTAATATTTCTGAGTTTGTATTATTACCTCATCAATACTGTAAATACCAAAATTCCGAGTTTGAATTTCTTCTCCAAAGCTAATTAGCGCCCCTTCAAAGGAGCAGTTGCATTAAATCTTTAAAGGTTCAGTTTTTGGGAAGAAATTTTAATCAGAAAGAAAATGAAAAATCTCCATTGATCGTTTATTGAGTTTAAACTTGAATATCAAAGTGTTTTCTTTTAAAGGACAACACAGCTTCATACTGTGTTACTTTGTTTATATTTGCTGGACCCTGCCACCTTTCTAGCTTTTAACAGTGTTCTGGTGACCTTATTTCTTTCTGAGAACAGCTTGTTTATCCAGTTATGGAATATACAAATATTTCTGAGTTTGTATTGTTACATTATCAATACTGTAAATATTCAAAAACAACATTGTGCGCCCTTAAAGTACTGAAAGATACCATAGCTACATTTCTGGTTAACAGGACGTAGGACTTCAAAGGACAGACTGGTGTCTCTGTGTCAGCCTAGGGGTCCTCAGTCTACACCAAAATAACTGATCCTTCAGGGCACACATGCAGCACTAAAATAAAGGAGCCTAAAGATTTAAGCTTCGGCTTGAGTGGGTGTGAGGGCTGTGGTCACTCTGCTCATCAATTATTCACTTTATATGAATTATTTGACAGGCGCTCTGAAAGTGAGCTAATGCGCTGCTTAGCGCACATCCAATGTTAACATAGAAGGGTGTTTCAGGGATCTCAAACAACACTGGTGTAAAGTTGTCTCCACTTTAGGAACGGAGCCTATTTGTCAAGTGAGGTAGCTCGGGGTGTAGCAGAGATTTACTGACAGGAGTGTCATGGTTTAAAAGCATTTACGGAGAGGTGAGGCCAAGCTACATAGACCCCTATTCATCCGCTGTCTTCGCTAATGAAAAACTCCACACATGAGACGATCACTGGCCGGGGCTTGATTCCACCGCACGTTATTTAATATCAAAGGGCGAAAACAAGGGTGACATGGAAAAACTACTTTCCAATGTTTTCCTTCCCCTCGCTTGAAACACAAATCTCTCAAGTTAGATGCTCAGACTTTTCTCTGCGGCACATTAGAAATGAATGACTGAATTTAAAATGTTGGAGTTTTATTGCTTTGAATGTAATAACAAGACCTCATGGACACACCTTGTTTTTGGCTTCACGGGTCCCCACATAAATAATCCACTACAAGGCTGATGCTTTCAGAATACATTATTGCACAGGGCTCCCAGCTCGCTCTTAATATTTTAAAGTGTCCAAGGCTAATATTTATGGTTGGGTGTTCCCCTCTGTCTATTGTGCCGGGGTGACAAGTTCCCCAAACGTGGAGTAAAATGTCAATAAATCTGTATTTGGAAATACTATTACATCAATAAATCTACAGTTGCAATAAATCTGACAACCTATGGACGACCTGTGGGCTTCCCAGCCCTGCAGCTCTGCCCTTGTTTCCATTTCACACTAATTCATAGTTGCAACAATTAAAACAAAGTCTCGGATTTTTTCTCGGATTCAGCCACATAAAAAGGGAAAGTCGCGTGGGTGTTCATAACATCTGCAAGCGCTAAATTCTCCAAGTATCGTTCCAGTGTTCACAGAATGATCGTATTAAAAAAAAGCTGATATGAAAACCAGAGGTTTTAAATTCCAGCTGCAGAACGTGTTAAGAGGACAAATTGTCTCTTGTACCGTAACCAAAATAAGTAGTCTGAATAGATTACTAGATATTGAGTAGACACTGTAAAATATTGAGAAACAGTAGGCGAAAGTCACTGCTTTGACATGCAGCCCAGACATTTCATTTCCATGAAAATGGAAAGTGTTGTATGTCTTGGTTTCCCTATCGAGTATTGAATGACCCCTGAAGGATGTCCGAGTTGAATTAGGAGGTCTGTCGTCTCAATCATAGGAGTGGAGCTCCGAGCTGCCTGTCCGCCTGTAATAAGATCTCCCGGAGGAAGCAGATCCACCTGTAGGTTGTGCTGACTGAGCATGCTCCAGTGTTGTGGCAAAAGCACATGAGAGCTTATCACATTTAGCGCAAATTGGGTGCCGGCGTTTAGCAGGAAGGTGACCTCGACGGAGCAGCATCGGCAGCTCAGCGTGCATCCTCTGCATGCCTATGAGGTGTGATGCTGGCATTTATTGGCAGGGCCAGGGGGTAGAGGGCAGGGTGGAGGGAGGAGGAGGGGTGGAGGTTGGGTCCATATGTTTTTGCAGCTGACCAGACCCCCCATTTTCACATGAAAGGCCTGTGCATAAGACAGTCCTTGCAGATTATCAACAATTGCCTTTCTATTCTTAGACCCAGGCTTGCTCGGGCAACCTTTGCTTATCACTCACCAGGAAAGCGCTCCACAAAACACCCCCCTCTCATTTTCCCCTCAGACTCTGAGGCTCTGCAGTCAATTATGTAGACTATTAGCCGCTCATTAGAGGTGGGACTTCCATCACTTATTTGACTTCTCAGTCAGCTGGTGACTAATTCGATTCCCAAACTTTGCAGCAACATACCCTTGGAGTCTTCTCAAAGCAAATCCACCAACTGCACTTTGCCAAGTTGTGAATTAAGGAACACTGTTTTCAATCTGTGTTCTTTGGAAGCGTGGCGCTGCCTTTTTAATTCCAGCTAAGCACATTCATCCCTCACCCCAGGTGTATAATGTCCGTTAATAAAACCGCAAAGTCTCTCTGTCCGCATGCATCAAGACCCGCCACACAGGATCAATAAGTGCTTTCAAAGTCAACCGAATTGGTGACAAAGAAACAAGAGACTGAACTCTCAACTAATTGCAAATTTACCTTGCGCCGCAGTGTTTCCTGACAATTAGGGATTCATTAATGCACCTTGAGAAAAAAGACGAGCCTTGCAAATGCAAATGAAGCCCCAGTATGAAAGGCGGCCAGCACCAGATAGATAGCTGGTGAAAAGGGGAGCAGAGGGGAGAAGGATCAGTGACCGGGGGTCCTTTTCTCTGGAGTCCTGGGAGAGAACAGTGTGTCCAGTGGAGGGTGAAAAACAACTTCTGATAGCACACATACCAAATCAGGCAAAGGAATACAGCTAATTTATAAAACAGGGTGTGCATCACAGCAGCGGGCTCTGCGGGGACCCTGGTAGAAAAAAAAAATTCTCCCTGTGAATATGTAAGGCAGTGGAAAGACAGATGGCTTAGAAGTAAGTGGGCAGCAGAAAAAAAAACAAAAAACACCAGGGTTAAGTCCATCACATTCACCGTGACAGAAATCTCATTTTTAAAAAGCAAAATGAATGGACACTGGCACAGCAGAAATGCGCCTTTCAATCGGAAAAACCCGTGTGTCAATTAGATTTTTTTTAACCAACTCTACACACTTGTGATATGCAGGTAATGCATGTGGCAACTTTGCGGTGAACTCAACCCTCCATGTAGATGCTCATATCTGCAACTGGTGCCTTTTTTCATTATTATTCTGGTGACACTCGAAAAAGATCTCACTCGTTCCTGACAGAAGAAACGTTGAAAAAGTATTTCAGCACCATACTGTCTCCTCAAAATGAGCCGAGGAGAAACAGGTTAGACTCATGTGGGGTTGGCTCGGCTGCTCACACGCGCTCATTCATCAATAAAACGCACACAACAGCGCCTTTTTTTTTTTTTTATCCCCTCGGTTTTGTTTTTGTTTTGTTTTTTTCTGGCAGAAGTTGGGGAGTCCTGCGGCCGCATGCTCGTACCTGCGAGTGCTTGAAGAAAGCGGAGATGCGGGTGATGTGCAGGCTGAGGCATCTCGAGGCGCATCTCGCTCGGTAAATGCTGGCAGTGAAGAAAGAGTCGTCCTGCTTCCTCGCGCACACACTTCCCGGGCTCGTTAACGCCGTAATCCACAAGCACAGGGTCACGGACGCGCTCAGGCTCCTGGAAAACATGCTCCCCGCCGATGTGTATTTAATCCCTCCACGGATCGGACAATACTGCGTGCGGGCTCCGCCGGAGAAACTAAAGAAACTTCAATTATACACTGGGGAGGAGTCACGGGCTCACGGGCGCCGCCATTGGACGAGCCGGCGATGAGTGACGGGCACGAGGAGCGTTAAAGCAGGTAGACCGCTGCTGCTGCTGCTGCTGCAGAGTCCCACGGAGCACACCGCTCAGACAGCAGGGGCAGGTTGTCCACAAAGCAGGAGGGGGGAAAATGTGGGTGGGTGTGCGGATGCAAATCATGTCCTGTAATCATAAATTATAACAGAACGAGCTGAATAGAAACAGATGAGTTTTTATGTTAATCACATAATAATCTACAGCAGATAAATCCAGAACCTGGCTGTGGAGTGCACAAGTTGCCCTGTTAGACTAATGTTTTTATCAATGAGCACATTGTCTAGTGGTAATGACCGTTTATCTGTCACCTAAACATATACGCAAAAGTTGGGTGGACTCCCAACAAACTCATTAAAGGTGCACCATGTAAGAGTTGAGGTTGAATACATTTAAAACGTCACTAAAATCATCAACAGAGTGTGAAAGAATAACAGTCTTGACATCATGACAACTAGCTAACGCAAGCTCCAGTTAGCAGCAGTTACTGGTTACTATGATATGCTGCCCCCGACTTCTTTTTAATATTAATTCAGCAAGCAGCTGATATTTACACAGTGCACCTTTAAATGAGGGATGGTCAGAATAAAGGCAGTAGAGATAGACAGCATTTGCGAGTTCCCTGTCACAAATTGTCCCCAACTGTATGGGAATCCTACATTCCCCCTAATGCATAGCAAATCATCACCTACAAGCGCCCACTCCATAACTGTTTGTGAAGCAGGCATTCTGATATGAATTAGAGTCTATAGTCTGATCTGAGATAACCCAGATGACATCACTGGGGTTATTTTTTCAAACTTTAGAAAGCTCCTTCCAGCGCCACTGAAGACTCACATGTTTTCACAGGCTGAGTTGATGTGTAAAATTGGCAAAGTGCCCATTTAATGCATATGATGTGTTCACAGGTTTCAGTTTAGTGTAATAACAGACATACAACACATTTTTTTATTGCTGTTATATTTGGGAAATGGCACTTTTGTGCTTATTTAATGTTGGTTGGCTGGTTGGTTTGTGAGCAGGATTACATAAAAACTACTAATCAGATTTCCATGAAAGTTAGATGAACGATGGGCCTGCGTCTAGAATAGACCCTATTAGCTTTTGGTGCAGATCCAGATAAAGGGACAGATCCAGGAATGTTTCCTTTATTTCTTTATCTTTGCGTTTCTTTGCTCAGGAAATTATGCACAGATCTTGATGAAAAAATCTGGTGTGTTTCAGTGGCTGGTATCTATGACTGAATACAATTTGATACAGATCCTAGATCTATAAGCATTGATTATGGTGAAGAAGTTTTATGTGATACAAGGCTATCAAGTTTCATATTGGATTGGGCTGAGTTCAATTAAATAGAACAGGTATCCTCTCTACTGACTTCATTTCTAGTTCATTCGTGTATTTAATTTGCTTCCATCGTTTCATTTATTAATTAATTTCTCCCTTTGCCTTCATAAAATACCCCAACAATACACCGAAACATCAAGTAGGCCTATAGTTAGCACACACCTGGCTACTGTATGAGCAGGAGGGTTAGACCTACTGCCATCTACTGATGACACAACTCATCAGAAATGTGGAGAGGCCAGCTCCTCTATATCATACCCCTCACATATGGCCTTGGTGAAGCTTGCCAACATCCCAGGGAAGCCCTTTCGCCTTCAGCTCTCGCCTCCTCAGTTTAACAGTAGCTTGGAAAAACAATTCGACTTGGAAAACTATTAAAACCATCCTGCCTAAATTCCTCAAGATGGACTCCCAACTTCTGGCATCATTTCATAGCCTCAGGTGTGGAGAAAATATGACATGTAGGAAAAGCTTGAAATCCTCGCTATTTATTGGCATTAAAGAGTGAGTATTTAATTAGAAAGTTCCCTCGAGGGGTTTACAAGACACTCAGTGCTTTTGTCAGCTCATGGAGTACTTCCCTGAACCCCATTACAGCAGCAGCATAATGAACTTTTATAGGTGTTGCTCTTAAACTGTGTGCAGAGTGGGAGTGGAAGCACACTCACACACACCATCATTAGATTTGGCTTGAGTCGCCATCTTGCCGGGGGCCAATTATAGATTGTGCCAAATAGTTCGACCCATGCCCCTCTGCTGGAATGGTAATATGCCCATATTAGCACGTCCGGAACCGAATATAGCCTCTTTACGACGGGGATCATGAAATCATACTCTTTAATTCCCATGTCATTCATGAATACCTAGCATCCTGTATGATGAGGGTTAGCAGACCGCTGTAATGACAGCAACAGCCTGCTACAGTTTGAGTGTGTGTATCATACAAATCATCTCACAGCTCTCTAATGATAAGATGGATGTGCGATCGTTTCCCTGGTGGTCTCAGACACACAATGTAACTCGGGGTGAGAGATCCCTTGCCACTCTTAAAACATTTAAACGCGGATGTCTGTGTACCTTAAAAAACGGCATAATGGCTTAATTTGTTGGCTTATTACAGCCATGTGTGGCGGGGGGGGGCGGGTTTTATGGTGTGCAGTGAAGGAAACACACTGTCTGTGTGCGGTCCTGATGTCTCCTGCAGCCTGTGGGACACGTATCCCTCCGACGCCATGCTTTCATTGACTGGGAAAAGCCTCTGCCAATTGTGAACTCCAGCTATTAAGATATCAAGATAGGGCATACGTGCTTGTCTGACCGGATTTCATCTCGAGCTCACGTCCCTGCTTTCATTCACACCTTTGTTTTCAATGAGTCATCATTAACAACCGATGCAAATAAACCCATGTGTACGTAAACCAGCTCACAATCCAATAAAACATGTACCTACAGAAACATGCAGTTCTTGTGTTTTCCTGCATCAGTGCACCCAGTCGTCATGACTTCGTGATTGCTCCACATTTACCCCAGTTTTCAAGCTTAATTTGCCCCGTCTCACAAAAGTTACATCAGCAGTGGCGGACTCAGGATGTTTGAGGGCCACCACATGTATACAGGGGGGCCACTAGTGCACAGAAAGTTGTGTTATATTTATAGTGAAGAGAGGGTGCTTCACTGTGTTTTGTCCACTGGAAGGGCGCCTGAGAATGCAATTTATCATGTGGGCATCCAAGAGGGAACATGGGGCTCCGCCTGCAACCCACCAGTAAACATCAGTGTGAGACAGCCAACCAACATCCCCAGATTCAGTCCTAACTAGGAACTGATCATCACCTTTACGTTGGAAGTGTTGTTCAACAGCACTCAGCCCTACGGCGGTGTGACAGGGGACCATCTGCAGCCCCAAGAAAAACCTGGTCTCTCTCATATTATCTGACAAAAGGCATCTCAAAAGACAACACACGCCGGTATCGGTTTTCAGCCTGCATGCTCCTGAGAAAAGAAGGTGTGTGGCGATCAAACACTTTGAGTATCTTTGATCTCTAAAGTTGCAGGTGGACTCGGAGTTCACAACTTTGATGCAAGGCCCCCCCAGCCCCGAATCAGAGGAGAGCGGCTTTTGTTGCGAACAAATAGCAAACAAAAGAGAAGATTAGCTCAGACAGAGGCGGTGTTTTCCAGCATGGATCATTGAAGGCTGAACAGAGAGCGCGATAATCGTGTAGATGCACGTCAGAGTAGGTTCTGAATTTAACTTGTTTCTTTTCTTTGCAACCATGGACACACAGTGTGTTAAGAAAGGGCTCACAGAACAAAAGGGGCACATAGATATTTCAAACAGTGTTGCATTATGTAAGATTTTATTGTTTTCAGAGGTTCAACACCTGCTACAGAACAGGTTGATGCCTGCCAATGGACGAGACGGAGAGTTCAAAGATTTCACGTTCGTTCTGCAGCCAAAACTCTGAGTCTATAATCCCAAAAGTCATGACGTTATCGCTGCTTCATCTGCACAGGCTGTGATCTCATACAAATTAATTCTCCAGTTTGTTACTAACAAAATGCTTTTGGTAAACCGGCAGCCAGTGTTGTATAAAGAACACATGGTCTGTCTCTAAGACCAAGTTTCAAGAGTGACATCACTGTAACGGATATCTTCCACAGTGTCATCCACCAGGTAGAGGCAGCGAACACTGAAGTATCGCCTCAATCCTCACTGCGGCGGCCGCGTTTGATTGAACACCTTTCATCACCCGCCAAGTTGAGAAATCGCTATTCCTCTTCCTCTTTTGTTCCTCTTACCAAGTCAAATAACATGTCATGGCAAGACACTGCCTCACTTGCAGGGCTTCAAATGATGGCAGTAGATTAAAAAGTTCACCCGGCCTTCTGTCATATTCCTGCGATTTCGCCCGAGATAAGTGGAGCAGGCTGATTTATACTGCGAGCATCTTAAAGGTGCAGTATGCAGCTTCGGGGAGGAGAAGAAAAATCTTCATTGACTTATTTTTTGTGCTTAAACGAACTCGATAAACAACTCTTTTTGTGTTCATGACTGAATAAACTGAATGAACGAAGTGATTTTCAAGGACGACACAATTCATACTGTTTTACTTTATATTTGGCGGACCCTGCCACCTTTCTAGCTTAAAACAGTCTTCTAGGGACCTTATTTTTGTCTTAAATATCGTTAATAATATTTCTTCAAATTTCTTATCCAAACATATTGCCCCTTTAATTATTCTATTCCATTAGAATTTTTTTCTTAACACTGAATGTCGATATGTGAGCCACCGGTAGGATAGTTTTAAAGATTTACAGTGTGCTCCCTAGTATCTATACATCGATGTTGCTCTTTTATTTTGAGCTTTGCCTTCACGCCCGGGACGCCTGCACACTGCCATCCTTTCACATGACCCCATGAGTGACTGGTTATGTCCCCAAACTAATAAAAAAAAACAGCATGCGGGAAATGTTTTTCTGTCTCACTGATAAAACCCCTTCAGCTCTACAGTCCCTCTTTTGTCTATTCATGATTTTAAAAAGTCTATTCACTCCTCCTGTCTAACGTTCCCTCTGAAAATATTTGTCTTGTATATGAGGTTTGGGGAAAAAAACCTACTTGGCGTGGAGGACTTCTAAATAGATGTCCTGCATGAAATATTTTTCTTCTTTCACCATGTCCCGAAAAACAATGCGGCGTTGTGCAATAGTCCAGTACAAGCTGTTATTCACATATAAGCCACCCACTCAGAGTTACATTTTCGGTTCAGACAGTAATGGTTGACTGACAGCTGAGTGTCCCTCGGTGGTCGTCAGCAGCACCTTTTCTACAGAGCGTGCTGGTGTTTATTTTCAGATTGGATATAATAGGCCTGAGAGGAGACAGGGAGGATGGGGTTATGAAACAGCATCTATTCACATTTTGAGGACAGAAAAACATGTAATCCAAATGAGGATGATCTCAGTGCTCATGTACCACATCGCAGCACTAGATGGCAATGTGTCCACAGGCAAATCTTCAGCCAAGGCTCAAGCGCTTTGAAACCTCTCCCCTTCTCTTCCTCCCTCTTTCCTTTTCTCACATTATTTTCCAGGAGATGATCCAGCATTAATACCCAACAATGGGGAATTTATCGGGAGGATTTTGTCCTCTCGTCTGAGGCAAACAATTATCAGATATGATGGAAAATAGAACACATTTTGAGACTCAATGTAATCTCCCTTTCTCTGTGTCTGTCACGCACATGAGCATGCACACACACTGACACATTTGGATGTTTTTTTACACACAGAGATACATACACACGAGTCTTACCAAGCGAGGCAGAATTTATCTATGTTTTATAACCTTAATTGGTAGGTAAATGTTTGCCGGTGGTAAAGCTCTTTGAATCATTTTACATATCAGATCACGAGGTGCCTGACATCTCCATGTGAATGACTTTTATCAGGATGTGTGATAACACAGTTTGTTCTTTCCTGCCTGTTATACAACCCCATGATTCTCAGCCACATGTAAATCCCTCCACGCTTCTTCATGTCATCATCATTTATTTCCAGAGGGAACAGGGAGAACCATGACAGTGTTGTTCAAATGTCATCCCCTGAACCTGGAGGTCAGGAGAGTGATTATGTAGAGTGACATGCCACAGTGTTGTATTGGGTGTCTAGCTGAGCGGAGGCCCATTACGCAGCATTATGTTGCTATGACAAAGCAGGAGGCTGAAACCAGTGATCCACTGAACGGCAGACATGCCCATCCCCCAGCCTCTGAGCGAACAATACAATGTCACTGGGAGATCACAGCTCCTGTGAGAGGCTCCATACAGTAGGAATGTTTTCAAAGTTATACTCTCAAATAAGTCCTATATTTTCAGCAAAGCTCACCAGCTCAGTTTCCATTGATCTATTTTGAATTTAGGAGATCAAATCAGAAATAAGTCCACTTGTTTTTTGGTGTGGACATTTTTGTGTTGACCCTTATATGGTCCATTTGGCCTCACCATGAATACAAAGACAAATTAGTGTAACGCATAACAAAAGTGAACAGTTTCATTATCAGTAAAACAGGGAGAAGAGATGATGCAAATATTTGTGCATAAGGGATTTGAAGCATAACTCCACCATCATGCCATCTAATTAAATTACTGAATTAATACATTGTGATACCGTGCAGGAATATTTAGAATGCATCACATCTTAATTACATCCTGTACAATTGTCTCCATGGAAACCCATCAGAGACGTTTTTGTGCCATGAACCACTTCAACATCAGCATCAACCATTTTTAGCACACGGTGTGGATGTGCCCAAGTATAAGATGTATTTTGTCTCCTATGTTTTTATGTTTTATGTTCTATTTCTTTTCATGTACAGCACTTTGTCCTAGCTATGGCTGCTTAAAGCGCTTTATAAATAAAGTTGAGTTAAACGATATACAGCTGAAGAAGTTATTGATTTAGTCCAAATGATCGAAACGACACTTAAATATATTAACCGCATTGATGAATATCAGCTATCTATTAGTAGGCCAATATTTCTTGGCTTGGAGGTGGTGGCAACCAGAGTTTTATACAAATTAAACAAATATGATATAAAATGTTTTAAAAATGTTTTCTTTGGTAATTTGTTTCCCCCTGTTTCCACTCTTAATGCTAAGCTAACAGGTAGCTCCCTCCAGCATTGCCAACATTTATTCTGGTGATTGGCTTGAAAATAAACATACCCTGACACTATTTTTTTTTTTTTTACTGTTCCAAGGAAATGTTTGTCCACGGGCCTTTTTATTCAAAGCAGTTGCATTTTTAGCATTTAATAACTCAAAATGAAAAAACGCACTGTCAAACTGACCAATCTGCAGCTTGAGGGGGAATTTCAAAGCTCTGCCACAAAAAGATTTAAATGTCACTGTAGGAAAAAAGCGTTGTAAACTCAATGACCGCCATTATGCCGGTGGGGGAGGAAAGGGAAGGCGAGTCTGTTGGATGCCCGGGTCACCAACCCTTGACCCCTGTCCTCAACCCCCTGATTCTCTGACATCTGTCTGCTTTTCCAGCCTTCTCTCCCTCCCCCTGTTCTGTCAAAGGAATTTGATCGTGGCAGGAGGAGGAATGTTGCTTCCTGAAGTGTGACACTTTTTTCTAATGTATACACTCCGATGTTCTCGAGAAAATGCACCGGCACTCACTGATCAAGTGTGATATTTAAACAGGCTGTTTTTAGCAGCTCGCATACTGTATAGTTCATCTGAGCTCTACTTTCCACCCCAGATGCATCATCTACATCTACATCTTCTCTGCTGATATGAACAAAGCGTTTACTTCCGAAAACAGGTCTTTTTTCCCCCCCTTTGATTCTTCTCTGCGCTAACTGGGAAGTAGGTCTGTAGGCTATGACATAACAGTGTACCACAGAAAGACTTCTGCATCTCTAGCCAGTGTGGCTGGCTGGAGAGGGGGAGGGGATGAAGACAGTGGAGGAGGTGTTGTACAGTACACAGGGCTTCCTTTTTCTCTCTAATGTGCACACACACACACACACAAACACACACAAAATAGTGAAGCCCTTTCCTCCAGACTGGTTCTGACAGCTCCCATGCTCCTATTCTCTTTACAGTGTAAATAAAGCAGCAGGGCTTAGGGAGCTAAATCCAATATGTCAATGGACACCGGCGCACAATGAGGAATAGATACCCAACTGGATATTCCCCCTGCTACAGACTGAGCTTTCCACACGCTTCCTCAGTCTAATAACGACACAACAAGAGTCGTGTGACTCGGCGGCACCCTTCCCCCACCCATACATATTACCATTGCTCCTCAGTGCTGTCTAGAAAGGTCATGTGACCCTCATCAGCTTCCCGGGTTGGGGGAGGGGAGGCAGATTGAACCTGTTCTTTGTTAGGAGGTCAGCCCCAGCTCTATGGCAGGAAGCGCTGCTACCGAACAGCATGTAATAGAAGTGCAGAAGGCAGTGTGGAGGCTTTTAGACGTAGCTGACTCGACTGAGACTAGAACAGGCAAGCATGGTTTCATATAAAATGGCAAGAGGATGATGCAACACAAAGAAAAACAAGTGAATCGCTCCAAGGCCCTAGTCTCTGTTTTTATTTACACAGGCTCAGTTATTACAATCTTGACATTAAGACGGCTGTCTGTGTGAGGAGAGGTAGCTCAAAGGTTTACAGCTGGAAGGGGGACAAAAAATCAAGTTGCATTATTTGGTTGTTGAAATAAACGAAAGAAATAATGAGTGGCAATATTCCTTCAGTGGGAACTTGCTACAAAGCTGCGCGGCATCGCTACTGTTTGCAGATGATGTTGGCCTTCTGGCTTCATCGGACTGTAAGCTCATCAGTTTGTGATCGGGTTGGGATGAGATCAAGGACATCTGAAACCTTGATAGTTGTTTTTCTAGAATGCATACAACTGGACTATATTCCCACCACCTCATTTTGCACATACTTTTAGACTGTTTTTAGCAATCATCTGCCTCAGTATGTATGAATGTACACAAGTGGTGGGTAGTGGATATGAATGGGACATATTATATTTTTTTATTTTATTTGTGTCCACTGTCTTTTTAATAGGTTGACTGATGGCATTAGGTGAAGACAGAGTGAACTAAGCATCTCATCGCATTGACAACTGCACATGACAATAAAACCTTTGAAACCGTCTAGAGGGGATTCAGGAACGACATTTGCGAGTGATAGTCAGTCCAGGTGGTAGGATAAGCTGTAGTACATTACTGTCTGTTTATCAGGCCATATTTGTGATGATAACACTGAACTATGATCTTTTACTTAAATGCTCAATCTTTATTTCTCAAACTCCTCACTGTCTGCTTTGACTCCTGACTGAAACAATGAGATGCTAAATACTGGAAGGCTGAGTGTATTCTTAAAATCGTGTTTCATTTCTAATCAAAATGTAATTTAACATCTTAAAGGTGCAGTTTGTAAGATTTAAAAAAAAAAAAAACATTAAAAAAAATTATACATTTATCAACAGAATGTGAAGGAATAAAACTTTTGTGATTAAAATGTCTATGTATTGTGTTACAGAGCACGTTCAGCATGCTAACCAGCTAGCCCCCACAACCTTCCATTCCACTCCTGTACTAGTGGAATCACTAGACACTTTATCGGTGTTCCAACTACAACTGAGCTAACTAGCTAATGGTAGCAACAGATTGCAGTTGTTGGCAGTTACTCTGGTGATATGCTGCCCCCCATTGAAGTATGAATTCAACAAGTGGCCAAAGGCTTACATGTTGCACCTTTAAATCCAACTTAACAAGAATGGACCATTTAAAAGAAATGCTATACTATCATATGAAATTTGCCTGGTAATTCTGTGCGCCATGACTTGTATTGCAGTTAAGGACATTTCTTGTATTTTTCAGTGTTGGCGAGGAAGTAATTATACTTTCTTGTCGCAGAGGAACAGTGACAGTTTCTCAAGTGGTGACTCTTAGACATACTTTAGAGCAGACAAACTGCTAATTGGTATTCAGTTGCTTATTACTCATCTCGTGTCGCAGTAGTCACTTCTTGAAACACTTGTTGCAAACACTGCAAAATGTGTTTAACAAGGGTACATTCTAAAGGTCATTGTGAACACCAGATCATATGTACACTACCACATCAAAGTAGGAATGCAGCTCTGCCACAGTACAGCATTCCAACGAAATTGTAATATAATCTTAAGTACCCTTTACAGGGTCTTTCAGAGTAATGGCACAACTTCAGAAATGTGTTGAATACATAAGATCATGGAAGTTTGTATACATTTTTTTAATCAAAACTCAAGAATTATGGGGAATAACCTTATGAAATGACAGGCAAAGTACTGATTGAGGAACATACAGTAAAATGCAGATTGGTTCCATTTGCATACAGGGCCGGATGCATGAATGTAGAAACTTTCTAATTTGTCATTTTCTGGAAATGAGATGTCTCACTTCCTCCCTGAACTTTGTAGAACAATTTACCGTCAACAAAGGGCCCGGACACTGTTCTTTTGGCAGGCGGAAGAGCTGAGGTAATGTATCCATTCATATGCTCTCATCAAATATGGATTCCTGCAGAAAACATATCTGACAGGACTCTCTTTGTAGCATATGGTCCTGCAACATCTGCACATCAGACTGGCTGACATTTGCATGTCCTCTGTGAACCATGTGTGTGTGTGTATGTGTGTGTGTGTGTTTTTATTTCTCTCGCTCAGAATGTAAGAGCTAAAGTAGCTTGAATTCTGAAATGTAACTGCCTCCCGTGACAATTTCTTCTCATTGTCATCAAAATGAAACCCCTAACCCAAACCAACAATGGGTTTGTCCCACCAGTATTATCTGTGTAGCCAAAGCTTGATGTAGTGACTATAATTTGCATGTTACGTTTGCTATAATTAAACTATATTTCTTTGGGAATGGAATTAACCTGCCTGGTTCCCATGACATTTTTGCTTAAAGCTGACGTTGGTATGATAGAAGAAACTAAAAGCAAACTAAGTTTTGAAAGCATTTAAATGCAGAAACTAGAAATCCCTTCCCCTCCCTCCAGCCTGCCCTCCAGCGCCATTGAAACACATGAACGCACACGACACCCATGTAGCTCATCAACCTGGGAGATGTTTGTTCGCATTTGTTAGATTTAACAGGATCCCATACCTTTTTAAGTCTAACATGTCAATGAATAAACAAGGTTAAATGCCACAATCACATAAACAAAAGCAAAATAGCCCTCATAAAAACGTACCTTAGGCATTAGGACACTACCTGGCGCTACAGTTACTCCGTTCATTGTGCTCATGTTAGCTGCTGAACACGTCTGTTGCTGCTACAGCATCTCTGTTCTTTGGCTGTAGGGCTGTGTGCTTTGTGCTACTGGCTTAGCTAGCTGCCAAACAACAGTCTCTGGCCCATTGTTGTCATCATTATCTGTATCCGACTAGCATTACCTCATGTGTCACACAAAGAAAACCACAAACGCTATCATGATGAATGTAAACGATGAACGTAGCTATTGTTAGTTCTCACCACTGTCAAGCTGGGCAGCACTTGATTTGTGAAAAAAACAAAACAAAAAAAAAACGCTAGCATAACTTACCAGCCCTAGCTTTAATATCAACACTACCAGCCAGTAACACAGGCAGAGGCGTTGTCATAAACTGTACCAGTGACCTATAAAGACATGACACCCAGAGAAAGAGTTAGATAATGACCATGGCTGGAGATATACACAAGAGTGAGATCCTTTGTCCCGGGAGAGAGTTTATCAGCCGTTAACTCACTTCCTAAAATGAAAAATCCCTGTAATAACCCTGTCATTTTACAACAGGGAATGCCTTGCTGTGCTATTCATTATTGACCTCAAAGACCTCATCACGTCTTCAAATATCTCTTATCTCCCTCGGTATATGAGATAGTGTTTTCATTTTCGTCCCACATTTACCGCTTTTTTTATGTTTCCCTATGATGTATTGAAAATTGTGGGCTTTCTTTTTAGATTGTTTTCTGGGAGTATAATGTTTCAGGTTTTCATTTTCAGGAAGCATATTGTGAATTTTCACAATCAGGGCCTTAGCCATTTTTTTAGAAATACTAAAGAGTCCACCGACACAAGGCCCCCTCGTTATCAGACAGTCTCAGACTTTTTTTCTTTTCATACTTTATCGAGCTTGATAACTGTTTGATTATATTTCTCAATAAAAAGGTCTGAACAGTTTCAAAGCCTTCTTCACAGTGTAAGGAAAACATGTATACTGTATGCATATTTCTTTGACTGTGTTAGGTTGAAAGCAATGGCATAAGGTAGTTATGACAGGTCCCAGTGCACACTATTATAATGGGCCCTAGTGCATGCTAGGTCATAGTTAAGTATAGTAGTAGGTATTCATATATATATGTTGTATTTATGTACAATGTGGACTTACAGCAAATGGGCATATATGTAATGCCACCGATTATAATTTAATGATGTGTGTACTTTTTCTAATATGGGCATATTTCTGAGTGGCAATCTGAATCTTGCACTAGAGGCCGTTTCTATGTGGCCCCAGTGCAACCACAGTACTGCCTGCACTGTCTATATTTACACCCCTGACTGAAGTTGTCCACATTAAGCATTCTGAGTCTAAAAATATCAAAAGTACCCACTGAAATACACACATGCACTATTTTTTGACTGACAAATATTCATTCTCTCCCTATGTAGGGCAATATGTAATTTATGAAAAATAAATTCAAACTCAAAATTTTGTACAATATTGATGAAGCTGATAAACAAGCTGCTGTCAGAGTAAAATAGGGTCCACAGAACACTGTTTGAAGCTAGAAAGGTGGCAGGATCCCACAAATATAAACTAAGAATAAACAGAATGAATTGTGTTGTACAGTAGATGACCGTCAGCTCTCCCGCTGTGTGGAGAAGCAGCACGTATCAGCAACAGGGAAGCAGAGCATTGTATTGCTAAACAGCACAGACAGAAAGATGTATCTCAGCCACCTAAATGAAGGCCCACCTAAAAAAATTAATATATCTGTTTTAGTTAATGCTATATTTGGAAAATTTTTGGTGCTTTACATTGCCATCAGACAGCCGTGTACTACAGTGCTGTGCAGGAACAGCTGCGATTGAACTTAGAAATACAACATTGTATGGTTGAGGGAATGTAGTGCCAATGGAAAGGACTATCTGACAGCAAAGTAAAGCGCCAATAATGTTCAAAACCTAATGTACATTTAAATTAACATATTTTTCACTTGTTGGCCTTGAGGCGGCTTAAATATATCCTGCTGTCAGTAATGTTTTCTCCACATAGGGGGAGAGCTGACAGTCATCTACTAAGGTCAGTTTGTTTATTCAGTTTATTTAGTCATGAACCGAAGAGAGTTTGTTTATTTTGTTGGTTACGGCATAAAAAAAAAAAATTGTCAGTGAAGATCCGTCTTTTCTGTCTTCCCCAAAACGACATAGTGCGCCTTTAAGCAAAAAGAGCGGACGCAACCTTACAATCAGATATAATGCATGTCATTTTCCTCACAAAAAAAACATAGTTGTTAATTGACCTTTTTTTCTTGCATGCAACATTATATGCTCGCATTAAAAAAAAAACTCTTTTTTTTTTTTCTAACATCATGGCTACGCAGCTCAAAGCACGTCGAGCACTGCCTCCTCAACAGAAACTGGGAGCCGTTGCTGCTGTGGCTTTTCCAATGCGAAATGTGCCGTGCGCGCATACTGCCGTGTGTACGGTAACCAGAGGAATGTGTCACACCAGTGTAGAGCCGTAATGATGTCAACTTGTTATTTACTTTCCAAATCTGAATGACTGAGCAAGGCGAAAGGAGAATTAATCAACCGCTGCGTGACCAGGCAGGCGAAAAATAGTGGCGGCGTGTGGGGGGAGGGGAAGCAGGCAGCTCACGCAGGCCAGAGAGGCGACATGCTCCACTGTAAGCCTGTGAGGCTCAGCTACTAAACACTAAAATATCAGCGCTACTACTCACTTTAGCACGGGTTCTTCCGAGTGTGTGCCACGTTGAGGGTATATGTTGCGCGACTGTATGTTCAAATCCGAGCCATTTTTCGCTCCCATTTCAGGCACACGTTTTAAGCCACAGCACACACATACACACAGCCGCTTTTGTAGTAACGACTCATAGACGTGGTCTTGTGACGACAGGGACGATGTATGTTGGCGTCAAAACGGGTTAATTTGGGTTTATAAACTGATATCTGTGGCGTATAATCCAAGCGTGTGAGGGCGCACAAGATATCAAACTGTTAATTATTTTATTAAATTGGCTTGTACGCTCGGTCGTGTTTCCATTATTCAGGTTTAAGGTCAGCTAGCCTTCACTTCACCCCCCCTGCCACCCCTCCACCCCTCCACACACTCTCTCTCTCCCATTCTGTGTGTAGGTCTCTCTCCCGCTGCCGATCAGCGCCTGCTGCTGTCTCTTTATGTTACTGTTCTCAGTGAACGGTGAAACTCCACAGAGTAGCCTGCAGCCTCAAGCCCACAGAAACTCGGGTGTAATTTTTTTTTTTCCCCTTCTCCAACTTTACCGCCCAGTTGTGAGTGAGCGCTGCCCGAGCCCCCAAAATACGCTTCGTTGGCCCACCAGAAGAGAATTAGCCGACAGTGAGTCATACGAGGCAGCGGTCGGAACTTGAAATATGACGAGAAGCATAATGGGAGGAAAGTCGCAGCTAGCTTGCTGAAGTTGGAGGTTTTTCTCCTTGTGGAAGAGGAAGAGGTGGCGGCGGCGGACACCACGAGTTCACTCTCACAATAAAAGGTAAGGCAAAAGGGGGGGAGAAAAAAGTGCGATTGGCGTGGCTCTGGTGCTGCTCCACGTCCGGGCTCGCTTCTGTGTTTGTGTGTGTGGGTTATGTGCGAAGAGGATAATGACTTTCAGAAAATTGGTGATTATGGCGTTGATTATGAGGTTGCCGGCACACAGCTCAGTCACCCCTCTGACTCCACACGTGTGTTGAAATTCCTTGCCTGCGTCTTTCAGTTTCCTCTCCGGTCGCTGCGAGTTAACCCCAACAAACCTACTTTTTCGGGTGTTTTCGTCTCACACTCGCAGCAAACCGTAGTGGCCGAGCTGTGGACAACTTAAGACATATAACTGATAAGTTTTTAGAGGTTGGAGGTTGTACCCATTTGATGAGTTACCAGGATATCCATTGTGCCCGCTTAATGGCACAAAAGAGAAAGCCTCAACCACATCAGTTTACACATGTGCAATTCCAGTTATTTGGTCAATGAATGATATATATTTATGATGTCCATGCAGACTTGGCAGGCACATGAGTGGGGGGTAGGACACTCCACTGTACTAACCACCAGTTTCCAAGGGACAGTACATGTTACTTTACAGCAGCATTAATAAGCTGTTTCCTAACTAAAAGCTATAGTTTTCCTAAAACATTACAGAGGCATCCACACATACCAAAAGATATCCTTTAAATGTGAAGCTTGAGGACCTGGTGATTCCACATGTCCACAGATCATGTAATAAAAACCCAGTTTACTTTCACAAGGAGCTTAAGGAAATGTTATATGACCTATATATTGTTTTTATTTCCAGGCTACCAGCGTTGACTGTTCTCTGTAGTTTGTGGCATAATGGAGATAGAGCGTGTACAGACACAGTTGAGACGTCTCGCCTCACCTCTGAACATCAAAGTGTTCATTATCTCCATTAGAGAAAGACAGGAGAGGGGATCAGGGTGGAAATAACAGCTAAAACACACTGCTCTTTGAATGCTGTCTTAACCTGATTTCTACATCAATGGCCCAATAATTGATGGCCCCATTTTTCTTGTTGACCTAGTAGCTGCTGTTTGTTATATATTCAGAGTCAGTGCTTTCTTTCAGCTACTGGAATCAGATGGAGGCATTTTAACAAAGAAGTTGCCTTGGTGAGAAGATGCTGACTGTGCTTGATTTGATTTAGCTGTTGCTGACACCTTTTTTTTCTCTTCAGGCCATAACCATTATGTTCTTTGGATTTACATTTAAAGAAAGAATAGCTGTGTATGGGCAGGGCAGTTATTAGTAATCAGCATGTAAATCTAGCCAAATTATGTTGTTCAATTTACAGCTAGACATTTAAACCTCCCTTGTTCGTTTTTTCCATTGGCATTTCGGCGGCAGCAAGAAACACCATTATGCCTTTACTTATTTCCTGATGTATTGCCATCACCAGCTTAAAAGCGCCAAATTATGTTGGGCCTTGTCTAAAATGGACTCTCTCAACCATGCACCCAATTTTCTTGACGCAAGATTGACTCCATCTACTTCTTCTAGATAATTTTGTCTTCCTGTCTTTGTTTTTCAAGCAATGAGCGGCAGGTCCCAAACAAATCATAAGAGCAACAGCTGGAAAATCCAGGATGATGAGTAGCAGGCTACAAACAACCACGCCATAGTACATTAACAGAGAGAGCCAACACGCTGCTGGTGTAAAACATAATTGACTCTAAACAAGACTATCATCAGTTAAACACCCAACTTCGTATTCCTGAAAATGTAGTAAATAGAGATAAGAGCCAATATGATTCTGTCACTAACATTGATGATTTTGAATTTGAACAGATCATTATAGCTTGAGTATATCATGGTTTGCCCATGTTCCCAAGCGGCTTTCCAATCATTTATTGTTATATGGTTTTACAATATCTGTTGTAAGAAATTAAGCTAAGCAAACTAGATTAAAGGTAACGCTATATTTTGTAAAGGGTATTTTCTAATGTCGAGCATAAAAGTAAGACACAGTGCATTATTACATCATATGTGAATTTGCTCAAATTTCCCCATTATAAATTTCAGTAGCAAAAGGTTTTGAAATTTCAACCCTATTGCCTTGCCCTGTTGGTGTGTTTACCCGTCTTGTTACCAGGGTCATGCACTTGCAGTCACCCTTAATTGCAGTGCTTACAAAAACAGGTTTAGTGCCACCTATTTAAGGAACAATAGGAGTTTTATTATGTCTTAACTGCGTGTTTTAGACCACTTTACGTTTGCCATTTATTGAACACTAAATATGTTAGTGCCAGTGTCTTAGTGCCTCATTAGTGTCTCACTCTCTTGCTTTTCCAGAGTAAGGTTTCTCATTGCTTCATCGACTTCAAATCATTTCTGGCTAACATTTGGTTCATTGGATGTTTCAGTAGGTGGACACAGTTACCTTTTGTACAGAGTTCTCAAACCACATCAATGAGTAA
This sequence comes from Sparus aurata, assembly GCF_900880675.1. Classification (NCBI taxonomy): domain Eukaryota; kingdom Metazoa; phylum Chordata; class Actinopteri; order Spariformes; family Sparidae; genus Sparus; species Sparus aurata. The sequence goes on from NC_044195.1 coordinate 16,853,696, forward strand.
TGTTGCTGGCCTACAGGTTATTGTCTGTCTGCCTCTTGTTCAGTGACTGGATTCGAAACGAGACTTATTGTCTGTGGTTTCAGTGCTGTATGCAGTCAGAGGACTGAAAAAGTTGATTGTGCAGTATGTGAAGAATCATTATTCATGTATTTAATAGTTTTTAGTCAGTCCTCATTGATGAATTGTTCACTTTTAAGTACTCCGCAATAAGCCAAAGAAGAGACAATAGCGAATCCAAGGTACATTGACTGTGCTCAAAAGAGAAATGTATCCTCTGCTCATAAGTAGGGCAAGGAAGTCCCTGAGAAAGCCCATGTCAGCCTTGTGGTGCTGTAGAGCTCTGTATCGGGCTGTCCAAATATTTCTGTAGCAGTATTTATTTATGATAGGCCAGGGGGGGAGGTGAGCCTTTCTCTCCCTCCAAAAGAGACATACAGTGTGCATGGGCCACCAGCCAACTGGCAGACCAGTGGTTACTCTGAAATAACACCCATACAAGTACTGGCTAGTTCAAGGTTATGGTTATTTATTTGGATTTATTTTGGATTTGTTTATCGTTGCGTGAGCTCACGTCTGTTGTGCTCTGACTCCGTCCTTGTGTGTATTTAAATTAAAGCGAGTGGGAGGAAACCACATGCCTTTAAGGGTGTGTTAAATGTTTAACCGTCGCAATGTCTAGCAGCTAATCGGTTTGTATTTTCTATTGTGTCCGAACACGTCATAGCTAATGATTCAGTGTCCTTTAATGACTTGACATGAATTGTTAATGGCACGTGTTCACTTTTGTGGACAGTGTCTGTGTGAGTATATGTCAAGTTAATAGATACAGATCAGTCTGTGAGCACAAACAATCTAATTTCATAATATTGACAAGTAATGTAGAAAATACTTTAAGCTGTGTTGCCATCATTCAAGTGTAGTGTGTTCTGAAGAAGGCCTATAATCTTTAACTAGCGCTATTACTAGGCTTGCTGGTGGATGACTGTTGAGGAAGTTGTGCAAGCACATGCATGTCAGAGTGAGCCACTTTTTTACTAAAAGGAATATTACTTTTTTCCACGTAGTCTGTCTTTTCATTACCTTCTGATTCAACACATGGCAATGCAGTTGTTCATCTTTTGTGCTGTTGATTAAATCAGAAGGGTTTCATATGCATACAAGCCATGTAGGTTCTCCATCTGCCAGTTGCCTAACGTTGTCTTTGGAGAAAATGAATGGGACTTAAACATTCAGAACTGGGGACTGGGACAAATAGTTTGTCCTACTCTTAGAAACCCTGCAGGACAGAAACGTCTCTTGATTTCTTGTATGATTTTGTAAATATTATAGCATTGCTATTGAAACAATGCAAGAGTAATTGTTGTAACATGTCTTCTATATAGTTTATGTTAGGAGTAAGTGATTTGAGGATAAAACACCATTGCAGACATGGAATCCATAACATTGCTGGTCGGATGATACACTCAATATTATATTTACTGATATTTGCTTACAAAAGACATATTGCTCTGCTGTTTATGTTGACTGCGAGGAAACAAAGTTTCAGTACAGATGTAGTTCTGGGTGTGGTTGTTACATTGATTGTTCACTGGAGAGCACTGACAACTTTAAACTGTGGTTAAGTACATATTTTAGTGCATGTAATGGTCAAAACTAGAATAACCAGATTTAACGGATGCTCAAATTTGCATCCAGCAACTTCTGAGGCCAAATCGAGAGTCTTATCTACTTCATACAGTAATTGGCCAGGTGTACAGAGATGAGAAAGGAAACAGGTTTCCTCTTAATCTTTCCTTTTTCGGTCTTTACTGTTCTACTTTGCATTTGTACAATACTATGTATGCTTTCCTGGAGAGGCTGTCTGAAAATGGTCGTCATTGTTCTGTCTTGCCAGATTCAAATGTTAATCACATCTCACCCCTCTTTACAGCCTCGTTTACACTGCCTGTTTAAGGTGGGAATGGTTTTGAATGTTGCTGTATTTCAGCCTAGAAATACCGTATAAAGCGTGACAGGACAGAGGTTTACTGTTTTAATGACGTGTGGGAACCTCCATTTGAATAGCAACTAGCAACAGTTGGCAGCTAACTCAAAGAAGAAGAATAGCAACTGATACTGTTTAATTTTTGATCGCACAACACTTGGCATTGCACGAAACCAGTGTTCGCGTCATGTTGCCTATGGTGGTCAGCGACTTCACTTGTGTTTGCAGAATGTCCACGGCTAGCAAAAAACACAGCGTTCGCCTTTGTTATTGTCAATGTCTCTGCCCATTGTGCATGTTATACACTACGTCTCTTTTGATTCTGGTACACTGGCATGCCATCTAAAATAACACACGGGGCAAGCACAGTTCTGTTCTGTGTTGAAAAAATGAAACACAATAACGGCGGAATAGTGATTGCTTTTCTTATTGGCAGTGCTTTGGGATCTCTGTATGAAAAGGCCTTTGCTCATCTTTTGAGTGTGGGCATAAAGAACAGTTGTAAACACATCACATGAACCTGTTCCTTTCTAGCATTACTTGAACCTGAAACGTCTTTGTTTGAAATAAGTTATTCTTAACAATGCTCATGCTTATTTATGATTCTATTGAATTCACAGGATTTTAGCATTAACATGATGTAAAGTGCATGACAGATGACTCGTTATGTTGTCTATAAAATGCTATATGGTTTTCCTGGATAGTGAATCTCTTTTCACACCTTCAAGCATCATTGCATGTTACTAAACTGACATTAGACGGGCCACCTCACACGTGTGTGGTAGTAAGTAAATTTGTTTCGAAAGACATGGACAGCATTGTTCAGATCAGTTCTGTTGTCAATGTACATTCATAGTTTCAGGATAACTGAATTGTGGCTTTGAGTGAACTGCCACGGAAACGAAACGACCATCTGTAGAATGCCAGTGAAAGTTTCATGTTTGCTGCATCGTTTTGTAATTTTCTACACCTTTCAACGTCTAACCACAGTCTGGGTCTACCAATTGTAAACATGGATGTACACCAACAGACAGATACTGTAAATACACAGTTTAAACAGTGGTGGTTGCTTTTAATTACACAAGATTTCTTGTAAACAAACATGCAGTCTTTCTTCAGCAGGGCCTGGTGAAATATATCAAGATCAGATTTTATTAATAGAAATAAATGGTGTTTTCATTGCTTTCCAAGGAGATTGTTTTTGGTCTGGTGTCTTGAAACATGTTTTAGTGCAATTTGACCAAGAAAGAAGGGAATGTACCTCTGTTTCTGAAATAACAAAGAGGGGTTGCTGTGTGGCTTTACCAGAGGTGTGTGCACTCTTGAGTTGTCTCTAGTTATACGACACTAACATTTGGAAACGTTTTCTAAACTTTTATTCCGTGTGTGTCACTTGCTTAATAGGATGAGCGCTGTGTGAGGACACACACATGCACGCTACAAAGGCAAATCTCCTGTGTGTGGTATTAGTGTCGTGCTGTGTAAATGCTAGGTAAGGATACATCCGAGGAACGGCTGAGAATGAAGATCAGTGTTTCAGCTCACTTGCCTGCCTTGTTTGTTTGACCCTGATGTCAGATAGAAGGAAAGCTCAAGGAGAGTGGGGGGTATTTAGGGTGGCATGAGCAGCTGTTGACAGAGAACCAAGATCCTCTGGTCACCATGGCAACACTTGTATTGCCCACACTGTGTGTTTACAGCTTATTTGTGCAATCCTCATCTCGCTGAAAAAAAGAACAGCCAGGCTGAGACCTCTACGTCGACAGTTACAGCGTCAAGGACACACAAATCTTTCTTACTAGTGAATGACTGTAGAAATATACATTTACTGTACCAAATAAGATGGTAAATTCCTACATTTTATTTTTACTCTTGTAAAAGAGTGCTTGCGTAAAAGCTAGTAAAGACATACTGTACATTCCGATAAAGATAAATAATAGTTTCGGTTCCTGTGGAGAACCCGGTGGAGATGTTGGTCACATTTACAATGTCAACACAGCCTGGAGAAGACGGCCGAGGGTTCTTTCCACTATTCACTTGCTGTTTTTTTTTTTGTTTTTTTTTTTCAAATGTACAGATCTTTAATCTTGACTCCTGATGTAATACAAAGGAACACGTGGCTCTTTCTCATATCATGCAGCATAAAAGTACAAATTATGCACTGGCCTAGATTTGAAGCCACCTCATTTTACAAACGTGTTGTTGCACAATGAATTGTATTATATAAAAGAGGATGTGTTCAGTTGTTTAGTCATTGTCTTGATGTTAAAATGGAGTGATACTACAACTATCTTGTACCAATTGGTATCTATACAAGGAGTGATAGGAATGAAAGATCAGAATATCGAATCAAGGCATTCTATCTATTGTCTTTGAGGAAGGTTACATTCTCTTCACCTTTTATATTTCAAAGAGCATTTGGAAAATGAGATTTTATTCTCGTGTATGTGTGCTGCACTGAGCATCAACAGAGCTTTCTGTGTCCCACTATCTTCTCTACACCATGTATTTACTTACCACCCACCCCCACACAGCCATATACACATGCATGCCCTACAGCGACGGGTCCTTGTGCTTACATGCACATATGAAACCAGGTTATTTGAAGAAACCAGATTAATGCAGGAAAATCAAAGTGTTGGAATGCCCTGCAATAGCCTTTTTATTGTAAAAGCTGTCTTTACATGCAGCCCGTCCATAATCAGATTTTCTTCCCCCCCATTTCCTGTGGTATGTTTTTTTTAACCAAGACTGGCAAATGTAAGACTTTGAGATCAATGCCCACAAGTCCACGAGATCAAAGTCCACATACTTGCTTGACAAAATGGGTCATCCGTCTCTGCCAAAATGGCTGATGTGACTAAGAAACACAAGCGAGTGAGTTCTGATCTGCTGAATCTATGATTATTTGTCTATGAAGGGTAACTTCCTTTAGTTTACAGGTAATGGGGCAGTAATACTGCATATGTAAAAAAGAAAAAAAAAAAAAAAGTTGTGTACAGCCTTCTGTGGCTCCAGAGGGGGGTTAGTAGTCATAAATAAATGAATAAATAAATAAATTGCTTTGACTTATGTCATTCAAGTCTGAAGAGAAAAAGAAACAAGTTTACCTGACATCTGTCGGCCGCACCTCATCTCTGTTTGTGGCTAGCAGCTTGAGTTTTCATTAGCTTTAGCTGCTAGCATAATGAACCAAATCTCCAATTGTACTGCATTGTGGGTAATATAAATGCCAGTTTGTCAAAGACCTAAGGATATCTCAGGTTCTGTAGCATTTATTTTGATGTGCAACACTACATTTTTGGTGTGTCTTTTTTTCTTTCTTTTTTTTTTTAAGGCAACTAAAGTCTTTACAGGGTATTTTCATCCAAACTTTTAGTGATATCAGTATTGTGTGCATGTTGCTACAGGTACAGGATAAAAAAACATATGCAGGAAGACAAGCTCATAATAAATTAATAATGAATCGCTACAACACTGTACAGTAGTTAAGTTCTGCAGTGTTGGACAAGCAAAGAAGCTCCATAAGGTAGTGTATTTTTTTCACCCAATAAATATAACCAATACCTACCCTGGAAGAAGTCTCAACCAGTAAAGGGTTAACTAATGTAGGTGGGACCAACCTAGGAGTAGATGAAATAGAGGAGTCCTGGTTTGGGTATGTGAGGCTGTTTTTTAAAATGTACTTCTATCTGATTGGACCCCAAGCTCACCTGAGCTTTGGATATTGGGTAACAACCGACTGCATTCAAAGCTTTTCTCTAATCTAAATACTTTAAATTCTTTTTAAGTAATATGGCAGAATGTAGAAAGTGTTGTCGTTGTTCAACAATGAAGTGATTTCCATCTTGTTTTGTTAGAAGAACGTATCATACATTCTGATTAACCGACTATGATGCAACATCATAACACCGCTTATTGGCGCACCATGCTAAAATCTCAGATGAACAATTAGTGTGCAAGCATTGAGTGGTTTTGGTCAACTATTGTGTAAAATCCCCAGAAGGACCAGTGATATAAAATAGACACATTTTATTGTAGTTCATTTTGGATAGAGGAGTGATTGTAGTTCATTTTGGATTGGAGGAGTGAGCTGTTGCACATTATGATCTGTCTTTTTGTCCCCCTCATTGTGGTTTTCTGTTAAAGATTATGATGATTTAACTCTTTCTACTCTTTTACAATGGTTCTTTTGTCTTAGTACTTATTGCGTCAGTATAGTTTTTTTTTTTTTTGGGATGTTTTGTTTCTTTATTTATGAAATGCGATGTCCACATCAATAGGAAAAAAACCCGGGAGTTCTCTTCTTTGAACAATGTTAGGTGGCAGATATTCTTTGGTTTCCACAAAGAATAGTAAATGACACCAACAGGCAAGTGGGAGTTGTCATTTTTATTTGATGCTAATGGCTTCAGCATAAGGGTGGATCTTCGGTCCTGACACTCCTGATTAGAAGCCATTATGATGAATCCTTTCAGTGATCCATGCTGTCTGTCACCATCCCCCCCATTCATTTCCCAGGGTGACTATATATTTGATGGTGGTGCCTGTGAATGTGGTATTCTCTACTGAAAGAGAAAATTAAACACACAAGGCTCACATGGCACAGATCTATGAAAGATTTGACCCATTGTAATTTGTGTGAATAATAACATTGGGGGTATGTTTGCAGTATCAGTGGCAGTCGTTGCACTAATCTGCTACCCCAATGACCTTTGTCATTGTTGACTGCTGAAAGAACCAGTAGCTTAGGCCTACTGTTTGCAGGGGTGGCCAACCATGTACGTGTGTGCACACAGAGTTCCTAGTCTACTGGTTTTCATTCCAACTGATCACCTCCGAAGGAAATTTCACGTACGACTTCTCCCCCTGTACTTAAAGCCGCGTTAATCAGTGTGTAGAGTTTTTCTGCAGACTGTTGGCTCTCATGGCACACGGTTGGCCACCCCAGATAAACATTAAAGTGTTGCCACCCATAGGAAGCGTGGGAGAAGTGTTTCCCCTGGAGACTGAAGGATCCCATCCCCCACCGCTTTGCCGACCTACATTGGCTGTCGCTAAGTGACTCATTGGGAGAGGCAAAGAATAATGCACAAATGGTTGTTGTGATTACCTGTGTGGAGATCATTATTTATCACCCTGCATCCATTCCACCCCTCTGATTTCCCTCCCCCACTCTCTCTCTGTCTCTCTCTCTCTTTCTGTCTCACTCCCCTCCCCCTCAAGACTGCAGCCCAACCAGAAGCTTCAAAGGCGGGTTTTACTCAGCAGAGCAGTTCAAGAGAAAATGGCTGCTGTTTCCAGGTCTTGTTTGCACATCTGTCAGGAGGTGACCGTTCAGGAGAAAATGGGGTCCCCGGTGTGCTGGTTTTCAACATCATTCTTTTCAAAAACCTGCATGTGTAGGATACGGCTGGTTGTGTAGATGTCGTTGCTCCATTATTTTACATTCAGATGTCTGTGTTCAGAAAGCATTTTATTTGATTTCAGTGATGGATGGATGCTTTTATAGACAAGCCCCATTTAGAGTTCTGTTCAAATAACTATTTGCAGTTGCATGTTTGCTTTAATCGGGGTAGCTGAAATGGAAGAAACAGAGTTTAAATATCACCCCACCTAAAAGGATTGCTCTCTATTTTTAGACCAAGTAGATCAGGTTATATTTGCAAATGTCTATTTTATTATATTTTAACTACAATGAAAAGACCTTAGGGTCAAGTAGGTCTCCAAACAGCTTTAGAGTGAATCAATGCGTTTACATGACACGAAAACCGAATTACTTGGTTAGTCTGACTATGATCGGATTTTTAAGATGCATGTATACACCTTAGTCTGACTAAAATCGGACCGGATTTATCATAGTCGAATTGAAACACCTAGATTATTCGATTGATAGTCGCATTACTCCTGCATGTATACGTTCTATCAGGTCGGATCGGATTTTGCGTTCTGCGCAGGTGCGAGATTTCTTTCCTGGAGCCATGAGCCGGAAGTAGACGGACAACGACAGCAGCGTCTTTCCTCCAAAATCACCGCAAGCAAGAGCGCCATTGTGCATCTAGTTTGTGTAATTATCATGTACACCTTATACGAAATGTTTGTACAAAGATGTAGCTTCGTCTTGCTCTTCGTACGCCATCTGTCTCGAATGGCGAGACAGTTTGTTGTTGCTGGTGACGTAAAGAGGTCAGCTGGAGGTGGCTCTGTTACCTCTAGTTGAAATGGGTACAGCGCCACCTATCGTACCGGGGTATGACATGCTTCGGCCAATAATCCGATTTTCTCACCGGCATGTATACTCGGACAATCGCAGTTATCTGATTGAGTAGCATAGTCGAACTATGGCTGTAATCCGACTAAGCTGTGCATGTAAACCCACTGATTGTGTCCTAATTTAAAACCTCAAAGACTGTTTCCTTTGTTTTAACTCTGAATGATTGCAGCTGACTTTATAGCCGTGTAGTGAACGCAGCACCTCCACAAAAGCTACAGTCCCATCACTGAAGCATTCAGCCACACTTTGTAGTACAAATGTGAGTTAAGTCGGCGCTATTAGTTATTCAGATGTAATTTATTGTAATAACAAATTTGATTACATTTAAATGTATGTTTGTCAGATGTGTTTTAAAATAATAAAAAAAAGATTGAAAAACTCTTCTGAAACATGGATGAAGGCACTCTTAACTATGGCAAGCTGGTAGTGTAGTTTACATTGTTATGCAAGTGCTGCAAACATCCTGACGTAAACCCTAATGAGTCTAATGACCACAGTGGGGGTTCTGATCATTGACCTATTAGGGTTTCCATTTGTCTGTTCTGCATTTGGAAATGTTAACACAGTTTTGAATGTACAGTATATTGGTTGTACTCTGAATTGATGGGTGCTGAACAGTACGTTTTAAAAGTATGTGTTTATCTGCATGTAGAGCAGTAAAATGAGATCTAATTACAATCGGGTCACAAAAAATAGATATTGAGACCAATGTTCATATCAGGTGTGATCTGACGTACTTAGAGCTGATCATGCATGGTAATACATGTTCTGACTCTGGCCAGCCTCTTTGTTTCTGCTGTCTGTTGCCACACTGTTTTGTCACACCAACAGAAATTGTTCATTTCTGGGTGTTGTCGTTAATGTGTGACTGACAAGTCATTAATCTAATCTGCTAGATGAGATAACTAACAACGGTGGAAGGATTATCAAAGGATAGACTTTATTTGGCATGATAATTCAACATGAAACACGAGGAATAAAAGTGAGGAAAAGGGAATGACTATAACAGGTTTATTTGTATGCAGTGACATTCTCAGCCAGAAATGGATAGACAACAACAAACTGGGCTGGTAAACAAGATGTAGTTCAGAGCGTGGTGCTGCAGCTCCATTGTAAGAATTTTGTGGGTGAGTTTTTTTTTTTTTCCAAATGAATTATGAATTGAAACCCATTTTTTCTGTCAGCTGTAGTGCTGGGCTGACGAGTAACATTAAACGGCTTGTTATTGCACACACAGTGAGAATAATGCCTTGTTTTGACAATGGTAGGATTGAATCGATTTGCTGCTTGTAACACATAATCTAGTGTCATTCCTCAAATGTACTGATCCTCGTCGGCGTTCAGCATTGACACACTTTTGTAATTTGGTTTCTTGTTGGGTTTAAGGTGGCAAAGCGGCTCTGTGGTATTTCTAGGTTTGTTTGTTGCTCTTGTGATTCAAACACACATTTAAAGGATGTGGGATTTGTCTGTTACCTTTTGACTGGCTGGTATGATTTGTGATGCCACAACTGCATGGAACAGTTGTGTGGGGCCTAGAGGTAGCTTGAAATATTTTCAGTGTCTTCGTGATTTTACATGCAATTTATCAAAATGCCTGCACGCAGCTTTCTGTGGCTGGACTTCTGTGACAAACATATGAGCAAAATTGGGTGATTTTAAAGTGTTATTTAACTTAGAATGCTTTGTACTAGGCCTGTGCTGATCGGTGATCGGATGGTATAATGTCTGAAGAGTTTTTTAGCTACACAGATCTATATAAGACATATCTCTGTTGAAAAAAAGATTAGCAACAAGCCTCCCCCAGATGCTCCTCACCTGCTGTTATGACAACATAATCATGCCTGAAAACATCCTAAATGCCAGAAGTGTTTTTTTTAGCAACTTTGTAAAGCTTATTGCTGACAAAGAAAGCAGATAACGTTGCTGGCAGAGAGGAAAACAGACGGCAGGGCAAACCCCCTCTCTGGGCGGACCGCCCAAGTAAACTATATGTGTGGGATTCACTGCATAGCTACTAATATAGCACAATCAAACTGTCCTACACAATTGCTGTCTTAATGAAAGCTTTAATGTTCAGTTTTTGTTTGACTTGCTTTGAGGAGGTGTTGATTCAAGTGTGAGATCATTTTGGAGCAGTTCTTGGTGCTGTTGGATTGTATTACACTAAGAGGTGTTTCTTCAATTTTGTCCACCTTGTGTCAATGAGGGCAGATTAAATATTAGAAACATCTTTAAAAAACAAGTTTTCTTTTATTGCTGTAATGTCAAATTATTAAAATAATCATGATTAGGGTTGTGTGGTTTTTATATCAGTGTCTGTATTGTGTCTGCTGTATGCATCTCTATTCTCGTGGTAGATCTGTGCTGTGTAAACAGTGTTTTTGAAGCAGCAGCCTTCTGTGATGTGATTCCTTTGCAAAAAGAAAGACATCTTTAGACTCTGACTCCACTTATCCCTTCAGTGGATACATCTCAGAGCCAGGTTAGCATTTTGTCTGGTCTTGTGGAGGCTCATTGTTTGGTCAAAGGAGGCTCCGATGCCCAGGGAGTTGTGTAATGGATGGTGGCATCATAGGCCCATCTGATAGAGGGATTATTGCATCTGCCCTGCACTGACGGACCTAAGCCCCTCCAGGCTGCCTGTTAATTACGTTTCCAGTTGTTTGGTATGTAGCTGTAGCAGCTTTGGGAGCAGTGGCCGCTTTCCTTTGATGTGGCTGCCCCCTTCCTCGCTTACATGTAAACTGAAGACAAACATGGCAGCAGTGGTCAAATCAGGCCATGGTGACTCAGATAGGCTAGCTTAGTGTTGTGTTTTCTGGCAGAGCAGAGCATTGAGATTTTCACTTTGCTGGATTCTCATTATCATTAACCAGGATTTGTTTTTAGGAAATATTCTGGTAAGAATCTCTTCTGTTTTTAACAGTTATTGCAGCTGTTTTTTAATCCAAGTGTATTTTAA